>NW_020954569.1:58481441-58649725 GCF_900497805.2 Vombatus ursinus | reverse complement strand
ACACACACACACACACACACACACACACACACACACACACACACACATACACGGAAGCCAATTGCCAATAACCCCAAACACCATTATCGTATTTTCTTTACTGACAGATATAAAGAACATTTTCTCTCGGGAATGAAGGAATGAAAAATTTCAACTTGCTCAGTGATTTTTCCTCCTTTATTGGGATGAAAGTTGTCAAAATACCCTAGGCTTATTTATTACAAAATCAGCACCCCTCACTTGACAGTTACAATTCCATGTGCACTTTTGCCCTACAATTAAGGCACCAAGAAAAAGTTTTGGAAATATTTCTTAGAAACTTACTTCCTTTCAGTAACTAATTAGGCTAACCTACACCAAACTCAAAGCCACTTCTTTTGTAAAGTTTCCAAATGAACAGTTATCATTCCACTCGTACCTAGGATGAGGTATCCATGGAAACCTTGAACTTTTAATGACCAGCGGTTGGCAGGCTCAGGTACCCAGAGTGCAATTTATTGATAGTCTACGTCAAGACCAGCACTCAAAGTTGCCAACCTGATTTAGGTGTTTTTTGTTAATGGTAACTCCCCACCAAAATCTATCTAAGGCTGATCCCAATATTGTCCTGACGAAGTCAGATGAAAAGGTAAATGTGGCAACTCATCTAGATGGACAAGAAAAGGGGGTAGGGTTGTTTTTGTTTTTGTTTGTTTGTTTGTTTTGTTGCTCATAATGTCAACTCAAAGATATGATATGAACATTTTATGGATTTTGCACCCTCCATAGCCAAGTATAAGAGTGTATATACTTCTGTATTCCACCTCAGGTGTGGTCTGGGGATCACTATTGTCTATTATACCATGTCTTTTTAGCTTCCTCATTCCCCTAGTCACTGTGTTTTCCTTTTGTCCTTTTGGTGTGTGAGGGTTGACCTTAGCAGGGAGTCAGCTGTCTTCAATATGGCAGGTCATCTATCACTGCCTCCCCAGGCTGTCTGCCTTCCATTTAATCTTACTTGTAATTTTCCAGGGGAGGTTTACAAAGCCACAAACAGAATTTTAATGTTGTAAAATACCTTTGAAGATAGTAAATATTTCCTTTTTCATGAGGTCAAGCTAAAACTCTACTGGCCCCTGAGAAGACAGAGACATTTTGCAAGTTGAACTGCATTTTATTGAAATGGCCCCTAAATCCAGTCATTTGCATTGATCTAAGGAAATGATTCTCTCAATACAGAGGTACCACAGGGGCATAAATATGCATTTCATATTAGCGGATGCTTGGTTCTTGAAAGTTTTTCCCCTTCTGACACAGCCAAAATATTAATTGGTTTCATAATTGCAAAATATTCACCTCACTAATTTGCAAATGTATTCATTATGTATTTCAAACACCATCCCCAGAAACTAATGGCAGAATTAATGGATGTTACAGGCTCCCATTGAGAGGAAAATAGAAGTCCAAGGAAGCTCACTGATAGAGGAGAGACTGAATGTCCCTAAATATTAAGGCAATAATGACTTTCCTAGATATCCAGATAGATGGACGCTTGAATTTCTAAGATCAGTTAGCAAGTAAACACTATAAACTAAAGAAGGCTGAATCACAAATTAGTTTAGTAAGTGAGCTCTTGTTTTAATTATTTATGCTAATACTTCATAGCATTCACAGAGATAACAGCTATTTAGTGAACCAGGAAGGTTAATGCAAAAATCTCCTTCTAGTTTCCACAGAGCTCGGCAGAGGAGAAGGTAAGACCAATGATACTATGAAAATAATAAATGTACATGGTGATAAGCTGGGCTAATCATCTAAATTCTCTGGTCAGCTCTAGGTAATATTAAGGGAAAAGATCAAAGGGCCATAAAAAGTATAAGCTGAAATAAATCAAACAGACTCATTCATTTTGGGCATGAGTATAGTATCCAGGACAAGGAAGGTGGTAACTCTGCTGTGCTCTGCCCTCCTCAGACCATTGGTGTAATATTCTATCCAGTTGGATCCTCATATTTTAGGATAGATTTGGCAATCTGGATAATATCCAAAGAACACTCAGCTTGGGACTAGAACACTGAGGAAACTAGAAAACATCATGTACAAAGGATAGTTGAAGAAAGTGGTGATGGGGGAAATAAAAAAGACTTAGCAAGGGTAGGATAGCTGTCTTCAAGCATTTGAAGAGCTATCTTACATAAAATAAAGATTAGACTTTTTCAGCTTGGCCTTAGGGAGAAGAATTAGGAACAATGGACCAAAGCTGTAGAGAGCCTTTGAACTTAATCTAGAAAAATTGTCTCACTATAAGAGCTGTCCAAATGTGGATTGCATTGTTTCTTAAAGTATTGAGATCTCCATTTAAGCAGAGACTTGTCAGAGGTTAGGGAATTTTTTCCTTCTTCAGGTAGATATGAATGACAGCCTCCAAACTCCCTTTCAAAACTAGGAGTTTGTGGTTGTAGTTTTGCCACTTTTATTTTTTCCCAATGAGAAAACAGATACAAACTAGATGGGTTAGTATGTTGGCAACAATTTCCAAATTAACTTCTTCCAGAATAAAGCATGGGAAGAATTTTAGCAAAACAAAATCATTTGTGGAAATTTTAACTGTCTTTTCCATTGACACCAACCACAGCTACCCAAATGAAACAGCTTAGTATTTGCCAACAATAGACATGTTTAAGAGGTGGCAATATAATGCTGGAAACAAAAGCAACCCCCTTACCCAAGAGAAAAAGGGTAAATCAGGTGTGCCTATGATGACAGCAATGTCCTGACTTAAGTAGTGCCATTCAATAATTTCCTATTTTTTACAATCAATTAATTGGCATTTATTAATCAATTGCTATAAGCTAAGTTCTAAGTCAGGTTTAGAAAATACTTTCCTGAGAACAACCCTATGAGAAAAGTAATGAAGTATACCAATTTTCTAGATACAAAAATGGAGGCTGAGGGAGATTATTTGTCAAAGCTCACATACTTTCTAAATGACAGAATCAGGATTCAAAGCCAAGAGTCCCCTCACTCTAAAGCCAGTGTCACTTTGAATGCTCAGTTTCACACATCACATATTTAGTCCTTATTTCTTCTTTTTAGGTTATTTGACAGGAAAATATACCAAATAAGACTAGCTTACTTCCCTTTGTTCTTCCACAGAAATTATCAAAGTTAGTCTTAAAACATCTCACTCCTGCCAAACATTTTCTTATGGTTGCACAGCCTTGTTTATTGGAAAAGTAAATGCTCCCTCAGTCAAGAGAGGTTTTTGGCCATGCATAGTTTGTAAGAAAAAAGCAGACAGGGACCATCTGCTCCTATTTCTTCTCTCTGGGTCATTTTCCCCTCATAGAATCCTACAGAATGAGGGCTGTTTTTTGAATAGGAGACATTTATCATTGTGATCAGGCTAAAATCCTATATGCAATTAGTCAAGAAGATCTTATTTAGAAATATGATTATTGTTTACAGAGACTTTAAGGGCTGTCTTTTGAAAGAAATACTAAGCTACTTCTCTATTATTCTATAGGGGTTAGGGAAAGTACTGGGACCAATAGTGGAAATCAGAGGAAGGAATATTTTAATTCAATATCAGAATGATTTTATGAATAATTAAACTGTCCCAAAGTTGAACAGACTGCTTCATGAAATGGGAAAAAGTCCAATTTTTCCAGGCAAAAGATAGAAGCTAGATATGCCACCATGGCGTTTTCGTCACTGGCTAGGAGATTTGGCTAGACCATGTCAAAGATTTTATGGTTTATGATTTTCTGATTCCATAGCCCATTTTTGTACCAAACAGTCCATTAACTCAGGAAAAATTGTCAATGGAATCAGTCAACAAGGCAATTGTCAAGTTAGGCAGGATAAAAGGAGAGTCTGGTAGAAACAAAGCTCTCAACCAATCCTACAAGAAGTGGCAACAAGGGAAGAAATTAAGGCAGTCCCTCAGACTCTTTATTTGGGGAATGGATACAGGATTTATAAAAGATGAGACAGAACTAGTCTTGCTTAAATATCATCACTGGAACTGCTGCTGAATTTATTTCCAGATGCCTTACAGGAGGATCTACTGTCAAGGAACTGACAAGTCAGGAGCAATGATGGTATCATTTTGCAGCATGCTCTGACATGACCAGAAACTTGAAGAGAAAACAGGTGTTACTGACACGGAGGAGCAGGCCACAGAGGTTGCTGCTTTTTAACAGACTTGTCAAAGTTCCCCTGCTCACAGAAGCACAACAGGGTCCCAAGGCAACGATGCAGGGCCAAATGCTCACTTTGGGAAGGACAAGATGTCTTGGGTTTGAAAGATGAAAGGTAGAAGAGGTTAGCAAAGCCCTGAACATGCTTTCTTTTTTCCTCCTCTTTCCTGTAAGTTTGAAAAAAAAAAAAACAAACCCTGTCATCTGTGCAGTCACTTGGATCTAAATACAATATGTTTTTTTTTTTTAAGTCTAAAGGGAAAGCAATATGTGGAGTTCTTATTTTCTGTAGAGAAACCTGTTAGTGAGTTTCCCAAAGGGTTACCCAAAGGCAACTGCAAAAGTCAGTCCAATCAGTTAGTCAATAAGCATTTATTAACTAACTTATTAATTAAGCACCTTGTTGTTGTTCAGTCCTTTCAGTTGAGTCTGACTCTTCATGAACCCTTTTAGGGTTTTCTTGGCAAAGATATTGGAGCAGTTTCCCATTTCCTTCTCCAGCTAACTTTACAGATGAAGAACTTTAGACAAACAGAGTTTAGTGACTTGCCTAGAGTCATACAGCTAGTAAGTGTCTGAGGCCTGATTTGAACTCTGGTCTTCCTGACACCAATCCCAGTCCTCCATTCACTTCACCAACTAGCTGCCCCTACTAAACACCCATCATGTGCTGAGTACCGTGTTTTATATGTGACCGAGCAAGCCATTTTACTTCAATGAGACTCTTCATCTGTAAAATGGAGCTTGAATAGATATTCTCCAAGGTCTTTTTGATGAAAACATGGAAGAAAGAAATATGAACTGAGTCAGGAAACACAAGTTCTATTTTGAGATCTTTAACTACCTGGTCGTATGATATTAGATAATCATTCTACCTCTCTGAGCACAATTTCCTCACCTTAAAAGGGCAAACAGGTTGACAAGATGACCTGCAAAATCTCTTCTAACACTGAAATTCTATAATCTATACTTTGATGACAATGTTTTGGCCAATAAACAAATTATGTGCTAATATTAATAGCTAAGAAGTTATGGGGGGCAGCTAGGTGGCACAGTGGATAGAGCACCAGCCCCGAAGTCAGGAGGACCTGAGTTCAAATTCGGCCTCAGACCAAACAGTTGACACTTACTAGCTGTGTGACCCTGGGCAAGTCACTTAACCTCCAATTGCCTTAAAAAAAAAAAAGAGCACCAATATATTTACAGTTTAAAAAATTTTTAAAAAAGGCTTTAAAAGTACTTAATGACAATGTATTAAAAGAAAAGGAAAAAGAATGATACTGTATAAAAGTGTTTCTGTTTGCTGTCTCTTTGTCTTTTTATGTATGTATTGCTATGTAGGTTTCACACTGTCTTGCTGTATGCACTGTCTCTCTGTATTGTCTCTCTGCTTCTTCCTCTATATATTTTTCTTTTTGTTTTTCTCTATGTCTCTTAGTCTTCATTCCCTCTCCATTTTGTTCTCTCTTTTCTGCCTCTCTCACTTAATTGGACATGACAGATAACTAAATTATCTTTTATCTTCTTCATTATTTTCATAATCAGTTATTGATGTTGCATTTAATTAGTAGGATCTTATGTTTCTTATATCTAATTTTAAAAAATAAATGAATAGAAGGAACATTTTACATTTTTTTCCTCTGAAATATTCCCCCAAACTATTTAGAATTCTTTTTTCTAAATTTATATGGACCTCAATTGATCTTTTCTATGGTTCAGGGGGTTTCATTAGACTTTCCCAATCATTGGGTCCATAAGATAGTCCTTTAAAGGATTTTTATATTTTAGGGAAAAATATTCTTGAAGACCAAATAACTTTTTAAACGGAAATTTGTGGGGGGAAAATTTTTATAACAGTGAAATTCCAAGAACCTGGGCCTGCCAAGGTTAAGCAATGTTTTTATTTGCTCTTTTGTTTTAATCAAGGAGCTTCAGTGGCCCTCTTTTAATACTACATAGGCAGCTATCTACTCTATCTCACAGATGAAAAGGATTTAGAAAATAGTATGTTTTTAATATTTATAAAACAAAGAAATGAATGAACAAATAAAATGTTCAGAACTTTCTCTTGTTATATGCTGGCTTCAAGTATATTTCTTAGGACTGGATTTCTTGAAATAACTGAAGTATTGAAGAAACTTTGAGTATTCTAGTCATCCCAGAGGTGAGGCAAAGAGTTCCTTGTCCTCCTTTGCTTTCTCCTAATGGGTTCAAGGAATCCAGCTCACTTATTGCTTGGTCCTGCTATGAACAAATAGTCCAAATCTGGATGCCCTTGGTTTAAGTCTAAAGGCAAGGGACCACAGTGGGGTCCCTGGTTGGTTCAGGCAAACAGGTCCAGTTCTTTGGATATTGTGATGGAATGAATGGCCATTACTTTGGGGCCTAGATGTCTTCTTCTAATTTAGCACACATTCTCTGGATATGGAATTAATAAATTTAGGAGGTGTTTTTTTTAAGGCGCTTCTATGTTCCCTTTTACATTCTTAATTCCTATTTATTGTTACCTTATACTGGTTAGTTATATACTACTTGCTATATTAACTGCTGAGGTGGTTAGGGATTATAACCAGATACACAATTTCAACAGAGAGGAAAAGGAGAGAGGGACAAAAGAGGGAGTAGGGGAGAGAAAAAAAAAAGAAGAGGAAGAGGGAGAGGGAAAAAGGAGAAAAAAAGAAGAGAAGAGGAAAAAGGAGAGGAAGAGGAACAGACAGGGAGATTGAGCAATAGAGGCAGAAAAGAGAGATGATTCTGTACAGACAGAAAAAAAATACCTGGGTGTGAAGAGACTTGGGTTCTATTCTTAGTCCAACTAATAAGGAACTAAGTAAACTTGGGAAACTCATGTAACCTCTTCAAAGTTCTGTTTTCCTGTCTTAGAAATGAGTGGATTGCATTTAATCATCTTTAAGGGCTCTTCTACCTTTCAAATTCTATGGTTCTAATATATACTTATAATTTTACTAAATCTGTATCTATATCTAACTCTTTGACTATTTAAATATACATATATACATGTATGATAATATAGATGAAATTTGAAATTCTCAAGATAAAAGAAGCCAAAAATTATTGCAGACATTGCTTACTGTTGGCAAATGTTTCAGTATTAACCTTTTTACCTCTTTGTATCAAATATTGGCTGCTATGGCAACCTTCCTCCTTTTCTTCTTTCTTTCCTCCTCTCCCTACCCCAACCAACTCACCAGATTTTCTCAGATGAAAAGCACAAGGCCTTGGGGACTTCAAATATTCCATTGAACAAAGCATCCTAAACCCTTTGCCCTAGAGCCATTTCTGTTGCCATAGCTCAGAAAGTCCATTTATATACACGCTGTTTATTATCTCTTGCTTTCCTCTTTGTTAATCACTATCTCCCCAGAACAGCATGTGAAACAAAAGAAGTAGAGCCCAATGCCTTTTACATAGTAGGCACTAAGTATTTGCTGACTGATAAATTGAATTCTTTTCACCAAATGTCCCATTCTAAAATGCATTGCATAAAGCTGAGTATTTTAATTCTATCCTATGGATGTGAATGTAACTTACTACTCATTCCATTGTAAAGATAGGAAACTAAGCCCTAGGTCAATAAGGAACATGCTGCCAGACACATTAAATGCCAGACACAGAGCTTATCCTGATCAATTGATCTTAGACCTGGACTTTTGCTCTATGTCCCATGTCAATATACTTGTTCTTCACATTGTAACAACAGCTTATTAAAAAGTGTCTAACATCAGTAGCAGCAACAGGAAATAGAGAAGTTCTTTGTGATCCAGAGAAATATGACATGTTTGTACCAATGAAAAAAAAATCCTGGCACAGAAATCAGTATATACTATGTCATGGACCATCCATCTGTCATGAGGTCCGTCAACTTTTTATTTCAACATCCTTACACATTCTTTTCTGGTTTCCTATTATTAAATTAGATGGAGTAACTAGTTGCTTTTACTAATTCTGATACTCACTGCTTTTTTGAAGTCCTTGTTCAAGCACAGTGTGATATAGAATGAACACTGGCCTTTGAGTCTAAAGTTTCAGGAGACCTGTGTTCAAGTTTTGATTCTGTTATTGACTATGTGACCATGGGCAAGTCAATGCACTTGTCTAAGCCTCAGTTTACCTAAATGTAAAACAGGAAGTTGTATTAGATAAAAGTTTGGTATACTGGAATGACCACTAATGAGGTAAATGGTGACAGTTTCAAATCCCATCTCTGACACTTGTAATCTATGTTCCTACTTTCAAAACAAAAAAACCATTCTAAGACTCAATATTCTCATATATAAAATGATAATAATGATAATTTTATTGGCTAATTATGGTGAGACTCAGTTAACGCCTTATATGTGTAACACTTTGCAAACCTTAAATCATAAGTGTCAGCTATAATTGTTTTCTCTGAAGTTCTCATAATTTTCAAGTCAATTTAAGAAAGACTATGCAATGTACCTATACTTTACCAGTATTTCTTAGTTCTTGTCATTACAGACTTTATAGAACAGAAGAAGGAAGAGAAAGAATTGAGTGTAGCCCCAGTCAATTAGTCTTTGGAATCCTCAATATCCTTTTCTATATTCATCTTCCTTATTAGTGTCCATTCAATACATCCAACTGTCTCTCAGCTTCAGCACCCTTGCTTTTGGAGGTTCTTCATGGTCCAAAAGTACATACCCCCTTATTTACTGGCTCATGGATGAAATAATTTTCAATTGAAAAATCTATGCCAACTAGATAAACATGTTCCCTTGGATTGATTCAGGATTCAATCTTTGTACACTTTGTTCAATATTTTTACCAATGGTGTCCTCTGCTGTTGTTAGACCAAATCTTGAGTGTGATGTTCAAAGCTTGGGAGCATGTTTAAAAAGACATAGACAAGTTAGTGCTTGCTCAGAAGAGAATGATATCTGCAAGGGGGGTGCTGGAGCCAGCTCTAACCTGCTCATGAGGGCCAATTGCTAAATTTTCAGTGTATTTATGCCTCAGAAATTAGCAAATGCTACAAATCATAGATTGATCTATTGTTTTAGACTTAAGAAAATGATGGAGAAAATGTAAATAAAGTAGATTAAAATTTTAACAGCACACCTTTGGTGATATATATTGTGAGGGAGCATTAAATCATGCCATATGAGGATCAATTAAAGAAACTTGGGATGTTTAGCCTGAAGAAGAAAAGGCATGAGGAGAAGCAAAGAGCAAGTGTGTATGTGTGTGGGGGCAGGGGGAGAAGAACATGACATTGCTTTCAAGCAACTGAAGTGCTGCCATATGCAAGAAAGATTAGATCTGTTCTGCTTGAAGTCCAAAGGCATAATATGGACCAATGGATGGAAAGTATTGTATCTGGGGAAGCATTTAGCTCAGTATAAAGAGAAACTTCACAACAATTAGAGCTGTTCAAAATGGAATATGAGCTCTTTATTGATGTTGTTCAGCCATTTTTCTGTTACATCTGACTCTTCATGATTCCATTTGGGATATTCTTGGCAAAGACACTGGAATGGTGTGCCATTTCCTTCTCCAGCTCATTTTCCAGATAAGGAAACTGAGGCAAACATTGTTAAGTGACTTTCCAAGAGTCACATAGTTACTAAGTGTCTGAGGCCAGATTTAAACTCAGGAAGATGAGTCTTCCTGACTCCTAGCACTCTATCTGCTGTGCCACCTAGGGGCACAGTAGTTATTTAAAAGGAGCCTATAAGATCACTTGTCACAAATACTATAGAAATTATTCATGCCTATGGTGGAAGTTGGACTAGTCTGCAGTGGCTAAGCAAAGGAGAAAAAATGAGTTAGGTATTAAAGTATTTTAAAAAAAAAAGCTTTGTACTCATCTTTTATGACTATTTTCAGTATGAGTATGATATGAGTATTTTTAGTAACAATAAAATACTCATCAAATATGAGTATTTCAGTAATAATACATTTTCATTGCCCCCAAACTTAACAAATTACATGCCTCACAGTGATGTAGGTGGTTCAAATATTATTTTCATTTCATACATGTCATTATCTATGTGGTAAAGCACAGAAAGGTTAAATAATTTATACATGTTCACATAGCTGGGATGCATCAAAATTAGAACTCAAATCCAGGTTTCCTTATTCAAAATCAGATGCACTTCAAACTGAACTATGTTCTGAAAGCATTTCTGTATGTTATCTGAGTTGTTGCCTCAATTTTCCTTTTTACTTTAATTTTGTGAACTTGACTTTTCTGCACTTTAGATTTTATTTTTTATCAGTAAATTTATCTTTGGTATTATGTTTTTCTTTCTTACACTTCCTACATCATTATTTACCACCAAATCTTGCTAATTATGTCTCCACACTATCTCTCAAATATGTACCTTTCTTCTGTTATAATTGCTACCAATCTAATAAAGGCCTGGAATAACTACCAACCTGTTTCCCTGCAGTAGTCAATCCCCCTACCTCTTTCCCCTCTAAGTTCCTCTTTCAATCCATTAATGAGAACACATATCATCATCTTAAGGTCAGGGTTGCATCTCTTCATTTCATTCTTTCCTCTCGCCATTGGAAGTATTTCAAAAAAATGCCTTGGGAAATTTGTGTAGCCATTCCAGCTATCTTGGAGGAAGATCAAAAAGTAAAAGTAAAGAGAATGAACTACTCCTTGAACCCCAAGATTCACATAAAGAGGTTCTGTATTTGGGAAACAAACTTCCCAGGTCCTGGAGCAAACAGGGAGTAGGAGAAAACAGGAACAAACTTTTAGATATTTTCTAAAGGATGGGTCTGTCCTATTCATCCTTTCATGATATCTAAAGGACTGGGGGTGTGGGGAAGAAAAATGGAAGAGTTTCAGGGCTTTTGTGGTGAATACATCAGAATGTCTTTGTGTCTCTGTGTTTATGTGCATGCGTGCATGCTTGTTGGTGTGTGTGTGTGTGTGGGTGGGTGGGTGGCTGTGGGTGTGGATGTGGATGTGTCCCTTGATTTGAATGTCTCACAGAGACGTCATGTAATGTGGTAGCTTTAAGAATTAAAAGGTTGGGGGGCAGCTAGGTGGTGCAGTGGATAGAGTACTGGCCATAGGGTCAGGAGGACCTGAGTTCAAATCTCGCCTCAGACACACTCACTAGCTATGTGACCCTGGGCAAGTCACTTAACTCCAATTGCCTCACAAAAAAAAAAAAATTAAAAGATTGGGAGAAATGCAGTTTGTTTCTTTGATTTCCTGCAATTTAAAAAGTGAAAGTTGAGAAATGCTTTGAGTCAGTTGAGAAAATGATTTAATTTGTAGTCTCTGCCAAGACAGCAAATAAGATGTGTGTTTTATTTATGAAACATGAGGATCTGTAAAGAATATGTGAGGAAGAGATCATAGCAAAGTTCCCCACTCATCTCACGAGGAATAGATATTATTAACCGATGATGAGAGTTGAAGCTTTAAGTGGAGAGAAGCTCCACATTATCATGCTTAGTGAAGTCTGAAGTATTGGACTACATACATGCCATCCGAGGTTTACCACCACATTCTGTTGTTGCCCTATTTTTGCAGGCTTATTTCGTATTACTCACTCTACTCTATATTCCAATCAAAATCTTCTATAATAATTCCTGTGCTTTCTTCTCCCTTTTTTTTATGCTATTTTCTTATACTTTAAGAAGCACACACAAACACACAAACACACATCACACAAATACACCCTCTGGCTGTTGAACCACCACACAACTCTTAAAATCTAGCTGAAATGATTCCTTTCCCATGAGGCATTTCCTGATTGTTCCCATCTCTCATACCTCATGTAATATTTTATTGGAACCTCTTAAGCAAACAAGTGCAGTTATTTATGTACGTGGCAAATCTTCTGAACCAATATCTTACTTAATTTTTGTATACCACCACATCTCCCACTTTTAGCCCTCAGCTTTGTACTCAGCACCAAGCAGGTACATATTAAATGTTGAAGAGAGATGAAATCACTTGTGCAATCGGCTAACAAATGAGAAATTAACTTCTTCAAAGTTTAATTCTTTTGATCAAATATGTCCAGAAATAAAGACACAGCACTGGTAGAGGGAGAAGGTAAAATTCTTCACTTCATTAATACTTCAGGCATCAAATTACTCTGATTCTTCTTCTTTTTCAAAAAATAAATATAACTAAGAATTCAGGATTTCAAATCTTCTGATGCTTATGTAAGTAAAGGAAAAGGTTTAGATCCCCAAATCTCTAAGCTCAATATGGATTCCAATGTGGTCGTCATTGACAGCAAGATTTCTTAAATGAAAACAAATGTGGCACTGAGAGAGATACAATAAAAAGTACCAGAAATCCCAAAGAGGGCCCTTACAGTATACTAAGTTTCTTAACAGGGCCGGTAGACTCAACTGAGAGGAGGTTTTGCTTGCACAGCTTCCTATGAAAAGCAAAGCCTATCTTTCTAGCAATCTCTCCTTACCCAAGGTTAGCAATTACAGGCTGTTTTTAAAAGTATAACCATCTTCCTCTGTATCACAAAGCATGATAAAGCTTACTAGTGCATTTGCACACATGTGCATGTGTAGTTTAATCATATTAATCATATTCAGGTAAAAGCTAATAATTTAAAAAACACAATAATAGTGAAGCTTCGAAAGTCAGCAGATTGTATAGAATCATGCTTTAATTGCTGGACATGCTCAAAGGCTCCCACTGGCAGCTGGGGCTCAGGCTGAAATGGCCTCTCTTTGCGGTTCTGCCCCAGCAGTCCCCTCATCCCCATGCATCTGTGACTTTATTCTTAGGTCTCCTCTGGCAGATGGGTAATGGCATTTCAGGGAGTAATTGGTAGATACCATGGTGCTTTTCCTCCTCATGAAAGGTCACTTACATTAAGGAGATGGTACTCTTGGGCCATCAAATTTTTCCTATCTCTTACAGGGAATTTTTTTTGGGGGGAGATGGTAAGGTTGTGCTTTATTTTTGTTATATAATGGAAAGAGCATTATGCAGGAAGTCAGAGAACCTGTGTTCTTAGACACTTGCAAGCTGTGGCCTTGTGCAAACACCTTAGCCTCTCTAAACCTCAGTTTATCTATCTCTGCAAAAATAGGTATCATAATATATTCACTACCTACCTCTCAACACTGTTGTGAACTAAGTTCTTTCTAAATATTCAATCCATATATATTATTAGTGTCCCCAGCTCAGAGAATTAATAGCCATGTTTCTTTCTCCGAAATATCTTAACCTCCCTAAGCCTCAGTTTCTCCACCTGCAAAATGAGGATCTAAATACTTGCATTACCTACCAGTATGCTTTATGTAAATTCTAGTTATTATACTATTAATCTTGATATCATTACCTTCAAGTGGTCTTTTTAGAAGTTTCAATGCACTTGAAACATCTGTAAAAATCAGTGTTGCTGTAGGTTTCAAAGCACCATCACATTGCTGAAAGATCCCTGGACCAGGGAGATGTAGGTTCAGACTATCTCTGTCACCACACCCAGTCTCTAACCTTGGACAGCTGCCTTCTTTCTAAGGGCTTCGGTTTTGCCATCTGCAAAATGTATGGTTTGGAACAGATTAAAGTCCCTCCTTATCCTAAAATTCTGACACTTGACTAGGAGTCCAGGGGCCTAGGTTTATGGTACAATTCTTCCACAAACTCTGTGACTTTGACAGGAAGTTATTTAAATTTCATGGGCCTCATTTTTTTTAACCCCTAAAAGACAAAGTTATCCTAAGGAATCTTGCAGTCTTCTTCCAGCTCTAAAAATCTAATCCCTGATCCTGCTATACTTTGTTAATTGTTTGTGAAAAGTCCTTTCCTGTGATTTGGATAATGAACTGAATTGAGTGTGAGATGACATGTCCCCTAACACTCTAGTTCCTGGGGCAGAAAGGCTCCTGTAAACCTTTAAAAAAAACCTTCCTGAGTAGTGGGGTCAGGGTAGGGGAGATTATTTTAGGCCAAAGGAATAGGCATCTGAATTTAGAGGACCTGTCCTGGAGGCATGGCTTAGCCAGTTACTAGCTGTGTGTCTCAGGGCAAAATATTATAAACATGCTAAACTTAGTTTCTCTTTCTCCAAAATGGTACTACTAATACTTTCATTATATATTCAACAATATTAATATTTCCATGATCCCTGTGTATGTCTCCCCCTTCAACACCCACCACCACAAAAACATTTAAAGGAGCAAAGAATCTTAGTTTGGAACAAAGATTAAACTCTGAGAACTAGTTCCTTAGGGAACTAGACAAGAATACTGGGCAAATTCTTACAGGGACTTCAGTATGAGGGAGAACTCAGTACCAAATAAGAGAATTTATAATAAACAATTACAAAAGTTAAGACTTTGAGGCCATTCTCTGCAGTTGTGATGAGGGAAAAGAGAGGGAGGGAAGGAGGAAAAGAGAGAGACTGGCACTGTGCAAAGCACCTTACAAATATTGCTTCATTTGAATCTTACAACAACCTTGTGAGGTAGGGGCTGTGATTTTTCCCATTTTAGAATTGAGGAAACTGAGGCAAACAGAGATCAAGTGACTTATTCAGGACCACCCAAGTGGTAAATGTCTGAGGCCAGATTTGAACTTAGGTCTTCTTGACTCCAGGTCCAGTGGTATCCACTGAGCCACATAGCTACCCCCAAACTGATTTAATAATAACAATAATGACAATAATAGCCACCATTTATATAGTGTTTACTATATGCCAGGCACTGTGCTTAAAAATTTATAATTATTATATCATTTGATACTCGCAACAACCCTGAGAGGTAGGTACTGTTAGTCTTCACATTTTACAGATGAGGAAACTGAGGCAAATAGTACTTAAATAATTTGCCCAGGGTCACACAACTAGTAAGTGTTTGAGGCTTGATTTGAACTCAGGTCTTCCTGATTCCAAGTCTAGTGTTTTGTCCATTGTGCCACTCAACTGCCCAAAATCTAATTTGTAAATAACTTCCACCTGTTTAGTCTTTACTGCCACTAGTAAAGTATGAGTGATATATTCAGAAAGGATTGTTTTTGGTGTTAGTATAGACTTAGTATGAAGAAGTTGGATAATTATGGGGCATAGTAGATAGAGTTCTGGGTCTAGAGTTAGAAGGACCTGAGTTCAAATCTGACCTCAGACACTTACTATTTGACCCTGGGCAAGTCACTGAACCCTGTTTGCCTCAGTTCCATCATCTGTAAAATGAGATGGAAAAGAAAATGGCAAACCCCTCCAATATCTTTACCAAGAAAACCCCAAATGGATTCACGAAGCTACATGAAGACATGACTAATCAACAAAACAGCAAATATGAAGAAGGGGAAAATGAGGGAAGGGTGCTAAAAGAGTCCCTCATCTGTGTTGACTTTCCCCCAGGCTCTCAGGTAGTAACAAAAAAAGGCAGAGCCAGAAGGAAACTTGAGTACTTCTAGAATGACTAGACAAATCATTAGTTTGCAGACCGGTGTATACATGACTGCAAAAGATGTGGATGTTAGATGCCACTTTCAGTGTGGTTCAATACTGGGATTGAAATTAGGAGACATGGTTTCTAGTTTTATGTTTACTCACATGCTAAACTGTGGAACCAATCAGTTCATTTTTATGGGCCTACATTTTCTCATCTGCAAAATGAGGCACTGAATGATCCCTTGTGTCATGTGGTTATAGGATTTAAAGCTGGGAAGCAACCTTAAATATCACTGAGTCCAAACAATTCATTTTACAAATGAGGAAACTGAAACCAACAATGATAAAATTATTTGCCCAAGGTAACATGCTAATAATGTCCTGATAGCTCAAAAATAATCAATGAATATATATATTTTACCTCTCTTTACACAAATTCAAATATGTCATGGCTCCAATTAAACACTTCGTAGAGAAAAGTCATTGAGATCTATGTTGCTTAAAACAAATATTAATAATTCATCTTTTTTTGTCTTAGGTATCCACTGAAGAAGGCTTGAGTCTAGCCCGAGAGTACACCTGTGCATTCTTTGAGACATCAGCAGCTCTGCGCTTCTATGTTGATGATGTTTTTTATGGTTTGGTGAGAGAAATCCGCAAGAAAGAATCCATGCCATCTCTGATGGGGAAAAAATTGAAAAGAAAAGACAGTCTTTGGAGGAAATTAAAGGGCTCCCTGAAGAAGAAGCGGGAAAATATGACATGACCCCTCAGCCTAAGATTGACTGACATCTTTCTCTCTCCAGAGCTGATCAGTCTGACAATTACAGATGTAGCAATTCATTATACAACCTCTGATTTTCCACATTTTTCCCCCTTCTTCTTCAACTCTGCCTATAGGTAAAAGCAAAATCTGTGTATCTGTGTTTCCCGAGGTGATTCTGTTTTGTCTTCAAGATTTGGATGGATTTTGTCAATCTACCAAATATGCTGTTTATTTTTTACAATATATCACTAAATAAAATTGACATTCCAATTGCCTCATTTCCCTTTAAAGAATCTGGCTTCATTTGGTATGCTGTCAAGTTATGGAGGAAATATTCAAAATCACAGCTGGAATGATAAAAGGCTCTAGGGATCTGCTGTTCCCTGATAAGAGCAGAATTGTTTGTACACTGAGAAGCTCAGTAAATAATAAAGAAGCCCAAGAAAGCATTGAGGACTGGAGTCTCTCACCCTATCTTTCCTGAAGTGTAACAATCACTGAGCTCCTTTCTGGAGTGCTCCCCAGATGAGCCTCAGGAATGCCTTGGGAAATTATTGAGAGTAATCACTAGTGGGGAATCAATGGAGAAAGTGGAATTAGCTCAGTCTTGCAGATCCCTACCTCCTCAGCAGACCAGTTTGGTGAGAAAGGGTTGTCTGTTTCTTGGGAAGACAAAGGCTTTTAATGGTGGGGGTTACACACTCTTACAGTGATAATGGATTCCTCCTGAAAGATTTTCTTATAGGATTAAACTATCTGAAATAAGGATGGATCTATGTGTAAATAGAATATATGGCCACTGGAGTTTAATTTATATATGACTCAATGGTCACTTAGCCCAAAGTACTTCCCTACAATTGCTTGAGCTTGTTCACTTTCAGATTTGCCACTTTGCCTAAAAGTTTAACATTTTAAAGATTCATATAAGTTAATTGTGAGCAGAGCTGGAACTAGAGTTCAATACCCTTTGTCTGAGGACACTGAAATGTAGAGGATTCTGGCAGTACTTGCAGGCCATCAGCAACATGAAGACAATTGAGTTTATTGTCCATTTAGCAAAAACAGTGACTGAACAACAACAAAATGTACTCCTGAGACTGTGACCCCATTTGGAATTTTCTTGGCAAAGATACTGGAGTGGTTTGCCATTTCCTTCTCTAGTTCATTTTACAGATGAGGAAACTGAGGCAAACAGGGTTAAGTGACTTCCCTACATCTCAGAGCTGGTAAGTGTCTGAGGCCAGATTTGAATGCGAGAAAATGAGTTTTCCTGACTCTGGGCATAGCATTATATGATCTATTAGGCCACCTAGCTACCCCTAGACTGTAAAGTGTTTTAAATATTAACAGAAAATTGTTCTTTATTCTAAATGAAATTGGCTAGCCATCCCCAATCATCTTGCCTTTTGTCTTTCTGCTGGACTCTGATAACTCTGGAGAAAAGAATGAGGTTGATCACTTTGCACACCTCTGCCTCACTTAAATCCCACTCACTCACATGTCAAAACATCACCCTCATGTCATTGGGCCTCTTTGAGAATGAAGAAAAAACAACATTCAGCAAAAGGAGTAGTTTAACTCAAGAGCTATCACATAGCACACTTCCAACCTTCATCTGGACCATCCCATAGCTCCCAAATGAATTTTCCACCCTCATCATGTTCCCCTCCCCAGAAGCAACTTCCTGGATGTGGTTTTCTAAAGCTTCTATATCCTCCCACATGGAGATGTGTCCTGAAGTCTTCCCTCTCCTTAACTGAATTTATCTTTAAAAGTTTTTTGAGTGTGCTCGATGTGCCCTCAGTGTAAAAATTGCTAGTTATGGTTGTGATTATAGCTTCTCTTTTAAAATTAAAATGACTCAGATTAAGAAGCATTATTCATATATATATATATATACACATATATTCATATCTCAATATGCATTAAGTTATTCCAATTACTTTCCTCTAAAACCCATGATTAGTTGTATTGAGTTTTTAGCATATAAGAGGAAGGGAAAAATAGTATTGGGAAATTTGTCACTTCATAAGAAGGGAAGTTAGAATGATATATTGGAGTAAGGGGCTTTGCAAAGGCAATGATGAGGAGGATATGTCCCAGACTCTTGGGGGAACATGGAAGAGAATGGATGTGAGAGAAAGGGGTACAAAGGGAGAGGGGAAAACAACAATGAAAAGTGTGCTTGCTTCCCCATTTCATTAGGAATGACAAAATGAGAAATCTTTTCAGAAGACATAAAGAACTCTGTTGGTCACTAGAAAGAGATACAAAAAATGCTAAAGACAAAATACTGGCCCCAGCAAAGCAAGAATAAAATAAAGATGACTGAAAAAAGTTCATGAAAATACAGAAATCAAATCAAATGAAAATGTTTATACACACATATGCATATATGTGTGTGTGTGTGTGTGTGTGTGTGTGTGTGTGTATATGTATATGCATGTAGTTGTTGTTTAACTTGCCCAAGGTCACTCAATGAGCTAGTGACAGGTCTCCCGGATTTCCTTTCCAATGTTTTACCCAGTAGGTTAAAATACCTCTTTGGGATATGTGACAAATATGAGATGACCAATAATTGGAGGGAGAAGATTTAAAAATAAACTCTCTCAATAAAACACTTATTTTATTTTGCAGAATGCCTAGTACACCTCCAAGATGGCAGGCATAAGTTACTCTGCTGACAGTCTGTGTTGCAATTTGGGCATCATCCAGCCTTCTCTAGAGGTGTAATTAAAGTCAGCTAATAAATAAAATGGAAAATATTGCTTCTCAAAAGGATCCATATTGTCTCTTTAAAATACATAATATATGAGGGTTGATTAACCCTGTTCCCAGGTTGGGATGACTGCAAGCCAAAAGCAAACCTGCCATAAGTCATTCTCTTCAAGGTAGACTATTAGACAAGGTGGGTAAAAACCTCAATTAGTTGGAGTTTGTCAAAGGCACGGTATTAAATTTATAGCTCATGAAAGGCCCTAAACTAATAACACTTAGTCTCTTTATTTATGTGCAGAAGAAATAGAAGCAGCAGAGATAACTTTTAAGTATAAACCTAGAGAGGTAGATCAATACATTTGGAATCAAAAGACTTGGGTTCAAGGCCTAGTTTTGTTCCTCATTATTTGCATTACATTAGCTGGCTCAATGACCCTTAGTAGTTTTATCTATATATTGAGTATAATACCCCATGTTCTTATTACCTGACACAATTGTTTTAAGTATCAAATGAGATAAAGTGTTATGTGATATATTGTTATTACCCAGGATCACTGAGTGAAGTAATGGACCATACAACTGGGATATTTGGGGGCTAAGCCAAGATGGCAGAATAGAGGAAGCACTCTCCCAACATTCCCCTCTACAGAACCTTAAAATAATGCCTCAGATCAAATTCTCAAGTAGCAAAGCAAACAAAAAGTCAGAGTGAGATATTTTTCCACCCTAAAACAACTTAGGAAGTTGGAGAGATCTGTAATGGAGGCGAGGTGGGTGTGGGAGGTGAGGTTGGGGTGGAGACTTTGCCCAGAGCACATGTGGATGAAACACCAGTTGTGGGACTACTGCCAGTAGATGGCTACAGAAGCAGTAGCAGCTTCAGGAGGTCTCAAGCCAGAGACAGCAAGGGAAGCTGACAACTGGTCAGAAAGAGATTACAATGGACCCCTGTGCTAGTACTAGACAAAGGACCAGACACCGTTTGGCAACTCCATCATCTATACCAACTTTCAGGTCATAATTCAAGGGCACAAAGGGGCATTTTCAATTAAAAGGGAGTGGGGGGGCCCAGAGGAGCAGTATCAGATGTTATCCTAAAGGATCAGTGGCACATTAACCATCTTCTCTAATGATTGGTAAAGTATCTGTACCAAAATAATTTCTTCAGTATTTTTATCTGAAAAAAAAATTGGGAGATTTCTATTCAAATATGGACCATACCACTAGCAAGCTATATGAGTTTGAATAGACGCTCTACATCAGTTTCCTCAAGTGCAAAATAAGGTTGATTTTTTTTCTATCATATTCTTCTGAGAAGCAAAAGTCAGGTTCAACCTTATCTTCTCCCAAGTAATGGAGAAGATCAATGGTGTGGATAATCCAAAATGATAGATAACTGCTAAACCACTTTTTCTTTTTTCTTTTTTTTTTTGCTTTTGGAATCCATTGACTAATTTATTATGCAGCACATCTAACTGCTTCATTAGATTTTGCACAGATGCATGATAATGTTAAAAACATTTATATTTTAGGTTAAACAACTGTTGGGGATAGGGAGATGGGGAGGAAGAAGAACTACAAGCACAGTAGTTACAAGCAAGAAGTCAAGTTGGGATTGAAAGTGCCCTGTGAATAATAAAGAAAAATGTTAGTTAACTCACAGGTAATTGAAAAATCATATTTTAATGCTATTACAGTTCTAGAAGGCCATAAGTAAAGAGGAATAATACATCCTATTTACAAAAAAAATGATTTTGAAACTAGGGCTTAATTAGCTCAATCCTCTGCTCAAAAAGGATAGTTCACTGTCATAATTCCTTAAAGAATACAAAGGAAGAAGACTTTGATGTGGTGAGCCAGGATTGTTCAGAAAAAGGTTAACATGAGCAATACCAATGCACAGGCATAAATACATTTGATTAATGGAGGGAGAGAGGATAAGCACTGGAATAAAGAGGAGAATAAAGATAATTTTAGTTCTTTGACTCCAAATCCAGATTCCTTTCTATTCTTTCATTCTGTTTCCTACTACTTTAATGTTAACATTTTCCCTCTGTATATCTATCCTGTATATAGCTTGTTTGTACATAGCTGTTTGCATGTTTTCTCCTCCATTAGACAATGAGCTTCTTGAAAGCAGGGACTGTCTTTTGCCCTTCTTTGTATACTCAATGCTTATTAGATACTTAAGAAATGTTTAATGACTGATTGTCTGCCTTCTTATTTAAACTAACCTATTCTCTAATAGAGTTTGTTTCCTCTTTTCGTCTCCAACTCCCCACTCACTGGTTGAATTGAATCAATAGATACCTCTTGGGACCAATGGATATCAGATTTCTCTTTTGTTTTACAAGCAAGAATCAAACCATTTCTCCTACTTTAGGGTTCACCCTCCACCTGAAACTTTTTATCTCTGAGGGGAAAACTAAAGATCATTAACATACTGGGGGAATGACATATGGCATAACTACAATAGCAACATATATTCACATCCATTAATAAATGGGCACTACAAAGAGGCTTTTCCCTTTCTTCCTATATCTTTCTTTCCTGCATCTTCCCACCCCAGGTACTTCTTAGTTCTGTCCTTCCATGAAAGGCTGAGAAGCAGGTTCAAGATTATCTAATTTTCAGTTTCCTTCCTTCCAAATAAGGCAACAGGATATAAGGTTACATATTTTCCCCGAAGTCCTAAATGTAGAATCTATATTTAGATTTTTTTAAAGAAAAGCCCAATATGTGATTAAAGGGAAGAAGACAATTAGGTATGAGTCATGCTCACCATGAATCATGTGTCCCCATTTAAAATGCTTATAAGTATTTTAAAGAATAAAAGAAAAAATAGAACAGCAATAGCAAGTTTTTTTTTAAGAATAAGTAAATATATTGATTAGAGTGACATTAGCAGCTTATAGAATAGAATGAAATGAGGAATAAATTTTTGGATTGCTTTAAAAAAAGGATCTCCAATGAAAAAGTAGGATGGTAGCACTGGGCTGCTGTTTGTACTGTGTTTCTTAAGAATATGTGTGTATATGTGTATAATAGTTAAGCTATTTAAGGCTAATATTGGCACTAGCCAAATTTTCTTTGAAAACTTCTGCCTTTTGTATGCCCCAGCTCAAGTTCTCCTTCATCTACAGAAACTTTCATGACTACTTTGGTGTATATTTGCCTATGATCTACATTTATTCATTCTTGTGATTTTATGCTTTGTAGTAATTATAGTTAGAAACACATAATTCAGTACTTCATCATACTCTACCTTACATTGTCCTTTATTATTTAAATATGTAAATTTTAGGTTACCCACTAGATCATGAGTTCAAATGAAAGAATCACATCACATTTATATATGCCCCATAGAAACTAATACATACTGGGCATATCATAGGTCTTTAATCAATAACTTGTAATACATAGAAATTGGTATTTTTTTTGTCAGAAGAATGTGCTTTATTGATTCACACTCTTTAATTGTGCACCTTTGTGAGTATGAGAATGTGAGCAAAGGTTAAAGGAATGTTGTTGTACCCTAAAACTTGGTGAATTAGGTAAGGCTGTAGTATGATGTAACCACCAGAAATGAATCAGTGTTACATAGTTGTTGGAGATTCTTGTTGAGAAGACAATCTATCCTTAAACAACTAGAAGTCTTACATAACTAGAAGAAGAGTTTGCAAATATTTTGGAGTTTATAACATAATTATGAACTGACAGAAATATATGGGGAGTAAAGGGTGGGACTTTGATGGTCTATCCTATCTACCCCTATCCCTCCCATAGAAAACTATCCAAATATGAAGCAACAATGCATCCACGCCCAATGGGTCCAAGAGATTTATTTGTTGAATGAAATTTTATTCAACAAATATGTATTAAGCAATTTCTATGTGCAGTAAATCATGGTGGACACAGTAATGAACTCTGCTCTCAAGCAGCTTATATATATTATAGTACATGTATATATGTGTATATATATATATATAATAGTCTATATAAGCCTAATAAATATACAATACCTCAGTGGATTCACAATCTACTCAATGTGGGATTTCCTTTCAATTGCATAAATTGAAATGAATCAACACTTCATTATCCTTTGTGTTCCTAGTCAGTATCCTTTCTAAATCCTACATAAGGGATCCACCCAAAAATCCACAGGCCTTACTCTAGGTCTTTTAATGTCCTCTAGGAATCACCACTCAGATTTTTTCACTGAATCACTTAGTTAACATGACTGAGTCATCTCTCCATTTTTTTCCTTATTAGACATTTCTCAGGTAATATCTTCTATATCGATTCTTGAGGTTAAATGTTGAAGGTTCTACGGTACAACCTAAATAAGTCCATTATATATTTCTCCATTGTCTTTTGAATCACCCACAGTTTTGATTCTTTGGAAATTTTTTATGTTCCATGATTCACAGCTACACAGAAACAAAATCAGCATTTGTAAAATTAGATCTGTAAATTCATTGGTATTAGAAACTCCCCAAGGGGTAGGGGTAGGGCCAAGATGGTAGAGAAAAGGCAAGGGACCTGAATAAGCTTTCCTAAATTTACCTCCAAATAATTTTAAATAAAGCCTCAACACATTTTGGAACACTATTTTGGAGTAATAAAATCCACAAAAGGACAGGATGAAACAATTTTCAAGTCTAAGATAACTTAGAAGGTTGGCAGGAAAGGTCTGTCTCACTAGGGTGAGAAAGGAGCACAGTCCAAAATAGGCCACACCCCAGCAAACCAGCAGCAGTATGTGGGGGCAATTGAATCAGCTGTGGCAGCAGCAGTTTCCAGAGCTCTCAGTCCACAGTCAGTAAGGGGGTCAGAGAGATGGTCAGAAGGAGATTACAGGAGTCCCTTCACTGGTACTGATTACAGGACTCTGTTGCATTGCTGATACACAGATCTGGCCAGAACAAGGAAGAAAATTAGCACACCAGAGCTTGTGACTACAAGGAAACTGGGACCTTGGTAACAGTTCCAGGGCAGAAAAGAGTGCTTACAGTTGCTCATAGACCAGAGCACATGCCAGGAGATTATGAAACAAACTTCTCTTTAAATCTTATTATTTTGGAAGAACTGAAAACTTACCTACCCCCAGAACTACCTCTGAAAATAGCTGAACAAAAAAAACCTAAAGCTTGGAACAGTGCCTCTTCCTTCCTGGGAATAAGGCCTAACTTTAATATTAAGTTAAAAGTCAAGAAATAGACTGGGAAAATGAGCAAACAACAACAACAACAAAGATCCTGACCATAGAAAGTTACTATGGTGACAGGGAAGATCAAAACATAAACTCAGAAAAAGACAACAAAGTCAAAATTACTACATAACAATGTTTTTTTAACTGTGAATTGGTCTTAGGTGCAAAAAAAAGTTCCTAATGAACTTAAAGAAGATTTTAAAAATCAAATAAGATAGGTTGAGGAAAAATTGGGAAAAGAAATGATAGTGATGCAAGAAAAACATGAAAAAAAGAGTCAAAAGTTTTATTAAAAAAAGTCAGAAAAATATTGAGGAAAATAACATCTTAAAAAACAGAACAGGACAAATGGTAAAAGAGGTACAAAAATCCAATGGGGAGAAGCATGCCTTAAAAAGCAGAATTGGTCAAGTGGAAAAAGATGTACAAAAATTCACTGAAGAAAAGAACTTAAAAAGTATAATTGGACAAATGGGAAAAGGAGGCATAAAATCTCACTGAAGAAAATAATTCCTTAAAAATTAGAATTGGCCAAATGGAAGCTAATGACTCTATGAGACATTAAGAAACAATAAAACAAAATCAAAAGAATAAAAAAAAAATAGAAGAAATGTGAACAACTGACCTAGAAAATAGTTTGAGGAGAGATAACTTAAAAATTATTGGATTACCTGAAACTCATGATAAAAAAAAAAAGAGCCTAGACATCATCTTTCAAAAAATTATCAAGCAAAACTGCCTGGATATTCTAAAACCAGAGGGTAAAAGAGAAATTGAAAGAATTCACTTATCACCTCCTGAAAGAGATCCCAAAATGAAAACTCCCAGGAATATCATAGCCAAATTTCAGAACTCCCAGGTCAATGAGAAAATATTGCAAGCAGCCAGAAAAATAGAATCACATATCGTGGAGTCACAGTCAGGATAAAACTAGTTTTAACAGCTTCTAAATTAAAGGATTGGAGGGCTTGAAATATGATATTCTGTAGGGTAAAAGAACTAGGATTACAACCAAAAATCACCTACCAAGAAAAACTGAGTATGATCCTTGAGGGGAAAAACTGGACATTCAATGAAATACAGGCCTTTCAAAACTTCTTGATGAAAAGACCAGAGCTGAATAGAAAAAACAATTGTCTTTCAAATACAAGGCTTAAGAGAAGCATAAAAAGGCAAATAGGAAAGAGAAATCATAAGGACTTCAATCAGGTTAAAGTGTTTCCATTCCTATATGGGAAGATGCTACTTGTAACTCCTAAGAGCTTTCTCACTATTGGGGCAGTTGAAAAGAGTATACACAGAGGGCATAGTTGTTCCTATGTAATCATTCATACTAATCTTTGTACCTATCAAATAGCATATATAATCATAATAGGAGATAACTTCATTGCTGCATTATGTTTTACCAAATCAAATGCTTAAAAAAGCTATAAACCTGATCACATTCACCACAACTTACAATAATAATAATATTAAATCAACCAAACAGCAAAACAAAAGTCAACAACTCCAACCATACCCTTAGGCTAAATAAAGTAGCAAATATCCAATTGTTTTTAATTAATGCAATTCAATTCAACAAGCATTTATTAAATGCCTATTATGAGACAGGCATTGTGCTAGATGGTAGATATATAAAGACAGAAAAAAAAAAAGAGGAAAATTTCTGGGACAGAATCTGGCCTTCTATCCTGAGAAAGGGGATATGCTCTATGCTCAAGGACCTAGCTTTCTATCCATGAAAGAGGAAATTCTTGAGCAACATGATTCTAAGAGTCAGGTCACTCATGTGCACCCTCTAGCTGATAAAATGGTAGAAAGGTATAAAAGAAAGGTTTGTAGAACCAAGAAACCTTAACTTTGTACTCTTCTATAAGAGTGAATTCTCGAGAAAGAAATGGCAAAAAGAGAATTCTGGGAAGATGGTGGAGTAGGTCAGAAAGTTCCAAGCTCTCAAGATTTTCCCTCACAAAAGGGATAAAATAGCACCTCAGGGCAAACAAAGTGCAGGTAAAAATAAATAAGAATAGGGACACAACTGGGGTCCTCCTGGGATAATACAAGAAGATCAGAAGAAAAATCCCAGGACTAGGTTTGGTCCCTGTGAAGAGTAAACACCTCCAGGTTAGGGACTGCTTAAACAACAAGAAGCAAGCCTTGGGCTTAGCTAAATTGAGAGGCTGCCTCTGCACAGCCACAGAAACTTTTGCCCCTTTGACAGTAAGGGGAGTTGGGCGTGAGAGTGGGGGATCATCTAGGGAATCTCTGCTGACAAGGAATGCCAAACTCAGCTGTGCTGCAGATATGTGGTGGGAGTGAGAAGAAACCAGCACACACCCACCAGGTGAATGCAGAAGCAGTGGGGCAGGGGCACCTGGCTGAGGACACTCTGGAGGTCTGGGTTTGAGTTCAAGGTCAGAGGGAAGAATTGAAGACATTGGCAAGATGCACCATCCCCCATACTAGAAGTGATTACAAAAATTAAGCTAATGTTACAAAAAAAAAAATGTGCAGGCAAAGGAGAAAGAATCCAACCATAGAAAGTTATCATGGGAATAGAGAAGACCAGGATTCATCTTCAGAGGAGAATATTGAAGCAAAGAAATTCTTTTCTACCCTCAAAGAGTAATGTCAAATGGTCATCTGCCCAAAAAAAAAATTTATAGAACTTTAAAAAGACTTTTAAAAAATCAAAGGAGAGAAATTGAAAAAAAACTAAAAAAAAAAGAACAATCCGAGAAAAACAAGAAGATTATGAAAAGAAAGTCAACCAATTAGAAAAGGAGATCCAGAATGTTACGGAAGAAAATGACACCTTGAAAATTAGAATTGGGCAAGGGGAAGCCAGCAAAGTTATAAGAGATCAAGAAATAATAAAACAAAATATAAAGAATTTAAAAATAGAAGAGAAAGTGAAACATCTTACAAGAAAAACAACTAATCTGGAGAACAGATCAAGAAGAGAAAACAAGAATAATCAGACCACCTGTAAGTTACAATAGAAAAAGAACCTTGATATAATAATACAAGAAATAATTAAAGAAAGGTGCAGCAAGGTGGTGCAGTGGATAGAGCTCTGGCCTTGGAGTCTGGAGGACCTGAGTTCAAATCCAGCCTCAGACACTTGACATTTACTAGCTATGTGACCCTGGGCAAGCCACTTAACCCAATTGCCTCACCAAAAGAAAAAATAATAATAATTAAAGAAAATTGCCCTGAAACTTTAGAACAAGGGGGGACAGTAGAAGTAGAAAAAAAATCCATCAATTACCACTTGAAAGAGATCTTATGAGGAAAACTTATAGGAATATTACAGTCAAATTCCAAAACCCTCAGCTCAAGGATAAAATATTAAATGCAACAAGAAAAAATCGATTTAAATATGATGGTGCCACAATTAGAATCATACAAGACCTAGCTACAGAGACACTAAAGGACCTCAGGTCTTGGAACACTATATATTGAAGAGCAAAAGAACTGGGGTTCTGGTAAAAAATATCACACCTAGTAAAGTTAAGCATAATTCCAAATGGCATTTGATCAACTGTCAGACTTTCAGGACTTTGTTAAAAAAAATGGAACTTAATAGAAGATTTGACATACATGAGCCAATAGAAACATAAAGTACATACCAAAGAAAGATTGGGTTAGACCTGACTATGATATGACTTTAAAAAGTAAAACCATTTAGGAACAGCTAACAAGAATAATTATTTTATACAAATGAGGTTCAAGAGGAAGAACTGACACAGAGGAATTAGATAGGGGAGAAGGGCTAGTAGTTCTGGTAATCTACTTTCATCAGGAATGGGTTTAAGAGGGAACAATGCATACATATCTAGAAGAGTGTAAATGTCTTCTAAATTTGGAAGAAATAAATGATAAGGGGATAGGGAAAGAGGAAGAAGACAAGGGAGTGTTCTTTAGAGGGGAGGCTAAGGGAATAGGTCAAAGTGGGGTATAGAAGGATATTTAGATCAATGGGAATAGGAGGCTAGGGGAGGGATCATTGGAAAGATAAAGAAGGGATCTTTAGAGAGGAGGGTGAGGAATTGGTTAAAGGGGGTTATAGAAGAGTATTTAGATTTATGGGAATGGGAAGTTAGGGGAGGGATTCTTGGGGGGTAGGCTAAGTAATAGGAGGGCAAGGTAGTAGATAGAAGTAAAGTAGAGGAGTCAGGATTGATAGGAAATAAGAGAAATGCACAAAAATAAAAACAAAGATCAGGAGTAGAATTTGTTAGGGTAAGTATATCTATATATGTTTTTATGTATGTATTTTGTATGTATGTATATATATGTGTGTGTATGTATATATCTATGTCTATATATAAATACATCTGCACTTAATTTTAGCCTTTTGGGGGGTGGGGAGGAAGGGGGGAAAAAGAACAAAGTAAGTAAAAAGTGCACAGCAAAGAACAAAAGAAAACTTACAAGGAAGCAAAGAAAAGATGGACAGCTCTCAAAACAACATGTAGCATTTATCATACAAGCTTTCTTGAAATGAAAATTCATTGCTATATATTTCAAATCCTTTCTTGTGTTCTGCTGTGCACATGACATGCTTTTTTTCTTTTCTTATTTTGTATTTAGTTTCAATATTTAAGTTTGTAGTATGTTTCTTTTTCTTTTCTTTATTCTGTATTTGAGTTCCAGTGTTTGAGTCTAAAATAAAAAAAAAGAAAGAAAGAAAGAAATGGCAAACTACTCCAGTAAACCCAAATGGGTTTACGAAGAATCAGACACAACTGAAAATGACTGAACAACAAAGATAAGAATGAATTATTTAGACAATATGAGTTTAATGAGAGTGATATTGCCTCTCTCAAAGCCCCAAATATGATTCCCTTCCACAGAGAAACTAAATCATAGGGTAGCATAGTATAAGCTGTGGAAGGGTACATGTAGATCCCTAAGGAAGAGTGAAATCCACAGGAGAGGGAAGAGAATTCTGTTGATTATTAATGACTGATTTCAGGTCCTTTTCTGTGTTTTCTAAATCAATTCATAAACTCCTCTGGGTCCTTTGATTCTTTTGAATTTCCTTTGGGTTAAAATAAAAGCTATTTTTTTTTTGCCTTGAAAGTTTTTGTGGGAGCTAAGAATGATTTATTCTCACAAATCTGTGGAAACCTAGATGAATGCTGTATTCAGATACTGCTGTTGTTCTTTGTCCTTCATTCTTAAAGAGAACCAATGACATCAGGAATGTGATGTCTTGACTTGCAATTGAATTGGATTTAAGTAAAGCAGAGCTGTGCAAAGTCACCAGCCTCAATCTCTCCTCTAAAGCCTTCTGGGTCCAGTGGCAAGATTTAGATCAGAATGACTGGAGATGGCCTCAGACACAGTGGGAGACCTTGGACTTTTTAAGCCAAGGTCTTTCCCAGGTCTCATTTTGACTGAGGCAATGCCCATTCAGTGATTAAGGTGAGGTGAGAAGTAAGGCAAAAAAAAAAAAAATGACCTATTTTAGCCAGTTTAAAAAAATCAGTCTGGGAGGGGAAGACACTCAGAGTTTCTGGTCAAAACAGAAACAATTGCTATTTACACTCACTCTTAGCCATCAAAACCCAAACAATGACCAAGTGAAGCTTGGGCTGGGACCTATTGTTGGCAAATCTGTGAAAGCCAGAGTGATTTGTGTTTAAGGCATGATTTTTAAAAGTGATAGAATAATAAGTAGGGAAGAGGAAAAAAAAAGAAATCTAGCCTGTGAGACCCAAGATAGGTCTCAGTGATCAAAATTTATTTTCCATAGAGCAGAACACTCACCAGTAAGGGTCTGATTCTCTATGTGGATAGAGGGAGAGGAGGAAGAGAGGGAGGGATTCTACAATTTGAAGAACAAGATCAAAGGAATTCCTGAAATACATTTCTCTCCTTGGTAAACAGTTGGTTTGATAAGGAACTGTATAATGGTGGCTGCAGAAAGTGAAAAACACTCCCATATGCCATAATCATATTTGGTCAGTTAAGCCTGACTCCGAAAGAGCTAGATCAAGGAATTGTTCTGTGATGAGGACAAATGTTCACTTGAGAAAACCGAACATCTGTCAACCTCACACTCAAGAGAAAATAAAGACCAGCACATCTCAGACAAACACAAGTCTCCTAGGTATTTTCTGCTAGTTGACAAGCAATAGGACAAAGATTTTCTCAAACCAGATCTGAGACATATCATTTTTTCTAAATATTTTTATCCTGATGATAGCTACAGATACTGTAGAACCAATCTCAGAAAAGAGTATGTATTGATCAGTGTTGCTGGCAGAAGATAAACAGCATACAGAAATGCCTTCAAAGTTGAGAAAATTATTGGACATGTTAACTCATTACTTCAAATGTCTCTAAATTGGGCAGCTTCTTCTCTTCCCTCTGTTCTTCCAACTTCACCTAAATGTATTCTCTTGTGATATGAAAAAAGAAATAACTGGATAAAATTATGACAATATGATGTACTATAAATATAACTGAATTTGAAGTCAAATGACCTGGGTTTGAATATTTGCTTTGAAACTCTCTATGTCCTTGGGGAATCACTTATTATCTCTGGGTCTTAGCTTCTTCATTTGTAAAATGAGGTCCCTCCCAGGTCTATATCCACAATCACATGAAGGTGAGTTAGAATCCTAGCCTCTCTTAAATGATGAAATGGGAGGGGGGAAGGGAATAACTTCCTCCATCACACAATGGGGACCACTTGCTTGGTGTTCTACATGCATGGGTACCAACCCACATAAAGCTGGAAGGTCTCTCAAAAGCTAAGTCCTCTGTTCTGCAAAAAAAAGTGAGGCTAACTCCCCTTCAAATTAAAATAGCTGCTGCTTCTTGTTCTACAATCTTTTCAGATAGATTCCGGCAACTGGAGGCTTGTTTGCCTGTTAGTGTTTAATGAGAGGAGAAAACAAAGGAGCTATTAAAATGAAAATTGCATTCTGTACCATTTCTTCAAGTTCTCTGGTATTCCTTGAGCACCTGCTAGGTGCTCAGTACTCTGTTAGGCTCCGTCGGGGATGCCAAAAAAAATACACTTTGGTGCAGAGGGTGGACGGAGAATCAGAGAGGGAATTTTAGTGAAATGAACATGATTCTCCATGGGCTAATATTAAAAAGCTAGGCAATGGCAGGTCATGGATGTGGGGCACAATGTTAAGATTGAAAGCTGAGGACATATTGGGAACATAGGCTACATAATCAGCACCAGGGGTAGATCCAGGACTGATGCTGGCATTTGGCTGTGAATATAAGAACAGGAGTCTAGAAGAAAGAAGATAGTCTAGGTTTGGCAGCAGGAAAGATGGTGGAAGTAGCTACATGCAAAAAAGTCTAAAGAAGTTCATGGGGCACAGAAATAATCCAGTGTGTAAGTACAAATTGCCCAAAATTGTTAGGTCAAAGTTATTACAAGCAGCAGAGAATCAATCCATACTTTATTGTATCTCAGCTTCAGAGGCTGCATTGAGTGAGCAATCATCTGCAAACAGAAAATCATGCACCAACACTACCTCCACTTTGGTCTTGGCTTGTAGCCATTTCAAGTTGAAGAACTTCAGCCAGCACCATACCATCCATATGTGGAACCATTGGGTTACAGCAAATGGAGAAATTTTGAATGCTCTGGGTAAGTTCACTTACTCTGATAGTATACTTTCTAGGGACGTACATATAGATGATGAGGTTGATGCGCACATTGTCAAAGCTAGCTCAGTGTTTGGGAGACTCCAAAGGAAAGTATGGGAGAGAAGAGGTATTAGGCAGACTACCAAACTGAAGGTCTACAGAGCCATTGTGCTGACCTCATTGTTGTATGCCTGTGAAACCTGGACAGTATACTAGCACCATGCTAGGAAACTGGATTACTTCCATTTGAATTGTCTTAGGAAGATTCTGAAGATCACCTGGCAGGATAAGATACCAGAAACTGAGGTCATTTCTTGAACTAAACTGCCAAGTATTCAAATTCTACTGGAAAGCATGCAACTCTGATAGGCTTGCCATGTTGCTTGAATGCAAAATGTACACTTGCCTAAAAGACTATTTTATGGAGAACTCACACAGGGCAAGCACTCACATGGTGGTCAGAAGAAGCAATACAAGGACACTTTCAAGATCTCTCTTAAGAACTTTGGAATTGATTGTGTGACATGGAAGACACTGGCACAGAATCGCTCATCATGGCATACCCACATCAGAGAAGGTGCTGCCCTCTATGAGCAAAGCAGAATTGAAACAGCTCAAAGGAAATGCAGGATGAGTATATTTAGAGAATCCATACCAAATGTTCACACAGACTATTTGTGCCCAACCTGTGGTAGAGCATTCCAAGTTTGCATCGGTCTAATTAACCACAGTTGGACACACTGAAACTTGACTCTAGCATTGTAATGTCATTTTGGTCCTCTTAGAGAACAAAGGAAAACAACCAACCAACCAATTGCCCAACAAAGATTCCAAATAATCAATGATGATACATGCTATATACCTCCTGAGAGAGTTGTGATGGACTCAAAATGCAGAAACAGACATAGTTTTGAATATGACCAATTTGAGAATTTGTTTTACTTGACCGAATATTTGTTATAAGGGATTTTTTTTTGTCCAAAGAGGAGAGGAGGTAAGAGGGGAAAATGAATGATCATTAATTTTTTTTTAAAAAAAGGAAAGAATAATGAATATGTTAAGTTTAAAGAATAAGATGAGGAATGCATCAGAGTACAAGGAAAATAATAAACCAGGTTATGATAAATTTTAAAGGGCAAAAAAGATCTGGAGGCTCAAATTCCAGGTAATGAATCAGAACTCAAGAGATATATGAAAAAAAGAAAAGGAAAGCAAACACTAGAATATATGAGTAGAAACACTTTAAAGGGAATGCATTGATAACTGAGATAACTTTTCTGCCTCAGACACATGGTTTTTACAGTTCATGTAGAAATAAAATAGAATCCAGTGTGGTCAGATAAGGGTGAACAGGAAATTGGTAGTCTATGGCAGAACTAATCAGAAGCACGCTCAGCATGTAATGATGCTGAGCTTTTCCTGAAGTGTTAATATGGCACTTTTGGAACCTCAATTATCTTTTGCATTCTATTAGGTGAGAATCAGTATTCTGAAGAGATGGTAATATATATTTCCATAGTTTTTTAGTGTTTACACTTCACCCTCCCACCAATACTGTCAGGTAGTTTTCTATCTAAGAAATGAGGAAACTGAGACTTAGAAAGTTTCAGTGACTAGCTCAAGGTCACTCAGCTAGGAAATTACAAGTCTTGGACTTTAGACGAGTAAGTAACATGTTCAATATCTTCTATTCATACTTTCACATATACTATACCAGCTATTTATTGCTCCAAGGACACAGGTATGAAAGGGACATAGTGAAACAGTGGAAAGAGCACTGAACTGAGAGTTGGAAGACCTGGGTTCAAATTCCATCTCTTGCTCCTACTGCCAATGTAAACTGGAAAAATTACTTAACCTCTCTAGGTTTTAGTTTCCTGATCTGCAAAATGGTAAGATTGATCTCAATGGTCTATTCCAGCTATAGATATATGATGCTATGACTGACCTATATAAAATATAATTTAAAGAAATTGTGCTGATAGGTCTTCACCCCCCCCATTCCCTCCATCGTTCTGTCATTGATGTTCCAATTCTGTGTTTAAAGATTCATTCTATTTGGTTAGGGAAATGCTCCTGGAGTGGTTAATAATAATAATAATAATAATAATAATAATAATAATGATAGCACTGTTATGTGTCAGACACTTTGCTGAACTAGCATACTCTAAAGTGTGCCTGGAACCTTAGAATGAACCAGTTTATGTAAGAATTTCCATGTAAAATTTGAAAAATAGGCCCAAAAGAATAAGAATCCAAACAGCTCAATTTTGATGAACAATAAGATAGTGTTGATAGGTCTAAAACTGAGGTGACACTCAAAGAGGGTAATCCAAGACAAAACCCTGCGAAGTCAAAGAGTGGCATGAAGATCAATAACCTAGGAGAGAGAGGTTTCTAAATGAAAAGTAACACTGAAAAAAGTACATAGTAAAAAAAAAACACTTCATATTTCTGCTACCTTCAGGATATTAAAAACCATCATAAAATATTATGAATTCACAACAATTTCCATTTACCTTTTAAGATTCCTAATCCCATGAGGGGCAGCTAACTGTCTCAGTGGATAGAGTGTCAGGCCTGAAGTCAGATAGACTCACATTCATGAGTTCAAATCTGGCCTCAGATATTGGGCAAGTCTCTTAACCTTGTTTGCTTCAGTTTCCTTATCTGAAAAATAAACTGGAGAAGGAAATGTTCAACCACTCTAGTATCTTTCCCAAGAAAATCCTAAAAGGGGTCATGAAGAGTCACTAATCCCACCAGAGTACTTTTCTGCTAAGAAGTGACTCAGACAGACAAGTAGGATGGACAGAGAGGCTTCTCATTCACTCAAAGGAGGCACAGCAAAAGAAATTTGAGCACCCCACCAAGGGAGATAAGGGTGATAAGAACTAGGGAGATAAGAAGAATACTTTCCTGCTCCAGCCCCTGTGGCAACATTTCTAATATGCGTTGGTTCCAAAATAGAGAATCAATACCAGTAAGGCTTCAAGAAACAATGAATTTCAAATGCTTACCCTTACTTCAAATGTTTTTTTTTAATTATTATTATTATTAATCGAGTTACTGACCTTTAAGGAATTGAAAGTTTTAACCAAAAAGGGTGGGAAATGAGTTTCACTGATATTAAACAATCAGTAAATGTATTAAATATTCTCTAATTAAGTTGATGTTATTCCACTCAATTACACAAAGCAATAGAACGACTGTGAATTACATATGTGAAAACAATGCCTTTGTGATGCAAAAGCTCATCTAATTCCATGTTAATTGTTTCATATAAATAGTGTTGGAAAATGTCTTTAATGAACATTGCTTACATTTTAACCTGGCCCTTTACAAACTTTCTGTAACACAAAGCCCAACATAATGATAAGGTAGAAAGGAAAAGAAAGAGAGGTTCTTAAGGAAAAATGCAATTTCTCCTACCAAACTCAATTCCCATTTATCTATAAGAAAACCCACCTCACTTCCTCAAAATAGAAACTGAACACTACTTATTAATTAGAAACAGCTAAAGAAATATGAGAAAGGTTGATGTCTTTGAGTGTGCCCTTGGATAAATAATCATAGTCATAATCATAATCATAACTGGCATTTATATAAGCACTATAAAGTTTGCCAAACACATGATAAATATCTCATTTTATCTTTGCAACAACCTTAAGAAAGGTGCTATTGTTATCCCCATTTTAGAGATGAGAAAACTGAAGAAGCAGAGGTTAAATGAATTGCTTAAGATCACACAGCAAGTAAGTGTTGGGATAGATAAGAAATCAAGTCATCCTGAAATTACTCCCTCTGCTGAGCCACCTGCATCCCTATAAAAAGAGTTAGCATTTATATATGATTGGTTGGTTGGTTTGATTCTCAAAGAGAATTAAAATGACATCACTATGTTGGAATCAAGGTATAGTGTGTCAGACTGTGGTTGGTCAGACCAATATGAATTTAGAAGGCTCTACCATAAGTCGGGCACAAATTGTCCATATGAACATTTGGAGAGAAGATGTCTCTAAATTTGTGCATCTCTCATTTCTTTTAAGCTACTGTAATTCTGCTCCATTCATAAAGCACAGCTCCTTGACACAGGCACACTATGCTGGGTGATCCATCACCAGTGTCTCCTTTGTCTCACAATCAGTGCCGAAGCTCTTCAAAGATACTGCGAGTGTCCTTGTATTGCTTTTTCTGACCACTGTATGAGTGTCTGCCTTGCATGAGTTCTCCATAAAATAGTCTTTTAAGTAAATACACATTTGGCATCCAAATAACATGACCAGCCCATCAGATTTGCAATCTCTAAAGTAAAGTTGGAATGACTGGCAGTTTAAATCAAGAAAGGATCTCAATTGCTGGTACCTTATCTTGCCAAGTGATCTTCAGAATCTTCCTATGACATTTCAAATGGAAATAATTCAGTTTTCTGTCATGGTGCTGGTATAATGTCCAGGTTTCAGAGGCATACAACAATGAGGTCGGCACAACAACTCCGTAAACTTTCAGTTTGGTAGGTAATACCTCTTTTCTCCCCACTTTCCTTCAAAACTTCCCAAACACTGAAATAGATCTGGCAATACATGCATCAATTTCATCATTTATGTGTACATCCCTGGGAAGTACACTGCCAAGGTAAGTAAACTTATCCACAGTACTCAAAATTTCTCTATTTGCTGTAACTTATGGTTCCATATATGTGACACAGGAATTGTCACGGTGCTGCGCCCTGCCTATCAGAGTCCTGGCTTCCAAGCAGGAAGTTGAGGGTCACACTCTGTTGTGTGAAAGCAAGGAAGTCTTAACTGACCTCTCCTCTGTGGACATGCAGCAACCACGGCTGGTTCGGCTCTCCTCTGAATGGCTAAGCGTTCCCGTGCACATCCTGTTCACGACCCTGACACGAGGCTTGCATGCTATGAGGGGATCTACTGACTGGCTGTAGGGCTCTGATCATGCAATCCCAAGGTGCCTTGAGGGCTATAAAGGTCACACCCAGCTTACAATAAACAGGAGCTTCTGCCATCTTGCTGTCTCCCACCTCATCCATGCGTCTCCGGGTTACTGAGCACTGAGCTGGTCTCATGCTCTCCACTGCAGCGGCCGTGACATACATGGATGGTGTGATGTTGGCTGGTGGAGAGCCTCTGTTTTCCTGATGTTAATTTTTAGGCCAAAATTAGTATAAGTAGCAAGAGAATTGATACATATTTTGTTGCATTTCAGTTTCAGAGGCTGCATTAGTTGCATAATCATTTGAAAACAAAAATTTATGCACTAACTCTCACTCCACTTTAGTCTTGGCTCGTAGCATTTTCAAATTAAATAATTTACCATCAGTATGGTAGCTGACTTGGATGCCATTTTCTTCCTTGATAAAGTGTCTGACAACATTGCTTAAACCATTATGCAAAAAAGCATGAGAGCAAGAACACAGCCTTGCTTCACTCCACTGGTGACTAGGAAAGTGTGAGAGTATCATCTATTATCCAGAACCCAGGCAAGAGCCCATAATGAAATTGATATACAATACTGATAAACTTTTCCAGGGAACCAAATATTGACATAATTTTCTACAAACTCTTACAACTAACAGTATCAAAGGCCTTGATCAGATTGAAAAATGTTGTGTACAGACCTCTATTCTGTTCAGCATTTCTCCTGGAGTGGTCAGGCAGCTAACACCATATTGACCATTTCTCAGCTTTTCTGAGGTCACATTAGCTCTCTGATAGATGACCACCTTCCAGGTGAAGGATCAGCCTATTAATGAGGACTCTGGAAAGATTCTCACAGAGAGACCCACCTGCGATTGTCACAGGATAATCCATTTTCTTTACTTTTTTAGAGACAAAAAATAGAGGCATCTTTGAACTCCTGGAGGATAACTTCCCCTTGCCATATAACCCAGAAATATTTAGTTAGCTTTTGTATGAGCGGCGGACCGCTTGCCTTGTAAATCTCTGCTGGAATAGAATCAGCACCTAGAACTTTGCCACATGAAAGGAGCCTAATGTCATTCAAAACCTCTTCTTCAGTTGGAAGTTTGCCTAGAGAGGGATTAACTTCAACCTGAAGAATACAGTCATTGACTTCAACATTGAGTGATTAACATCTGTTGAAAACACTATGAAAGTGTTTACACTATCTCTCCAGGATCATGTGCTTATCACTAAATAACATTGCTCCATCAGCACTGAGTAGGTGAGATGCAGCATAGGTCTTTGGCCAATAAATAGGCTTCAGGGCATCATGAAAAGCACTTTGGATTGTTACTATCAGGGTAAAACTGAATTTATCTGCCTTCTTACTGAGCCAAAATTCCTGAATTTCTCCAAGCTTCATTTACACTTTACTTTTGATGGAGTTAAACTCTCCCTTCTTAGGAATGGAAGAATTATCCTGCTGGTAAACTCTGTGGTGATATCATTTATATTTAGCAGCTTTTGAATTTCTCCATCATTTCTGTCAGAACAAGATTGATGTATGTGAGTGTTCTGTCCCACATGAGAAAACGCAGTGCTGTACATCAAATCTCTGAAAGCTGCCCACTCCTTTTCTGTTCCAATGTTGCCAACCTTGTGTTGACTGTTTTCCCTCCAAGTTAGTAATGAACTATTTATTCACTCTGGGAGAAGCACTCTAATCTATTGACATTAAGCCTTCTGTAGTCATCTTGGGTTGGGGCTACTGATTTTGTTGAATATAAATATTTAACTTGGAGAGGATAAGTCTATAATTAGTCCAGCACTCCGCACCACACATCACCTTCATCACTTCCATATCTTGTCTGTCTCTTCTCCTTACAATGATATAGCACATTAAATGCTGATATTTACTACAAGGGTATATTCACAAAGTTTTATTGTGTTTAAATATATGGAAGGCAGCATTGGTGATGAGAAAGTCATTAGATGCACAAGTCTTCATTAGTAAGTGACCAGTGATGTTGCTGCTTCTGACTCTATTCCTCCCAAGGAATTACTGCCATATCTGGTAGTCTGTGCCTACTCTGGCACTAAAGTCACCCAGAATTATAAGCTTGTTCTCTTTTAGCACATTGATGATAAGGGATTCTGGTTTTTCTTAAAATGTTTATTTGACCTCATCAGCATTTGTCATGGTGGAAGCATAAGCACTGATGATGGCAGCATGGAGCTTTCCTGCAAGTGACAATCACATTGTCGTAATTCCGTCATTCATTCCTTTTGGTACGCATACAAGCTTGTGGACTAGATTTGTTTTGATTTCAAAACCTAAACCAGCTTCCCTGTAGCTACTCCAGAAAAATGTGTTTCCAACACTGACTTCAGTACGCTGGCCTTCTTTTGTCAGCCTTGTTTATCTCAGGGTTGATATCTGAATGTGACACTTGCTGAGTTCTCTCACAAGAAGTAGGATATGAGTAATGTCTTTTGATTCTTGCATAAATTGGATTTAAGTAAGGCAGGGTTGCATGAAATTAGTGGCCTCTCTCTTCCAGAGTCATCAAAGTCCAGTAACAAGACAAAGTCAAGATAACTGGTGGTGGTTCAGGATGCAGTGGATGACCTTAGTGTCTTCATTGTCTGATCAAGCCCTAAGCATTCCACAATGTCTGCTTCATCTGCCTTCATGTTTCTAGGGGGAAAATTGTTCCTATTGACAATTTCACTGGAAGAAGACTTCACATGCTTGGAGTAGACACTCCCCCCAATTTACTGAAGGGTTTGAGACCCCTCAGTTACTCTCAAGCTGGTTTAACCTGTCTGTTGAAATGGTTTACCAGAGAGAAGCTGCTTCACATGCTACAGTTTCTTAGAGACACTCATGAGAGTTGAATGAATCAGGTGGACACCAAAGGTGGAAAGCAGCTCCAAGAAGGGCTCAGCCGCCCTCACAGCAGTGGTACTAATCTTTCCCAAACGTACCCTCCATCCCATTTATATGGGATTATAAGGTTTGCAAAGCACTTTACATATATTATCTCATTTTGATCCTCATAATATCTCTTTGTAGGAAGAGGCTTTAAACAAATTAAGTCATAGAGATTCATATTTCTAGAAAAGGCCAAATATAATCATAGAATTATAAAAGGGGCCTTATGTATCATCCTATTCAAGCCCTCAATTTTCCGATGAGAAAATGGAATCACAGGGAAGGGAAATGTCATACTCAAGATTACACAGCTAGTTAGTGGCAAGGCATCATAATTCACTTTACAATAAGTGCTGCATTTTGCAAAAGGAATAACTTTAGGATATCATACTCTTAAGCACATTAATAAATGGATCATATTAGTATGTAATACAGTCAGTGAAATATAAATCTGGCATGGAAAAAAAGAAGGAAGAAAATAAGAATTGTAAATAAGAAAATAGGGTTAAAAAGAACCAATAATGCTAAATGAGAGAGGAGGATCAAACAACAATAGGTTTAAGAATACCAGATTTACTATAGATTAGTAAGGAATAGGTAAAAGGACAATTCAGATTAAAACAGATAAAATCAATCATCTTTTAAGACATTTGTGGAAGGAAATCAAATAGGAAGCCAACCAAATAGCCTCAGAGCAATAAACATAAATACAGAGTAAGACTAAAAATGTTGTACTTGAATGCCCCCTAGGAGGGGAAAATTCAGATTGAGAGAAACACATATAATATTGTTTCTGTCTCCAAGAATTTAGGGGGACAAGACATAAGTATATGGTGAGTTAAATAAAAAAAATATCTTTGAGAATGAAGAGAAACTCCCCTTTCCTGTCATTGTCTTAAAGTCATCTACAGAAGAAAAGAAACAAAGTTGGTTAAAGACTGCTCTAGCTTTATTTGCCCTAGACTCAGTATCTCTGGGGCTTTCAAGTAGTTAAAAACTTTTTTTTCCCCAAATGATTGAAGCAAAGCTGGAATAAAATTAGAAATACTGCTTTTTTCCACAGTTGATTATTCACTATGTAATAGCAGTGGAAATATTAAATAAGTTGTGTGACTATTTTGTTCAATTATTTTTAAAATTTTATTTATTTATTTGTTTTTAGTTTTCAACATTCACTTCTATAAGATACTGGGCTCTAAATTTCCTCCCCCTGTACTCCCCCCTTCCCAAGGCTGCATGCAATCTGATATGGGCTATACATGTACGATCATATTAAATATATTTCCACATTAGTCATGTTGTTAAGAAGAACTAGAATTAAAGGGGAAAACCGCAAGAAAGAAGCAACAAAAAAAGAGAGAGAAAATATATATGCTTTGATCTGCTTCAATTATTTGTTTGCATTCAAAATGAAGTTCCAGTCATTGGATTTCAAATTATAAGTCTTTGGAGATATATCATTGAGACAGTTCATGATTCATGTCTTTTTGAGTGGGACAGATAGCAATTATTGCAAGACTTCAGAGGAGTGAAAGGTCGTTTTGGGTTGGGATATCAGGAGATGGCAGCATGCTTCATCGCCATTTCTCCTGAATCATGGTTGGCTTTTGCTTTGATTTGAGTTTTCAAGTCTTTCAAAGTCATTTCTCATTACAATATTGTTGCTTTTGTATCAATTACTCTAGTGACTCTGTTTACTCACTCTAAATCAGTTCATAAAAGTCTTCCCAAGTTTCTATGAAACCACCCCTTTCATAATTTGTTATAGTATAACAGTATTCCATTACATTTATATGCCATAACTTGTTCAACCATTTCCCAAATTATCAGCTTTCCATTAGTTTCCAATTCATTGCCATCATGAAAAAAATTGCTTTAAATATATTTGTATATATTGTTCCTTTCCCTCTTTCTTTGGTATCTTTTTGGTGTGGAACTAGTAGTGCTATCACTGGGTTAAAGGACTTAATAGTTTTGGGGGTATGGTTCCAAATTTTTATCCTGGACTAATTCACTGTTCCACCAACAGTGTATTAGTGTACTTGTTTTCTCATAGGTATAGGTTCAAGATGATCACAGACAGCTAGTTGGCACAGAAGATAGAACACTGGGCCTGGAATCAAGAAGGTCTGAGTTTAAATCTGGCCTCAGACACTAGCTATGTGACCATGGGCAATTCACATAACCTTGTTTGTCTCAGTTGCCTTATCTGCAAAATGAGCTGGAGAAGGAAATGGAAAATACTTTAATATCTTTGCCAAGAAAGTCCTAAATGGGGTAACAAAGAGCTGACCATGACTGAAATGACTGAACAACAAGAAGATGATCAAGTTTGGGACTATAAGAAATCAATATGCATAGAAAGTGCCAAATAAACAATTCCAACCATCTTCAAGCTTGGAAATTACAAATTGGTCTATAGTCAAATAATGTTAGTGTACAGACACAATACTATTATTAGCAATAATAAATAGCTCATATTTTCTAGTCACAGTGTTTTCCTTACCACAAAACATTTGAGGTAGATGGGGCAAACTTTGTTCTTGTGTTCATCCTTGGGTAAACTCACAACAGACAGTATGGGAGAGTGAACTAACCTGGTTGGGTAGTAACTCAGATTCTCAAGTTCCATTCTGCATCATGATTATAAAGATTTGAAGGGGGTTGTACATAGGAGAATCAGGATGCCAGAGGAAGTGAAAAGAAGGATGGAGCCATCAAATGTGTGGTGACAGAAGGAAGAAGCTATCATATGCCAGAAGAAGATGTGGTAGAGAGCCACAGAGAGAGGATGGTGGAGAACAACTCAGCTCTGTAGTCCACAGTGATTCTTTAGCCATAGTAATAGATATCATCTAAGTGTGACTATAATCTTGTTGAATTTATCTATCCTGCTGATCTGATGGGGTCCAAAAAAAAAAAAAGATGTTAGCAATCACTTTCCCTCCCTTTCCTTTCCCTGGGCAGGGGAGGAACAGATGGAGTGAGCTAAATGTATTGTTTATTATATACTCATTTTGCAAGTAGATTCCCTACTTCCTTCTGAAACTTAAGTTTTCTAATAAGTATCACTTTCCACTGTAAATCATTAAATGTGATAAAACTGCTGATATTCATAAATATAAACTGTCTGTTATATATAGTTATTTGGTAATTGCAGAATGTGCTAGCAGAGATACTTGGAACATTATTGTAAATGTATATTTTGATACTTTAAGGGATCAGTAATCTAATTATTTAAGTGGTGCTAGTCACCATCACTCCAAGTCCTTTTATTACATGCTACTCTTTCCCAAGTCTAGTTTCCCAAACACATTCCAGCCTGCTTTATTCTTCCATTCAATTCTGGGCAAAACTCATTGTATATGAGAAAATCTGCTTTATGTGTGTATCTGTTGTATACATACATACATACATACATACATGGCATACATGGTATACACACATACATATATGCATACATATTTTGTATATGTGTAGACATGTTTTTTCCCCCTTGGCTAGAACTGTAACTTTGTCTGCGTAGGGAACTCCTATTAAAGACATTTCTTCTACCAATAAAGATAAGCATTTACTTTACAAATTGTAATCTTAGAGAGTTACCTTGGCTATTAAGAGGTTAAATGATTTTTCCAGAGTTACATCACAGATATGTGTCAAAGACTGGACTTGAACCCAAGTCATCCTAAGTCTAAAGCTAACCACTACACTATTCTTCAGAGCTAGAATATTCCAACTCTGACACACAATGGATGCCAAATATTGCAAAGATGATAAGAAGAACAGGTGCTGAGAAAAAATTGGGATTTTAAAGGAAAGACATCATTATTAAAATTGTTAAAGCAATTTGGGTCTCATAAGTTGAATTGCAAGGGGTAAACAGAGAAAGGTAGGTTATAAAATGGAGGCTATATATATATATGGGGGGGTTGGCTGTGGGTGGAGGGAGATATAGAACAATACTTTGGGGTATGGCAGGATCAAATGGAGATTTTCGTTAAAGGAGGGAGGAAGAATAGACTTGCAATCTAGGTTAAAAAAAAACTAATTCAGACATTGTTCCCCCACTGATAACCTATAATTTCCTTTTAATATCAACTTCATTTATGGTATCATTTATTACTCACTATATCTAACACATCTTAAGTCTCTTCTTAGAAAAAATAGTGGCCATGATATTTATCATGCAGAATATAACTTTTTAATTTTCATTTTTGAATCATATTTTCCAACATCTATTTTTACCATTTCTCCCATTCTTTTTTTTTTAATGGGAAACAAGAAATTTAAAATAATATGATTCAAAAGGTCAAGGTGAGACATCTTTCTGGTCCAAGAACACTTAGGAAATTTGCAGCAGAAAATTGTGACACTGGGGGAGATTCCTGCTTTGAGCTCGGACAGGTGGGCCACAGCAGCAACAGCTTTGGGACCTCTCAGCCCAGAGATGGTAAGGGATCAGAAAATGGTCAGAAGAGATTGTAGACATCCTTTCTAGCACTAGATATAATTGGCACTGATTGTAAATGCTGTTGCCAATACTCAGTTCTCAGTTCACTAAGATGAAGAGAAGTTCTGGGGATCAGTCAACCGCTGATCACATTTGTAAAGCAAACAGAGTGCTAGAACTTGTGGCTGCAGGAAACCAGGGGCCCTTCCTGACTAAAACCAGAATGCAGACCAGAAGAACAGTGATCATATGTCTCCCAGGACCACAGTACCTGAGAAGCACCAACTTGAGGAACTCCAAAACTACCTTTGCAAGTAGCAGTACAAAAAAAGCCTGCAGCTGGAGACAATATCTCCTTACCCCAAAGTAAGTAGACCTCAACTTTAACATAAAGTTAAAGTCAAGAAATAAGATTAGAAAATGAGCAAACATCAACAAAGAAGAATTTGCCTAGAAAAAGCTACTATGATGACAGGGAAGACTAAGGCATAAAATCAGAAGAAGACAATAATGTGAAAACAGCTACAAACAAAACCACAAAGAAAAAAGACATTTGGACCCAAGATCAACAAGAATTCCTGGAAGAGTTAAAGAAAGAGACAAGAATGGTAAAGTAAAAACTGGGGAAAGAAGTAAGTGATGCAAAAACATTTTGAAAAGAGAATTAACAGCTCGTTAAAGAGGCACAAAAATGCTAAGCAGCACCTTAAAAAAAAAGACAAACTATTATGACAAAAAAATTCACTTGTCATTATTGTTATGCCTCACTTTAGGATAGCAATAATGAATCATTCTAACATTCACATATTATTTTCAGTTTTGCAAAGTACTTTAGCAAATAATTTACATGTATCATGTTATTTGATCTTCAAATGAAGTTGGTGCTATTGTCTTCATTTTACATAAAAAGAAATGAAGTCTTAGAGTGGTCTAGGAGGTAATACAACTAATAAGTTTGTTAAAAAAGGATTTTGATTTAGGTGAAGTCTAGTGTTCAATCTGCTGAACCCTTTTGCCTGAATATAGTACTTTAAAAATTACAATTCTATGCTTTTATTCAAATGAAAATCAGTAGGTGAATGGAAATCATCGGTAGGACCAGGGAGTGAGGAGCCAATGGTCTAGAGAGAATTGCAGAGAAATGAGGAAACAGGAACAAAGTAAAACCAAGGTTTCATGAGAGTGGAAATAGGGTAAGTGAGAAGAGAAGCAATGAAAGACATGAAGCAGGTTGTCTAGGGTAGGCAGGCAAGTGAATGTAGGCAAAGAAAAAGGAGTTGGATGGAAGAAAAATTAGGACATTTCAAGACACAACAGAACCCTCAGTCCTTAAGTGCTTTGTTGATAACCCTCTTTAACTTTAGAATCCTCAATTGGCCCTAGAAACATAATTAAAGCCTTATAAATGCCAGCCACAGTTAAAAAATTATAATAATAACAATTGCAAATTACTTTGCCAAATGCTGTTTAAATGCATAACAATTTAATTTATCTGTGAGAAAAATGATTAGAATTAGCTCAGTGTTGGATTTAAAATAATTTTTAAAAGCCTTGCTCAGCTATTTTATACTTCTATTTCCTTTTCAGATTTTAACATGTGGGATTTTTTTTTCCTCTCACGAAAACCATCTACCAGTTCCAATCTTGTCTTCTCTGACTATCCATCAACAGTAGATCCTGAGAGAGAACTCAGCAAAAGCAGGTTTTGAGCTAGGGTCAGTTTTACTGAACTCTGCCACATCCTCAGACCTGGCTCTCTGCTTTATCTTTTCACTAAGTCTTCAGTGAGCTGTCTCATTTCTCAGCTATAGCAAATGTTATTTTTCGAAGGTATTGATAGAAGCTATCCAATCCTTTATAAGTAGGTAACCTTTCCTCTACATTCTGTAGAAAGCTGTATCAGAGGCCTCATTAGAAATTCACAACAAGAAACTTGGAACCCATTTCTTACACTTAATTAATTCTAAAAAATTCAAAAAGCATGTACTAAGTACCTATTGTGTGCTAGAGACTTTTAGATATTATGGTCACAAATAAGAATGAAATACATAGTCCCTGCCCTCAAGAAACATACATTTTACTGTAGGGAAAAGGCATGTTTGAATTTGTAAATACAAAATAGATATAAAAACAAAATCAAGTGACACTAATAATCTGGGGGATACAGAAAAATTTCTTTTGGGAAGTGGTATTTGATTTGAACTTTCCTGGAATGAATGAATCCTGGAATGATAGGTTCAAGTCAGATTGTGAAGTCCTTTAAATGCCAAACAAGAAATTCATATTTATTCTAGAGAAAATGAGTATCCAGGGGCAGCTAGATGCTAGGTGCAGTGGATAGAGCACCAGCCCTGAAGTCAGGAGGACCTGAGTTCAAATCCAGCCTCACACAAAACACTTGACACTTACTAACTGTGTGACTCTAGGCAAGTCACTTAAGCCCAATTGCCTAAAAACAAAAACAAACAAAAAAACAAAACAAAAAGAAAAAAAGAAAACAAGTATCCACTGAAGCTTCTTAAAAAGGGGAGTGAAATGGTTAGATTTAGATTTTAGGAATATAAACTTGGCAGCTGTAGGGAGAATGGAATGTAGAGTGGACAGACTCAGTTGTTGGAGACCAGTAGGTCAACAAGCATTTATCACATGCTATGTGTCAGACACTGTGTTATGCACTGGGGATACAAATAAAGGCACCACTTGATGTTGTTACGGTGTGTATAGATAGAACGGAAAATAGATGTGAGATTGGTTGTAGAGATAAAAATCTACTACACTTGGCAATTGATTGGAAGTCCAATTGAGGGCATGAGAGTAAGAATAGAGAATGAGCCTGAGATTGCAGACCTGAGTGACTCAAACAAATGATGTGTGTGTGTGTGTTTTTTAAAGCAAAAAAGAGGAGAAAAGATTGGAAAAGATAGCAAGTTCTGTTTTGTACAGGTTGAGATTGAGATGTCTATTGAACATCCAGGTATGCTCATAAGGTAGTTGGAGATTCGGAATGGTTGCTCTAGGACACTGGATAAGTTGATCTGTTAAACATGTGCATAAGGATGAGAAATGAACTAATGAGAGCAAATGAAAGAGGTGTAGAGAAAGAACAGGCTGTAAGATCAAGCCCTCATGTATATCTACACTTAGGGTTCAGGGTATTAAACTGAAAAGCACTCAGCCTGGGGGCTACAACTATGAGCAAAACTCCCTAGAATGGCAGAACCAGATTAAAATATAATTAGGAAACATGGAATAAGATAAATAACAATACAATACAACATGGATAACATTAATTTGTGGTTTTCTAAGTCAAAATGCAGCCATAGGCATCTGTTTCTATTTGTTTGACAACATTGCTATAAGGAAAGTGAAAAGAATCAATCAGACAGGTAGAAGAATGTGTAGAAGAAGAAGCAGAAGACAGAAGAGCATCATGCAAACTAGGAAAGAAAGAACATACAGAAAGAGTGTATGATCAACACAGAAATCAAAAAGAATGACTGAGAAAAGGCCAATGGATTTAACTATAAATCAACCATTGAAGACCTTGGAGAGAGCAGTTCACTCATGTGGTAAGGACCCAAGAGATTGCAAAGTGTGACAAATGAGAGGAAAGTGAGTAGGCATAAACACTTCTTTCTGAAGTTTGGCTTCAAAGGGGAGGCAGAATGTAGGTTAAGTTGAGTTATGATCTTTATAGATTTTTGTTTGTTTTTTTAGGGATGAGTTCAACCTGGGCATGTATCCAGGTATCAGAGAAGGACTCCATGGATTAGAAGAGATTGAAAATTAAGCAAGTAACAGAGATCAAGAGCACAAGTTCTCAAGAGAGGGAAATAAGATATCTATAGACCAAACTAATGAATTTCTGAACATAATATTTCAGGCAGTATGAGAGCCACATCATCCAGTAGAATAATAATGATAGCTAGTATTTATATAGCAATTTAAAGTTTATAAAATTATATATATATATATAGTATATAACATATGTGTTACACAGTTAATCCTCAACATTCATATGTTTAACTTCTATGACTTCAAGCATTCCTATGATTTTATTAGTAACCTCATTTTCACTTTCAAGATGGCAACCACTCACATTCCCAGCTATGGGCAATAGAGAAAAAAAAATGAGAGGCAAGATGCACGCATGTTTGGGAAATAGCTGGAACCTGCTAGGAAATTCAATGGTCTTGCTCACCCTACTGTTGTAAAGGGCTCCTGTGTATTCACTGCATATTTTCATCGTTTGCTTTTAAAACTCAAGTTTTGTTGCAGTTATGTGCCCAAAGTACAGTACAAGTCCTTAGGGCTCTAAGCCCAAGTGTACACAGTGATATGGTTTAGTGAGAAAATAAAGGTGTTAGATAAACTTTGTGCCAGAATGTCTGCAGCTGCTGACAGCTGTGATTTTGGTGTTAACAAATCTGTGATTTGTTGTATCCACAAAAAGAAGGAAAGTATTTATAAAAGTGTTCATGAATACACTCCAAGAAATGCAAAAGTAACATCAGCTAATTTGTGGGTAAATGAGACGGTGGTCATCCCCACTCTGCAGTGCTCTTCCTGCCAAGCAAGCATCCTGACTCCCCTGCTGCCCAGACAGCTGGGTGACCAAACAGCCTGGTCTGTGTGGAGCTGTGTGGAACAGTACTGCTCTCCCTCACCAGCTCTAATCATCCCAGACAGGAATACTGATTGAGCCAGGGGCCTGGGACTCATCTCAAGGCATGTGTTTTTCATCAGGGAACAGTTCAATCAAGATGCTTAAAAGGAGATAAGAGATGCCAGGCTGCCCCATTCCCTTTTTATCCTCAGCGTTCTTCTGACATAACTGACCCTGTCCCTCCCATCCTGCCCAGCATTACTTCTTCTCTCCCTTTCATCTTTGGGCTGTTTCATGGTTATTGTGTTGGAAAAAGTGCATATTATCAGAATTAATGTTTTGTTAGAATTGTATGCAAAAAAGTGTATTTTCAGTAATCTAAAGAAAGGTTACAATTTTTTGTGGTCTTCAGAACCTAACCCCCTATTTTCTGTATAGGTTTCTATAGATTCAATGCATTAGCACTCAATTTTTTTAACTTTTGCCCTATTTTCTAGGAATGTTATCCCTGTGTAAGTTGAGGATTGACTTTATACATAATATACATATACATAAATATATCTGAGTATATACACATATGTATATGCACACATATATGTAGATATATAGATATATTTGATTCCTATAACAAACCTGTGAGGTAAGTGATTATCCTCATTTTACAAATTAGGAAACTGAGAGGTTAAATGATTACCAAAGATCATAATTGGAAGTACCTGAGGCAAGATTCAAACTTGGGTCTTACTGACTCTAAATCCACACTTCATCCATTGAATCATTTAGCTGCCAATTGGGTCCTACTCTACAGCCTTCTCATGGAATGGAGTATGTTGGATTCTTCAAAGCTATGCCAGTGGAAAATAGTATCTACAAGGTCCCATCAAACCAGAAAGGGGTTAACTTTGGCCCAGCAATGGGTTTTGTAGTCTTCTTCCAAGGGCAAACTTTGTTTTATGAGGCGAATTATAATACATGTGGCTAGTAGATGATGCATATATTTGGCTGTAGCAACTCATGGAGATTATTTATCCAGGCCCTCAGAGACTGTTGACTGTACTGGTGGAGCAAGCATCCATGCCAAATGAATCATGAATCTTACACAGTACTGAAGTAAGAAACAGTAAGAAATAATAATATTTTGATATACAGCAAACATTTTCCAAAGTCCCTCACAAACTACATAGATGAAAAAGCCCCTTAGAGTTAAGGGTTACCTTGACCCCAATCTCAGCTTACTAGTCTCAGAATTATAGATTTTAATAAAGAAGCTTTTGCTAATTTGTTTTCACACAGACAGTTTAACTTAGTATTTTGAAAGCCTTTGGACTTAATGATAACATTGATGTTGTAAACTCTCAAAAGGCACAATGCACATTTGATAGTCAATCATCCATCCCCAAACCCATTTGGCACTTTGCCACATTCAGCTGCCTGTAAAACCCACCATAGGACCTGCCAGCCAAAGCAGTTGGTAATGCCACAATTGAGTGAGTGCAGTGTAGAGAATGTGTCAGCAGTTTAGAAGCAATTTGAGAGGGAAGAGATTACAGAACCCTTTTTTTTTTTTTAAGATCACTTAAATATCTGAGTAGGGAACCTCATGGGGCTGAGTGAATGAGGGCTAGGAAAGAAGCACTAATGGGAAAGGAAGGCAGACCCAGAGTGGACAACAAAGCCAAGTCAAGTTCTAGAGTTACATTACAAACTATCGCCCTAGATACCTAATAATTGAAAAGCTGAAAAACTCTGAGTAGGAAGGGATCAAACTAAATGAGCATGTCTAGAATGGGGGGAAGCTGAAATATAAGCAAAATGCCCATATTTGGCAAAGAACTCTAAACGTAATTGAAAATGAACCTGAATTACAGTCTGAGTTTTAGGTAAGATCTATGGAAGAACTGAATACAAATGCCTTCTCTCAGAGAAGAGGAAAGACAATGTCTCTCTGGATTTTATTTCTTAGAAATTCCTAAAGGATGGAGACATAGACTATAATTTTAAAGCCCAAACCTTTTTTAAATTGAATTTTCCTATCAGTAAAGAAATTTTGGGCATCTACTCCTAGCGACAAAATGATCTTTCAAGGTCCAACTCAGATGTCACCTCCAAAATGATTTTCCTAAAGCACAAGTGTGAGCAGATCATCTTCCTCCTCAATAAACTCTAGTGATTCCCCTATCACCTCAAGAATAAAATATAAAATCTTCTGTTAGGCTTTAATGACCTTCTCAACCTGGTACCTCCTTCCCTTTCCCACCTTTTTACACTTCACTCTCACAGAGTAAAGATCCAATGCCATTCTATTTCTTCCTGTTCACTATTCATAACATTCGATATGTTCACTTTGTGCCTTTTCACTAACTCTGCTCTATGCATGTAATTCTTTCCTTCTTTACATGTTTACAGGCTTCTCTGGCTTCCTTGAAGACTCAGCTCAAACTCTATCTTTGGCTTGAGGTTTTTCCCAGCATCCCCCTAGCTGTACCAGTGCTGTCATTTGAGATTACCTCCCATTTATAAATAGGAGCTAGAATATAATCTCCTCCAACAGAATGTGAGCTTTTTGAGGGCAGGGAATATACTTTTGCCTTTATCTCTCCACTGTTTATGCCTGGCTCATAATAAATTCTTTTTGACTGACTGACTGGTTGGGAGGGGTGTGTGTATGTGTGTGGCATTTTCTCATCATCATCTATGTAGCAAAAGAGAACTTGTTTACTTACCAAATATGAGAGTAGGCAGAGTAGAGAGTATCAGGTTATAACTGACGAAGGAAAGGGTTGTGTTGGAGATAAGTCCCATGGTCTGCTAATAATGTCTGAGATATGAGCCATCTTCCCACACTCTGATTGGTTAATCTCATGTAATTTGGCCTAATACTGCAACCACCAATCCCCCTACACCCCTAAAGAACCAAAACTTCTGTTTTAGAGACCAGTGGACCAGACAACCCAGAGTACTTAAAGTTATCTTAATTCTTTAACTGTTATAAATTTAATGATTTTTTCTAAACAAACTAAAACAAAACAAAACACACAAACAACCAAAAAACAGCCATTGAATGGGTAAGAAGGTGATGGTCTAAATCAAGACCATCATTTCACCACCAAACTGACCCTTATAGAATCTAAATGTGTCCTGGGAACAGATCATAGTCATTTCCATTTGACCCACATCTAATTTCTAGATTTAGTGTTGGTGTTAAGTGTGGAGCTTATACAACTTCTCTCCAGGCTCTTTTTTTCCTATTCTACCTAGAAATTGAGGCTTTTTAAAATTTTGACTAACATATGATTTATTGAGGATATCATTGACAGACCCTCGAGTGCTTATTTTTGGCCTGCAAAGTAGGGCAGCCTTCCACCATTTCCTCTGCTATTCAACTTTATAGTAGTTTTCTATTGAGTTGTGTATTGATTTTGTGTATTGATTTTTGGTGTATAACTATATATTTTCTGCTTTCTACAAAGATTTGATTTTAGGAACATCCTCTCCTTTTGAACCACCAGGAGGACTTTGAAACAATTTGAACTTTAAACTAAATTTAAAACAAAATGGACATGTTGAATAACAATTTCATCTCATCAATATCGGGGCTGGCTATCACCTACCCTATCTGGTTACATGAATAGGCCCTTATAGATTGACTAGGTTGATGTCATAGATACCTCATGTTATAGTAGAGAGTAGTACATGTGGATTCAGGAGAATAGAATTTGAATTCTGCTCCTGCCACTTACTAGTCATGTGACTTTGGATTCAGTTACTATACCCATGCCTCAGTTTTCTCTTATAGAGAATGAAATTCTTAATAACTTTTCAAGTTCTAAATAGTATAATTCTGACAAAATATTTAAGATGTTCTGGTATCCCTCCGGACCAATGATTGGCTTCACTATTTCCACTCTAGTAATTTGTCAAATGATTCTGTAACCTCCCTTTGTAAAAACCTAATCTATTGAGTCTTGCTTTGATTGAGTTTCACCTGACACTTGTGTTTTTCCCCCTTACTCCCTGATTTTTCCCTTTCTGGTCAGAATACTCCTATTTCCAATTGTAGAGCTGGCCAATTTTCCTGGGAGATTGAAAAACAAGTCCCCTAGTACATGGGTTGCTCTACTTTCTTATCGTTTTGGGATATGTACCAACTATTATTTTACACATCAGGTAGTAAAGTGACAGGAAACACTGAAATGCCAGCCACCAACTGAAAGGTGGAAATATTTTGCCCTAGTTCTGCTGTCATCCCAGGAAGCGATTACCAGTCTACAAAGCTGTCCAGCTGGCATGTCCTCAGTCTACTGCTCTCTACCTTCTGTTACCTAAAACAATGCCCGTACACTGTGCATTCCCTAAACAAAACTGCAAAGTCCATGTAGTTTGTATTTAGGGCCCACAGTTTCTCAATTCTGTATTTCTCTTCCCTCTGTGGTTATTCTTTTCCTTCCCCATCAGGAACTTTGTATCCTCCCAATCTTTCCCCATCAAAATCTGAAAGAATATGAAACATTTTTCCACTTACATATTTATAGCATTATAGAATCTGACAGATGAGAGTAGTTTCTAGAGAGTAGTTAAATGTAAGATCAAAGATTTTGAGCTGAAAGGAACCCTCAAGGCCTTCTAGTCCAACTACCCTCTCGCCCCATGACAATCCAGATGAAGGCTGGGGACCTACAAAGGTCAACAGACTTCTGAAGAATGGTATAAGTTAATGACAAGATTGGGCCTAGATCTCATGATGCCTGACTCTTTAGTTAAGCACTTAAAATACACTAACATGGATGCCTTAGAATTATCAGGCTATTAAGGATCATAAAGGTTATCTAGGTCAACGTCCAAATTATGACAAGTGATGAACCTAAGTTAAAAAAAGATTAAAGAAATTACCTAAAGTTTCATAATGAGTTGGTGGCAGACCTGGTATAGGAATTAAAGCCTTAAATCTCAAGGAATGATGCTCTTATTATTGAATTTATGATTTTAAGTTAAAATGTAAAATATTAAAATATAAAATGTCAAGAACATGTGACAGCTGAGCTATCCCCAGAGAGTAATGATTCAAGGTGATCATCCTGCATCCTGGGTTTTCCAGATCTCTAAATGCTTCTGAATAGGCAGCAACTCAGTAAAGTGGTCAGCAGTGTGTGTGTGTGTGTGTGTGTGTGTGTGTGTGTGTGTGTGTCTGTAGGGGGAGAGGAAGTAGCAACTGATGTTCCAACAAATCATGAGGTTCACATGCAATCTGTCCAAAATTGGCTTTCCTCATCACACAGTCAAAGCCATTGGGGTTGCCCTGCCATTTTTGCATGAGAATTCTTCAGGTTACTGTGTAATAGCTTCTTTTCCCCTTCAAAGCTACTCCCAGAATTTTTTTACTGGATGTGCAAACTTTTTTTTTTTCTAAATTTCTCTTGAGACTTCAAGAATAGAAAATGTAGGACATATTATACTGCAAAACCATTTATTAACACTCTTCCAAACTAGTCCAAATTATATAACCATAATTAAATATTAATTGTGAAATTTTTAACACTTTTAGAAATTATCTTACAACTAGACTTCAAAAGGAATTTATGACAGACTCCCAACTTCATTGGGAACCTAAGTATTTTAATTGCATTCAAAATAGTTAACTATGGCTGCGTTGTTAGAAGACCTAGGTTTAAATACCACATCTGGTGATTACTACTTAATTAGATCCATGTAACTTAATTAGGTCCATGGTCCTCAGTTTCCTCATCTTTAAAATGACGGGTTTGGATTATATGATCTTCGAGGTCTGTTATAATTCTGCATCTATGATACTATAATCACGTTATTTCTTCCTTTATACTTGATAGTCAATAAAGAGCTAACAACAACAAGAACATTCTTAACCTGATGGAAAACAGATATTTCAGTATCCAAAATATTAGACTCCATATTCATCTTGGGGGAGGACAAGAACATAACCCATAATACAGTTTACCCTGGATCTGTCTTCCACAAGCCTTGACACCACCCCTAAGGTTGATAAACTCTCACATGTGATAGAAGGGAGAAGGATTTTTTGTTTGTTTGTTTGTTTGTTTTTTCACCCAGGGGATGTTGGGTAAAACTCCTGAAATCATAATGTGGAGATTTTGGCCTACTCTGCTAAGGCCTAAAGTTACCTCCAAGAAATAATAGGAAGGAGTTTATCTTGGCAGTTTAAAAAAGTTTTGTTCTGTTTTGTTTTGTTTTTGACAAGTGCTTTCCTGAATGTTATCCAAAAATTCTGATGTCTTCCAGCTTCTCTTAAATACTTGGGAGAGTGTGTGACTATGGATGTAAAAGGAGTGGGGGAAACAGAGAGCAGTGACAAGTGCTTTGGCTCTGATAAGTGAATGAAGAAAGAACAGGTAAGGGGAGAAAACAAGAAACATTTATTGTCCCTGCCACCAGCATCCTAAGAGAATGTGTCTTAAGAATGAGATAAAATCTATTATGTGAAGGAAAAACAGAAGACCAAATAGCCCTCCTGGTTTTAAGGATTAGCATTTTTCTTTGTGCTTTTTCATGGTAATTACACAGTACTGGCCAAACATCTTTATTAGAACCCTGTTGACCATTAACTTAATGGGGATAAAGAGACTTTGAGGCATATTTAGTAAAGAGATTCAGAAAATGTTATCAAAGCCAGAACTGAATGTGTTGGGAGATAATAACTGGAAGGGCCTAGCTGGAAAATAATTTGTCTTTACTACCAACCATCTTTCCCTAATTTCCTCTTTCTTGTTCCTTTGTTCAGCCTTTTAGTACTTTCTCTTTTTCCTTCAAATCCCACATGGCACATTGGGTTCTCATATTTTTTACATGGCAAATTCCCACTTAAACTAGGGCTCTCTAGGCAATCACTTAAGTTCTGGACTTATTCCTCTATCACTCCTGCTTCTGATATAGCAAAAGCAATATAATAAATGATGACCCAGTAGTAAAATTTGAGTCAGAGCAAATGATGAGACAGGAACCAGGTAGGCAGACAGGAGTTAGAAAGGAAAAAAAAATGAAGAACAAAACTAGAAATGTAATTGGCATCCAAGTATTCCTTCTCTATAGGAACTGACCAAGGCCCAGAAAAACAAATAGGAGAATAAATTTGAAGCACCAGTGACATGAACTTTGATCCACTTTTCTCCTTTTGGTAAAAAGGTGGGAGATTATATTGATAGACTGTTTCACATACTGGCAGGCAATTGTGTTGGTTTTGCTTGGGCAGTTTTTATTTGTTATAAAGGTGGATTCAATAAGGAGTATATCTTAATATTACTGCAGCAAAAAAAAAAAAAAACAAAAGGCATTGAAAAAGTTTCAAAAGCAATGAAAAAAAATAACCTTGACAACTAATATAAACTTTTTTTTTTTTTGGTGAAGCAATTGGGGTTAAGTGATTTGCCCGGGGTTATACAGCTAGTAAGCGTCAAGTGTCTAAACTGAGGCCACATTTGAACTCAGGTCCTCTTGACTCCAAGCCCGGTGCTCTATCCACTGTACCACCTAGCTGTCCCCTAATATAAACTTTTACTTCAATGAGGAAATTTTATATGCTTTCTGTTTCGACTTGAACCACTCCCAAGTGTAACTAATGAGATGAGTAGGTAAACATTAACAATAATAATCATGTTATTGTTATTATAATCCTTATTAATAAAAGGGTCATAAAGTATTGTTTTCCTCAAACCCTGAGATAGGCTATGTAAATATTATGATATATGTTTTGCAGAAGAGGATGTTAAAGCTCAGAAAAGTTCAGTAGGAGACAACTGTGGTGTAGTAGACAGAGTATAGGACTTGGAGTCAAAGGATTTGACTTCCAGTTCTGGCCTTGCCATCTATACCTCTCTGGGCTTCACTTTCCTCATCTGTAAAAGTATGTGGTTTGTGTGGATGATCTATCTATAAGGTTCCTTCCAGCTCTAAATCTTTCCTTCCTATGACTTGCCCAAAGCTACCCTTTGAGTAAGTAGCAAAAGAAAGGCAGGAAATCAGTAATATTGAACAACAACTCATCATTGTTGCCACTGGTCCAAGTTATCTCCTGGAGGGAGAAGGAGGGGGAAAAGAGGGTAGGATTTGAGGATAAACTGAGGAGGTCATTCATATTTGGGTGTTACTGTTAATAGGTTAACAAATTATGCCATCTTAAAAAGGAATCATTTGCTAAGAGAAAGAAAGGAGAGGATGAGATGATTTTTATGAGCAGAAGGGGAAAAAAAAAACCCAGGGAATAAAAATTGGAGCTGGAAAATCTGTCTTTGGATAACTTCAGTGAAGTCATCTGATCTGCTCAGCCTGTCAGTCAAAGTCCTAGATACCAGAGAATACAGAAAAGAAGAGTTGAAAAATATCATAACTTTTCTTCAGACCAACCCTGGTCTGAAGTCAATCACAAAGAAAGAGATGACACAAGACTCGGGGAGACAAAAGCATGAGCTTTCCAAGCTTCATTTACAACATACCTCAGCCCAAATCAAGCTGTCCACAGGAAAAGAAGGTGGTTTGTGGTGAAAAAACACTACTTTGTTAGGAATCCCCATCCATTTGGTATTATGTAGTCTATCATAAATCATGTGATATCATCCTTTAAGAAGGCCCTACTGGTTACTCCCTGAGGTTTTTTTTTTTTTGTTTTGTTTTGTTTTTATGTTAGAAGATGGAATGAAGTACCAGAAACTTTAGTTGATTATTCAGTCTCCTGACGGCTAGAAATCAGGCTAGATTTATAAGCAGGGTATCCAAAGAACAGGACTAGGCCAATCATGCACGTGGGATAAGGGCTGTTCAAGAAAAAAAGTTCTCTCTTCATTTGGGTAAGAAGGAAATAAACTCTCTGAAGATGCAGATAGAATCAAGACAGACTGACTAGGCCTGTGGAGATATTAACTAGTTAGAATTGCCAATGTTCTTAGAAACCATGCAGTATGATTGCTGGTTAGAATTTTTATAGGCATTTTTTTAATAACCTAAACTTTTCAATTGCTATTCCTCTAAGCATTCCTTTCCCTTCACAAAAAAATGAATATTAAAGAAAAAAAAACACTTTGTGATCTCCATTGTATGATGTAGGTAAAAGGTGGAAAGTGGAATTGGAATGGAAGTCTAGGGCCAGATCACCTAAACATGTTAGCAGCAGGTGTTTTCTAAGGGTTTATGGTCATGACCATTTTAGGGCTGAATATTGAATGTAAATTATTACTTCAGCCGAAGTAAATTCTCAAGGTGAATTAGAAGAGGTGAGTTATTTGGAAGTTGAAATTGAGGACTTCTGACCAAGGGCAGAATCCTTTTTGTACTTAGTCAGTCTGACTTTGTAAAGAGGAATCTGTTTTCAAAGCTGCCATTCTCATTTCTACCAGTTGGCCTAATCTACAGAATGCACTATATCTAGGCCATAATTGGTCTCATAAGTAGTTAAAAAAGAACCATTTCTCTTCAGACATCCTTTTTTTTGGCATTCCTAGCACACGCGCACACACACACAAAAAACAAAAACAAAAAACCAATATACTACACACATACTCATCTGAGTATCACAAGCCTTATAAGCATAATACTACCACCACTGTTACAAAATCAGCCACTATGACTATAATGTGATTTTCTCATTTGTTCAAATATTTAATACATGTAGCCATAGTATAAAACTACATTCAAGAAGACACAACATTTGTGCATTTCTCATATTGACCAGACTTGAAATATTATCACAATGGACACTTGTTATCTTTTTTTTTTTCTAAAAGGATATATAGCAACTGGCTCAGCCTTCAAAACCTGTCATCTACATGACTTCAAGGATATTAATTATCTGATTCTTATTTTATCTGCTCTCCCTGCAACCAAAAAAGATCATTGTTTCTAGTGAGAAAAAATTAGTACTGAATTGGGAACGAAGGGACTAGGTTTGGCACTGTTCCCCAAATATCAGAGTGACTTTGGATAATTCTTTTTACTTTCCTGGGGCACAGTTTCTTCTTCTGTAAATGCAACAGAGATCTGATCTGTAATTTAATTGGAAAAGGAAATTGTAAAGAAACAGTTTATACCAATGCCAGTTAGGAATTGCTCTGTAACTTGAAAGTATTATATAGAAGTTGCCTTGAATAATGAGGCTAAGTGACTTTCCTAGAGTTACCTATCCATTATGTGCCAGAAGTAGGCCTCGAACCTAAGTCTTCTTGGCTTTGAGGCAGGCTTTCTAATCGTTAAGCCATGCTGCCTCTCTGTGAAAGTATCAAATGAGATCAATGAGAAGAAAATTCTTTGAAGAATATAATGTACTCTCTGAATAGAAATTATTATTCTTATGTAAAACAAAGATTTCAATACACTAGGATTAGATGACTACACAATGATCTTTTCACAAGCCATCTCATCCTTAAAATAGACATTGCAGAGTATTTTAGATAGGGCTGGCCTTAGGCATAAATAAAATAAGTGTTTGCCTATAAGTTTTGTGGTTTGTTATAAAGCCTCCCAACTCAAATTATTTCACTTCAGACCTGGCACACATAGTGCCTTAAATTTAGACATCGAAAAATAACACTATTTGGGTGAACTCTTGTTCATTTGGAAAGTAATCACGCCAAACCAGTATCTTGTGTTAATATTTTAATGACTGTTTAGCTAAGCACTAAAAAACAAAAAAAGAAAAAGAAATAAAAGAAATAGACTCTAAGCAGGAAAGAAAACAGTTCTGACTTCCATGTCTGGGGTTTCCTCCCTTTAATACTAGATATTCCTTGAGGGGATGGTTATTTTTGTCTTTTTTCTACCAGTAAATCCAGTTTGAGTTTGATCGCCGGAGTTCTCCTAGTCCCCCAAGAAGGACCCAGATGGCCAGTTCCATTTGGGCAACTCAGCTCGCGTCCTCTCCTGTCCTCTCCTGTCCTCTCCTGTCCTCTCCTCTCCTCTTTTTTCCTTTCCCCTCCCATCCTCCCCTCCCCTCCCCTCCTCTTACCTGAGAGTGTTCTGCCCAAAGGAAGGTAAATTTTTATGGCTGAAGCTACCTAGTTAACTTGGAGTTTACTGACTAGATTTCTTTCTCAAAGATCAAGCCTCCTGGTTTGGACAACAACAGGAATCTGCCCAAGCACCACTTAATGTTAATATTTTGGGCCCTTCAGTCTCACAGTGAATGTAAATAGTAACTGTTTCTCTTTTGACCAGCAACCCTGAGAGTCTTCCCCTCCCAGTTTGATTTTTTTTTTTAATTAAAGGGGCCATCCCTTGATTCACTTCTTAAAGAGGCCTATTCACTGAATGGGCATTGTCTCACTCAAAGTAAGAACCTGAAAACACCTTAGCTTAAAAGGGCCAAGGTCTCCCATTGCATCCTGGACCATCTCCAGTTGTCCTGATCTATATCTGGTCACTGGACCCAGACGGCGCTGGAGGAGAAAGTGAGGGTAGTAATTTTGCACAGGCCTCCCTTACTCAAATCAAAGTCAATTGCAAGTCATGTCAGCACCTCCCTGATGTCATGGTCCTCTCCTAGAACAAAGGACAAACCACACAGTGTCCCCCAAGATATTCTTAATATAAACATGAAAGAAGACATTATTATTGGCTAAGGGAAAGAAAATAAAATAAAACAATGTCATTGTGAATGGGTGGATTGCCATAGACAAAGAATTCATCATCAAATGGAAATCCTATTGGTGTTGAGACTTTTCATAGTTCACTAGGTAGTAGCTGCAAAAGGAGATCCAGTCTGTTGTTGGGGTTATAATCACAAAATTGTTTGCTGCATAATTGAAGGAAATACTCAAATCAATAAACTCAGAGATCTGAGTATAGAGTTATGAGACTGTTGCATTACAGAGCATAAAACTATTTTCTCAAGAGATTCTTAGGCCAACTAAGGATTAGGTCACCTTTTCAGGTTATCTAGTCTACTTCCTATTTCAACAGACTCTTATCTAAGTTGTTTTCAGCTATCATGCTGTTATTCTAAAAGACTGCCTAAATATATAGGTATTTTCTACTTTATTTTATTGGTCATTTTAAATCTTTATTTACTTTGTTAAATATTACCCAGCTATGTGTAAAAAAAAAAATTAACATTCACTTTTGAAAATTTAGCATTCCAAACTCTCTCTCCTGCCCTGCCACCATCATTGAGAAGGCAAGCAATATATTGATTACACATGTGGTCATGTAAAACATATTTCCATATAAGCTATGTTGTAAAAGAAAACAAATGGAAAAAATTAAAATAAAGAAAGTTAAAAAAAAAACAACATATGTTTCAATCAGGACTCAGAGTTCATCAGTTCTCTTTCTAGAAGTGGATAGCATTTTTCATCAAGGCTCATTGTCTTGATCAGAGTAGCTAAGTCTTTCCACCACTGATAATCCTTACAATATTGCTGTTGCCATATAAAATGTTCAACTGGTTCTGCCCACTTCATTTTATATCAGTTAATATAATTCTTCCCTGGTTTTTCTGAAACCATCCCCCCCAATTTCTTATAGCAGGGTTCATCATATAGCACATTATTATAGGACATTCCATCACAATCATATACCACTTCTTGTTCAGCCATTCCCCAATTGATGGGAATCCTCTCAATTTTCAATTCTTTGTCATCACAGAAAGCTACTATAAATATTTTTGTACAAAAAGATATTTTTTCCCTTTTCTTTGAACTTTTTGTGATATAGATCTATTAATATTGCTGGGTCAAAAGATATGCACAATTTTATAGTCTGAGCAAAGTTTCAAATTGTTTCCCACAGAGTTGAACCAATTCACAACTCTACTGATAACGCATTGGTAGAGTTGCACATCCCTTCCAGTATTTATCATTTTTCTTTTATTTTATGTTGGTCAATCTGACAGGTATGATGTGGTATATCAGAGATGTTTTAATTTGCATTTTTCTAATCAATAATGATTTAGAACATTTTTCATGTTCTAATGAATGTTCAGTGTAAGCATTTTTGATAGCTTTGATTTCTTCTTCTGTGAACTGCCTGTTCATATCCTTTGACTTTATATCCATTGGGGAATGGCTCTTATTTTTTATAAATTTGACTCAGTTCTCAATATATTTGAGAAATGAAGCCTTTATCATATAAATTTGCTGTATTATCCCCCTCCCCAGTTTCTTGTTTCCTTCTGCTTTAGTTTTGTATGTGCAAATTATTTTTAATTTCTTGTAGTCAAAAATATCCATTTTACTTCCCTTGATCCTTTCTTTCTCTTGTTTGGTTATAAATTCTTCCCTTATCCATAGATTTAACAGGTGTCTTTTTCCATGCTCCATCAAATTTACTTAAGAGATCAACCTTTATGCCTAAGTCATTTATCCATTTTGACCTTACCTTGGTATACAGGGTGAAATGTTGGCTGTGCTCAGTTTGTGCCAAACTGCTTTTCAGTTTTCCCAGCAATTTTTGTCATATAGGGAATTCTTACCCCCCAAAATATGAATCTTTGGGTTTATCAGACATTAGATTGCTATAGTCATGTACTTCTGTGTATTTTGTACCTAATCTCTTCTACTGATACACCACTCTATTTCTCAATACTAGATTGTTTTCATGATCACCATTTTGTAACACAGCTTGAAATTTAGTACTACTAGGCCAGTTTCCTTCATATTTTTTCCTTGATTCCCTTGATATTCTTGACCTTTTTTTTCTTCCAGATTAATTTTGTTATTCTTTTTTTCTAACTTTATAAAATAATTATTTGGTAGTTTGGTATGACACTAAATAAGTAAATTAACTTAGATAGAATTGTCATTTATATTATATGACTCAGCCTACGTATGACCAATTAATATTTCTCCAAATGTTTAGATCTATATTTGTGTAAAAAGTGTTTTGTAATTGTGTTCGTATGGTTTCTGAGTTTCTCTGGGGGGGTAGATTCTCAAATACTTTACACTGTGTGCAGTTATTTTAAATGTAATTTTTCTGTCTCTTCCTTCTGGGTTATGTTAATGGAATGTGATGATTTGTGTGAGTTTATTATTTATCTGGTAATTTTTCTAAAGTTGTTAATTGTTTCAACTTTTTTTTTTCAGTTGATTCTTTTAGGTTCTCTAAGTATGTCATCAGATCATCTGCAAAGAGTGATAGTTTTGTTTCCTCATTGCGTAGTTTTATTCCTCTAATTTATTTTTCTTGTTTTAGCTCGTATTCCTAATGCAATATTGAATGAAAGTGTCCTTACATGAACCACAGTTCTTTTAGTTCACTGGAATGCAGTTTTTCAAGGCCTGATGCCATGAGCGATAGGCTGTTAATATCTTTCTACTCATCTTATTTTCAAGTTGATTTTAGCAAAAATTCTTTCCTTTTCAGTCAGAGGCAGCTGAATGGTGCAGTGGATAAAAAGCAGGACCTGGAGCCAGAAAGATGAGTTCAAATTTGGACTCAAGTATTTACTAGCTGTGTGACCCTGGGCAAGCCACTTAACCTTTGTTTGACTCTGTTTCTTCATCTGTAAAATGGGGATAATAATAGCACCTAACTTCCAAGGTTGATTTGAGAATTATCTGTGATAATAACTGTAAAGGGGTTAACACAGTGCCTGACACATAGTAAGAGCTATAAATGTTAGCTATTATTGCTCCAGATTATTTTTGGCAAGGAAAAGAAAATAAGAATTGAATATTTTTTCCTTCTCTCCATATTTTATGAGCATCATTCAATACAATCCAAGCAGCATCTTTTCTTCCTTTTACCCTCTTCTCTTCCATATAGATAAAATTATTTTTAAAAGTCTTTATTTCTTAAAGTCTCACTAGTCTCAGATTGTTTTGTGCTTATGTACTTTCCTAAAACGATAGTGCCGCACTTTGATAGTTATGCTACGTTATCTACCTTTGTTTCCATCTTCCATATATGTCTTTCTTTTAAAATATGCATTGAACAATTTGTTAAATGTATAGACACTTCCCTATTCGGTCTCTTTAGATAATTTTCCCTTTAGCTTCTTACTAAAAGCATTTGCCTTAGTATCTTCAGAACTCAGTTTTTGAGTTTCCAATACCTCCTCATATTTTGGCTTTTAAAGAGTGGGGTATGGATTTTTGTGTTTCCTTTCTTTGGATGCTTTAAAATTTATGTCAAAATCTAGGCTGCATTGTCAACTGTACCTGATTTTCCTCTCTATCTCAATCACACTCCCCACCCCAACCCTTTAAAATTGTCATGAATTTTTTTTAAGGAGGACTGTTCCTACTTGAGGGTAAGAATCAGGTTAAGAATGACAGTTCCTTTTTAAAATTAGTATTATAGACCTTACTTATCATATAAAACAGACCACTCTCTCAAGTCAAAGCCTCTTGTACAGAAATAAACTAACATATACACAGAAAGGGGGAAAATCATTATACTTTTCCAATATAAGATCTTGGCGAAAATATTCTCATAAAATCTTAGAAAAAGAAAATTAGAATCTAACCTAGAAATTACATATGAGGAAACTGAGAGTCCAAAAGGTAGAGACTTGTATGTCATCACAAAGCTAGAAATTATCATAGACACAACAACTGTTCAAGGCTTTTGGGCCCATACCCCATATCTTTTTTCTACTTCCAGCACTGTAACTAAGGTAGGGGTGACTATGTCTTTTCTTTGTCTGAGGGCACTAAAATCTGGAGAGACAGAAAGGGAGTAGTTTTCTCTCTAGGGGTGAAGAAGAGGGCAACCTTCCTGTCCAAAGTGGTTCAGAGACTTCCACCCCTATACCTTATACTTCATAGTACTTCTCTGGACCATGTAGCTCTAGGAAAACAGAATTCCTTGCTTTCCCACAGATTATCACATTCATGGTCCTATTGCCACGATACCATTCTGCTAAGGCCCATGTTACTCTTCCTATCCTCTGCACCAAGTTAATTGACCAGATTCTTGAAGATGGTTTTCTCAACTCTTAGAAATATTTCATTCATTGTCTCTTTTGTCACTGCCAGCACATACCTCCAACCTACAGTTCAGCTCTTTTCATCTTCCAAGTAAATGACTTTCTAATTATAGCTTTGTCAGTTATACCAAACTTCAAGAATACGCACAACACAGCTAAGTCTTGATGGAGGGGAAATGGAACCAGGGTTTTAACAAGATTTAACAATAGAACATTGTCTAGACAGTCATCAGGGAGAATAAGGAAAGCAGGTACCTAGGGGGAACATTTATCAAAGAGGAAAGTTCATAAAGAAGTAGGATTGCACAGATGACATTTTTTTTTTTTTTTGCTAAACCCTTCTCCTTTTATTAATGGTGTGGGAAGGAGGGAAGAGAAGCACAATTATTTGAACTTTCTACTTGTGTGGACATTATATAAAGAAGAAGTCAATGTTATTCTTGGGCCACATTTAAATAAATTGGAGGATCCCTGAAAATCACCACTTTAGAACACAACAATCTACATAAGTCAGAGATGCAGACTAGTGGAAGCTGAATACAAAAGATTATATACAGACAATATTGAGTAGAGGGGTAACATTGGTGGGGACAACTGTGTATGAATGCATACTTCTATATTCTAAAAACTCATGCAGTACTGTCCTCTGAAAAGTTATTCACAAATATCACAGTGGTTAGTTGTGACAATCAGACTCACTTTTATAATTTTGACTACTACTGAAAATTAATTTAGACATATACAGATCTCTTGTCAAAAGATTCAACAAATAATTCAATAAATATGTATTAACTGCCTATTGTAGGAAAGGTTGAGAGGCAGGGTGATGAGATTGATTAAAAGGCAGCATTGAACCTGAAACCTTGGGTTTAAAGCATATCACTGGTACATATTTGCTATGTTGTTATTTGTCCTTTTTTCTCCAAGAGGACCGTGACATCAGGAAAGTGATGCCACAACTTGCAAATGAATTGGATATAAGTGAGAGAGGGCTGTGCAAAGTCAACAGCCTCATTTTCTTCTCCAGAGTCAACTGGGTCCAGTGGCTCCAGGATGACTGGAGATGGCCCCACATGCAGTGCGAGACTATGGCCTTTTTAAGCTAAGGTCTTTAACAGGTCTCAGTTTGACTGAGGCAAGGCCCATTCAGTAATTAAGAGTAGGTAAGAAATGAGGTAAAGAATAGCTTCTTTTCCCTAGTCAAAAACAAAACAAAAACAATCTGGGAGGGAAAGTCCCTCAGGGTTTCTGAGCAAAACAGGGGGAAAAAATTGCTCTTTACACTCACTCTAAGCCATCAGGGTCCAAACAATGACCAAGTGAAGCTCGGGCTGGGACCTATATTGTTGTCCAATCAATGATAACTAGAATTACTTGGGTTTAAGTGATAGCCATTAAGAAAGAAATCTAGCCTATAAACCCCAAGATATCTTGCAAGATTTCAGCAATCAAAATTTACATTCTTTTGGGCACAGTCCCAGCAGGTTAAGGTATGATATCCTATATAGATATAGGGAGAAGAGGGATGGAGGGAGGGATGGAAGGGAAAAAAAGAAAGGAAGAAAGAAAGAAGGAAAGAAGGAAGGAAGGAAGGAAGAAAGGAAGGGATGGAGAGAGGGAGGGAGGAAGGGAGGGAGGGAGGGAGGAAGGGAGGGAAGAAGGGAGGGAGGGAGGAAGGGAGGAATGAAGAGTCTAACTTCATCTCATTTCATGTGCAAGGTTTATTTGCACATCCCTTTGCAAATTCATGTACTCTATCCTTATTTCTACTTCTTAGAATCCCTAGCTCCACCTCTCAAAATTGATATTGCTCTTTAACATGTATCTCCATTGACAACTTCTGAAGCCTCCTGTGGCTATCATAAATAATAAATTCTTTCAATGGCCAAAAGCTATTTCATGTCAGCCTTTATATTGTTGTTCAGCCAATTTTTTTCAGTCGTATCCAAGCCTTCATGACCCTATTTGGTGTTTTCTTGGCAAAGATTTTAGAATGCTTTGTCATTTCCTTCTCCAGCTCATTTTACAAATGAGGAAACTGAGGGAAATAGGATTAAGTGAATCACCCAGGGTCACACAGCTAATATGCATCTGAGGCCAGATTTGGACTCCAGAAGATGAGTTTTCCTGATTCCAGGTCAGCCACTGTGTCACCTAGTCTCCCCTAGTCTTTATATACTTAGCACTTGACATAATAACTTACACATGGAGTAGGCATTTAAGTCAATATGTTTGCTTGTGGAAGTCTTATATAAAACCTAAACAGAGAGAGTTTAAAGATTATTGGAGTAGAGGTCAGGAGACGTGGAGAAGGTTCCAATACACCATCTAGATCTTTGACTTAAAAGACGTGCTTTCGCTACTCTGGATCCTTGTTACTTAATCTGTAAAATGATAGGATAGGACTAAATGACCTTTCAGTTCTTTGCCAGCTCTGAAATATATATGATTCTCTTTTATTCTATGAACTTTGGTGGCACCTGAAATGCACAATTTACAGGGGCAAAAATAAGTCTTTTACCCCCTTTATGGCTTTAAAAAAATACCAGAAAAGTTTCAAAGTAATCGAAGCTAGCAGTGGAAAGAGAATAGGAAGGAAAGTAAACATTTACTGCCTCTGAAACAGTTCTATTCCCTTTTGTGTCCCAGGCTGCTACATATGCTTTTTGTCTGCTCAGGCACCTGAGCACACATAAAAATAGTTTTGTGTGAACACACCAAGATTTTATCTGTCTCATTAAATCCACATGTCAGAGTGTTCATGTTGTAAAATCAGAGTAAAGAGACCAAGTTGAGCATTTTAAAAAGTCAATTTTATTTGGCCTGCAAGGAAATCTTTCCTTGTAAAAATCAGTCCCAAATAGTACAAAAGTGGGCTGCAATGTTTAGAGTTAGTCATTTCATCCTCTGGTAGAATGAGCCTAAATGAAACAAGGTAGTTGCATTAGGAGATGCACAGATTTATGGGAATAATAGAGATGGCAGTGACCTTAGAAATCATCCAGTTCAAAGCCCTCCTTCCAAAGAAGGGGAAACTGAGACCTGGAAAAGTTAAAAACTATTCTAAGGTTACAAAGTTACTCAATGGCAGAACTGCAACCAGAGCTAGTGTCACTGAAATTTCAATGGGCTTTCTAGTTTATTACTTTGCTTGATGGCAAAAGGATGAGTTCGTGATATATAACCATATGATTGATCATTTCTCTTTTTGTACCTTGCAAGTATTGGGTTAATACTATAATGGTGGCTGTGATTGTGATTGTTGCTTTGTATTATTGTTGTTAGTTTGAAATAGCCCAGGAAAATGGATAGTATGCTCAACTTTCTGTCAGGAAGAACAAGGTCAGATCTTGCCTCTGACATTTGTTAGCTTTGTGACAATTATCAAGTTATAACAATTCTATATACCTTATTTTTCTTATTTGTAAAATGGAGATTGAATTAAAGTTTTTAAAAATAAAAATAATAAAAATTATTTTGTTTTTGTATTGCTTAATGCCCCCCCATATCTCTCCCTCTTCCCTTTAGAGAAAAATAACCCATATGAGAAAAAGATAATTTAAAAAGAAAATAAAAAGTGAAAGAAGAAGGAAAAAATCAGCATGTTAGTAATACATTGAAAAAGTCTATCTGTCTATCTATCTATAATGTTCCACACTTATGGACCTCCCATCTCTTCAATGGGGTGTGGGGATATATCTTCTCATATTTCTTCTTTGAGGCTGTACTTGTTCTTTGTGATTTTGCAGCATTCATTTTCAATTATTTTTGGGGTTTTTTTTCAATTTACTTTGTTTTAATGATTATGAATATTGTTTTCTTATCTCTGCTTACTTCACTTGGCATCACATGTAAATCTTTCCATGTTTCTCTGTATTCATAATGTTTATGGTTTCCTATAGCACAGTAATATTCCATTACATTCAGATATCACAATTAGTTTAATCATTCTTTAATCAATGGGCATCTACTTCATTTGCAATTCTTTGCTACCACGTACACAAACACACACATTGCTATAAAAATTTGAGTGTATTCTGAAATTTTTTTTTAAACCAATAGCCTCCTTGGTGGAATATGACTATTAGTGGACTCTCTGGGTGGACTCCCTGAGTCAATGGGGCATTTACATTTCAGTGACTACATATGCAAAATTCCAAGATGCTTTTCATGGATTTATATTCAATGCAAAACAATGCAATATTGTGTGTATATTTCCACAATCCATATAACAATGAATGGTCTCATTTATGTCATCTTTACCAATTTGCTGGTGTGAAATGAAACTTCAGGGTTTTTTTGTATTTTCATTTTTCTTATTATTAGTGTTCTGGAGCATAAGATCTTCCATATGCTTGTTAAGAGCTTGCAATTTGGTGGGGGAGGAATTGTTTGCTCATATCATTTGACCACAGTTTCAGGAATGGTTTTTATTCTTAGACATTTCTCTTCATTGTCTATACATCTTGAATACTAAACCCTTATCTAAGAAATTTTGTACAAGCTTTTTCTGCTCATTCAATTGCTTTCTTTTTTAAACTAGATATATTAAATTTATTAGTATAGAAGTTTTTGTAGTAATTTATGTAGAAGTTTCATATAATCAAAAGTACCTATTTCCTAATTTGTTTGTAGACTTCTCTTTAAAGTTCAGGGTTTTCATACATTATTAATTTATTGTTTATCTATAGCCATATTGCTTATCAAGTTTCCTTTTGAGGGTGGAGGGTGTTAGGTTGATATTTTATTTATTTTTTTTTTTTAGGCAATGGGGGTTAAGTGACTTGCCCAGGGTCACACAGCTAGTAAGTGTCATGTGTTTGGTCTGAGGCCGGATTTTATCCTCCTGACTTCAGGGCTGGTGCTCTATCCACTGCACCACCAAACTGCACCTAGGTTGATATTTTAATTGCCGATGTTGGTGTAAGTCTATTTTTTGCAAGGTTCTTTTCTAGTTTTTCCAGAAGTTATTATAAAATTGAAAATTCTTTCCTTAGTAATTTATGTTTTGGAATTTATGGTAAATTGGTTTAGTGAGTTCTATAATATTTGATTCTCCCTTGTATTTCATGTTTACCTTTTTGTCTACTTTTTCTAATTTATATGCAATAATTTTGATGACTACTGCTTTAAGATATAATTTGACATCTGAAAGTGCTATTTCTTCTTCATTCTAACATTTTAAAAATAAGTTACTTGATGTTCTAGAACTTTTTTCTTTCTAAATTCATTTTGCTATTTTTAATTGTTATATAAATTATCCCTTTAAAATTTTATTCAATATATCATTAAAATCTAATTAACTTTGTTAGTATTTTCATTTTTATTGTGTTAGCAAGGTCCTGTCATGAGCACTAAATATTCCTTCAACTATTTAAGTTGTTCTTTATTTCTTTGTGGAGCACATTTTTACTCTACCTATACAACTATCAAGTTTGCTTTCTACAAAAAATTTTAAAGCACTTACTATATGTCCAATACTGTGATAAGTATTATGGATACAAAGGAAAAAAAAACAGAATCTGTCCTAAAGAAGCTCATGTTCTACTGGGGTGGGTAAGAACAACCTGTGAGTGAGTAGGTAGATAAGTTCTCTCTGTCTCTCTGTCTCTCTGTCTCTGTCTCTGTCTCTGTCTCTCTCTCTGTCTTTCCCTCCTTCCCTTTATCTATCTATAAATAAAAGTGAAAAACATACACATATATATATGCTTCCATGAATGTGTATAAGCCTCAATATGTCTAGGACTATTAACCTTCCAATAAAATGAAATATTCCTCCTGTCAAGAGGAGCATGCAAAATCCCGAGTTGTTCTTTTCAATGACGATGACCATCTTTTTCCTTCCACATTCAGTGGCAAAATTTGGTTTTCACTCCTTAGCATACTAAGACTTACTGAGTTCTTGCCTAAGGAATGATTAACATCTAATATTAAAATATCAATAACATCTGAGATTAAAAATAATTGTTACAATTACCTTGGCTCTCCCTCATGTACCTACGAGCAATTCTTTCTCAATTTCTGTCCTCCTATGATTCCCATAAATGTAAACAGAAAACATATAGGTAGAATTTGAGTCAAATTATCAATGAAAGTTAAGAAATGTACTCTTCTATTCCTCTGCCCCCACAATATGACAACAAATGGTTCTAGCCAAAAGGGACATCTCTACTTTTTTTTTTCTTTCTTCCCACAACTACATTTCTATGCTGGATATATACAATGCTATCCCAAGGCTCATCTGGGTATAGGGAAGGAGAAGACTCTGTTTCTTAAGGACAAGGAGGACAAAGAACCAGAGATCCTTGTGACTCACCCAACTTAATTCTGGCTGGTGTCTAAGTATGAAACATCTATTTATGATTTCCAGCAAACTCTTGGTAATGACTTATTATGGGATTTTGTTCACTTTAAACCTGGCTCAGTGTGAAATAGCTCCACAGTCACATCAGCATCTCTCCATTGAAGCATTGTCAATGACCTTTCAACAGCATTTGAAAGTCCTAATCACCTTTTTAAAAGTGCAGATAGATAGTTATAACGCCCCTTATTCTAATGAAGTCATTTATGGTTGAAGTATCTAAGAATCTATTTTTGCCTTGTTCTCCTCTTTTACCCAGTTCCTTGGAAGGTCTAGAAAAGTCTGGAAAGGTCTAGAGAGGCCAAGAAAAAAATGCACTTCTTTTGGATTATATGTATAAGGCAAGTACAATTTGTGGTTGTTTTGTTGTTATTATTTGCAAAAGGGTACTGGCAAAGAGAATACTAAGGGTGAGATGATGAGAGCTTCCAAGAAATGGTTATAAGAAAGGAAGGCATGGCAAGCAGGTGAATTAGCCTAAACAAAGTCATTGCAGGTTGGAGATAGAATGTTTTATACAGAGAATAGCTAGTAGACCTGTTTGATAGGAAAGAAAACCGTGAGGAAACTAATATGAAGTCAGCCTAGGGGGTGAAAGTAGATTTTGAAAGGACTTATATGACAAACAGAGGAGTCTGTATTTTTTTCCTAATGTCAGAGCTGTTAAAGCTTCTTGTTCAGGAGAATGATATGATCAAATCTTAACTTTAGAAATACCAGCATGGCAGCTAATGTGGAGTAAGAATAGGAGAGAAAAGAAATTGGAGACATAGAGACCAATTAAAAAAACTATTGCAATAGACCAGGTGAAAGATTGTGAGGGCTTGAAATAGGGTGCTAGATGTATGATAATAGAAAGAGTGAAAGATATCATGGAGTTCAAAACAAAAATAACTAAACTTCTTAAAAATTGGAATTGAGAGAAAGACTTTAATGTGTTTTTAGGGACTCAAATCAGAAAACAGAAACATGGTGGTGGCTTTAATAGAAATCAGGAAATTAGGAAGAAAAGGTTGAGTTTGGAAGGAAAGATAAGGATTTCCATTTTGTATCTGTTGAGTTTGAGGTGTTTATGGGATGTTCAAGTAAACACATTTACCAGACAGTAGTCAATGTGAGATTAGTGGTTAGGAGGTAGATTGCCTAGTGAAATGCCCTCATTTTACAGATAAGAAAACTAAGTCTTGTCATGCTTAAACAAAATATCCATGACCTTATGGTTCATTAGAGCCAGAAATGAAAGGCAGGTCTTATATTTGCCAGCTTCAGAGTTGTTTTTATACTAAATAGCCATTCATCATGTCCCCAAGTATACTTAAACTTTTTAGTATATTCATGTAGGAGTATTGAGAAAATCACAAGGCCAGTTAATTTTAAAGTGCATGATGTGCTTCATCTTAATCATTTATTTGAAAACATTGATTTAATTTTGATTTGTGTTTTGCTAAGTCAATAGTCTGATGGTACACAGTTAATCAAAATAAGTATCAAACCAGAAGAAATAATAATGATAAAAAAGATGTCATACAATTGAAACAACTCAATCATGACATATTCTAACTAGCTATTCATAATGAAAATTGGATAATAGTTGTCATAAAGGAAACCAATATCTTTGATTTAAATCAGTTGCTACACAAGATGATCAAAGGAGTCTAAAATGTGCCTTTGTTAACAAACACTTGACATACTTTGTTTTTTAAGTTTGTAGAGATGGATACCAAAGGCAACACTAGTTCAAAATATAATCTTATTTGTAAAATCTTATGAAGACATATGGAAGAATATGAGCAATATCATGTCAAAAAGGAGCGAGAAGCAGAGAAGCATTTAACCAATTTAAAGAAAGCCAGGTCTCTAGATCCAACTAAGCCAAATCATCCAGAAGGCATATAAGAATAAAAAATGAAAGGAGGGTAACAAACCCAAACAAAACGAGAAAGTTCTCCTAAGATTTTTGTGTTAAGCTTCTTTTTCTTCATCAAGGACAATAGAACCACCATATTTGGACATTAATATCACAATCCCAGAAGTTCTTATAGAGGAAAGATAAATAGCATTAATGAGGATAAATATAATAAAAGCAACTAGATTAAATCAAAGAATACCTAAACATTAAATCAAAGAATACCTAAACAATAAAGAATATTCATGCTGGAGGCACAATAATTGTGAGGTCAGTGAGAGGTGTATTCATAAAGAAAGGGAAGTACCAAAGATACGGGGAAAAAGTCAGAGAAATTAATACTGAAGAAGGTTACAGAACATCAACTCCTTAACTGTATGCCTATTTTCATAACTATATTAATGTTTATGAGGATCAAAGGCATCTTGAATCCAGGGCATTGATAGGGAACTTGCAGGTTGGGCAAGTGATACTACCATTACACAATTGACCGGAAGATATAGAGAATTGTTTATTAATTTTTAGAAGACTTTGATTAGGTAGAGCAAAATAGTCTAAAAAGATCTTTTCTGACCAAATGTCCCTGATCTATATATCAAAATCTTTCATATTTCCTTTGAAAATATTATTAAAATGGCAATTTTATTTACTGAATTTATGATCATAAACACTGCAAAGCTTAGTTTAAGGAGATGTATGCCCATCAAAATATTTGCCACTGTGATAGAAGAGAACAGCTACAAAAGCCAATTTTCCCTATGAATCCTTAAGATACTCCTATTTATGGATGTCACTGTGTGGATTTGACCAAATCCAGAATTCTTACACAGTTACCTAGAAAAGAACTATCAGTATTCAGCAAATTTGGCCTGATCATCTCCACAGGAAAATAAGAATAAAGGAAGAATGCCTATTGCCCAGATCATGACATATGGTTGGCTAGACAACCAAGAAAGCTTATTCATCAGCATAAATACCTGGTATAGACATTAGAAATGGAAAAAAAAATTGGGCCCAGAATTAAACAGAAAGAGGAGAATGAGACAGTTTGCCCTCAGAACATCATGAAACACCTTTAACAACTCCAAATTTCTCTCAAAAACAGGAGTTCATTATTTAAATACCAATATTCCACTATTATATGACTGAAAGAAAGGGAATACAATACTTTCTTTTAAAAATTGAAAAACAAAAATTATATACAAAGCATTGCAGAAGTGCATAGTAGATCTGAATAGGCTACAGCACGTAACAAGGAAGAAATTTGGAAGAAAAATAAGAATAATTAATGGTATTGGGAGAAAATAGATTTAAAAAGGAAGATTAACTGGTTGTGTGCTGAGGATAAAGAATAATAGGTAGACAGCCTAAGTATTGCAATGGATTCACAGAATGTCAAGGCAAAACAAAGAAGGACTCCAACATATTCTTTGGACTCTCAGTGATGAGTATATTGGGCTGCATAACCAAGAATTGCTCAAGATGGACAGACATGAATGGATTGCTACTTGTATCATTGGAGATGACATTCACATAAGATTACAGATCCATTTGAATATTTAAAAACATTAAAATATAAATCATAGAAAAATAAAAGGGTATTGATGGCAACTAAAATTTGAGGTTGAGGGTTAGCCATAATGTAAGGACAGATGTTGTCTCCCATAATATATTTCTTAGGTCACCATTAGGGACCCAAAACTAAGATGAATGAAATGAGAAAGTAAGCCTCAATTCTAGGAATAGGAAAAAAATGGGACCACATACCTCTTTCCCTCATGTAGGCCCCTCTGATTTTATTCTATGATCTTGGAAGAATACCCTTTTACTCATGATAACCACCATCTCACACACCATATTTCATCTGACAGCATTCATGACAACACCTGACTTCTCAGTAACATCATTCCAGTACCTTACCACGTGATTCTAGCTATTCCATCTTGCAACTATAGTGTCATGTTACAGTCTTCCACTAGGCTACACTGTTTATTAAACTGACTAACTATGAGAACTGCTACAACACTGCTATATCTTTCTTCAACCTTGGTGGAATACAATCAAATTGTTTTCTACATCATGGGCATCTGAACTCTACTTTCACTTCATTCATTGCCCTAGATGAGGGAATTCCTAGTTATATTTTTGAGCATGTTCCAAATATTCCATTTGAGTTCTTGAATACCTGAGAACATTGAAAATATAAATAGTAGAAAGTAACCAGTTATTAAGGAAACAGTCATTGAAGTTTAAAGACAATAATGGTATGAGAATATCCATAATTGCCTACAAAACATCTTTTAATTTTTTTCCCAGAGCTGCGGAAGAAGTGGGTTTTCAAAGGTGTGCTATCCTTTGAGAAAAATAATAAAATTTTAATACTTGTATATCAATTATGGAGAATTATATAATACTGAGTTATAAAGTATAGTATGTTTTATCTGAAGATCCTCTCTGGTGTGTTTAAAAAAGTCCCCTACAAAATCAGTTCAACCTACCTCCTTCCCCAATCCAGAAGTCTATTCTTTGGTACTTTTTGAAACCACCATCTTACTAGGCAGCATGACAGCTAGGGTCCTCCCTCTGCATAACCCAAGTATAATTAGCTTTTTCCCCCTCCAAAAAACAGTTGCATTATTCCTGACACATCCCACCACCTTCCATGACCATATCTTCTGATGGTTCTGACATGGCCACTTGCCATTATGTACCTCCCAAATGACGTAACAATAGTATTACAAATAATAAATGTGTGCAATTCATTCCAATAACCTGGATGAGCCATTTTTTTCTTCCCAGATGGATCATGAGTCAGGCAATTCCAGGGACTTCCTTTCATTGTGTCAGTCTGCAAAGCTGGTAGTTTAAATGAGAAATGAATGGAAGAAATCCCCTACAGTCAAAGATCCAATTAGTCACTAGCACCTATAGGGAAGCTGAGAAAGCAGGAATTTTTTTGTCAGTTATAAATGTACACTATGTCAACCAGCCTGGACTACCATGCCTAGTTTCACTATAATTAAGGCGAGGTACCTACTGGTATATGAGTAGGGTTATAGGGTTAATTATCCTGCAAAAATTGCATTGGGAAAGTCAAAGTCTTTATAAAAGGAGACTATCACCATTCACTAATAGGAATTCTAAGCACGCATCAAGTTGACTGCTACCCCACCCACCAACAATGCTTACTACTGTATCTTCTTTTTGCTGTTCTCCTGGCCTTGATATTTGTTGTTGTTCTTTTTTTTCTTGAAGAAATATTTTATTATTATTATGTTTATTATGTACTGTTCACTAAGCCTAAACAATGTACTTTGGTTCAGTTTGTCTTTAGCCACATAAGGCCTATAGATTTTGCAATGCAACTGAATTAACATTGATATAGCAACTGTGCCTTGAGATTTACTGATGGATAGCAAGTTCATGATATTTCTTTTCAAAGATGCCCCAAATGGGGAAGATTTAAATGGATAGCAAGTTCATGATATTTCTTTTCTAAGATGCCCCAAATGGGTGCCATGTACTGCCGAGAAAAAAGTATATTCCTTTCCATCCCCATTCAATTTTCTCCAGAGGTCTATGATACCTACCTTTTCTAATATCCTATTCACCTCCTTAACTTCTTTCTTGTTTATTTTGTGGTTAGATTTATCTATTTCAGAGAGGGGAGGTTGAGATCCCCCACTAGTATAGTTTTGCTGTCTATTTCTTCCGGTAACTCCCTGAACTTCTCTAAGAATTTGAATACTATATCATTTGGTACATATATGTTTAGTAATGATAATACTTCATTGTCCCTGGTGCCTTTTAGCAGGATGTAGTTTCCTTCCTTATCTCTTTTGATAAGATCTATTTTTGCTCTTGCTTTGTCTGAGATTAGGATTGCTACCCCTGCTTTTTTTTTTTAAACTTCAGCTAAAGCATAATATATTCGATCTCAGTCTTTTACTTTTACCCTCTGTGTGTCCATCTGTTTCAAATGTGTTTCCTGTAAACATATTGTAGGATTATTGTTTTTAATCCATTTTGCTATCTGCTTCCATTTTATGGGAGAGTTCATCCCATTCACAGTTATGGTTACTATCTGTGTCTTTCTCTCCATCCTATTTCCTGTTGTTTATGCTTTACTTTCACCTTTCTCCCTTTTGATCCTCACTAGTCTCCTCCTCCTCTTCCTCCTCTTCCTTCTCCTTCTCTTCATATCTCTATCTTCTTTTCTGCTCAGTGTCTGCTTTTCCTAGCTACTAACAAGTTCTTAAGTCTCGGCATTTCATTGTCTTTTATAGTTTAATTCTGTATTATTTTTTTCCTCTGTACTATTATTCCATGTGCACATATATTATCACCAAAATATATTGGAAGTCTCTCATTGGTAGAACTCAGCAAAGTATGGTAAAAGACCTTTATCTAGGTCCTGACTTTGATATTTATTTGTCATTATAAACAATTCATTTCACATCTTTGGGGTAGCTAAATGGCACAGTGGATAAAGTGCTGGGGCTGGAGTCAGGAAGACCTGAATTCAAATCTACACTCAGACACTTACTAGTTATGTGACCCTGGGCAAGTCACTTAACCCAGTTTGCCTCAGTTTCCTCATCTGTAAAATGAGCTGGAAAATAAAATAGTGAACCACTCCAGTATCTTTGCCAAGAAAACTCCAAATGGGGTCATGAAGAGTCAGACACAACTGAAACAAATGAACACCAATAACATATTTGAGCATCAGTTTAATAATCTGTAGAATTTAAATTAAATCCATTCTACTGGAGAGTGTATAGTGAAGAACACTTTATAAACTTAAATATGCATGTATGTATGTGTGTACATGTGTATTTGCATATATGTACATGTTAATTGACATGTATATAGTTACGTTACATATATACACATTTGAATGTATATATTTACATGTATAAATGTATGTGTACTATGTCCACATATATTACAATATATCAATTGTTATTATTATGATTTATAGTTCTTTTTCTATATCATGTACTGTTGAACATATAGTGCTCATCTTTCAAGGTTCAGTTAAAAGAGAACCTGTTTTATTATCCCTTCATTTATCTCCCAAAACAGAAGTTCATAAGACCATAGCTGGAACCTTACCTTCATGTTCATCTACTTCATTCCACCTATTTTGGAAGTAAGGAAACCAATATTCATATTGGGACTTACCAAAATGCATAAGGATAAGTAGCAGAGTCACGATACAAACCTGGATCTGAATCCAGGTCTAGCATCCCCTCCTAAGCCATATTTCTCTCTCACAAGATGTCTCACCAAAGGTAGCATAGGTAGAGGACTGACATTGTTAAGGAGATAATCTGAATTCAAATTCTGCCTTTGACACAAACTGCCTGTGTAACCCTGGGCACATCATTTAATGTCTCAGTTCTGAGACAAATATCTAAATTCAAATTTCAAAATAGTTAATACTCTATATTTTTAGTGGGATTTTCCACACTAGGAACTCCCAACATCAATAAAATCAAAGAAATGGACAAAAAACCCCACAACTTTGTTTATAATTCTTTCAAGGAAACTTACCAGATTCTACTTTGAATCCTTCTACCTCCAAGACTCTGAGGTTATCCAGACCCCAGTCTCCAAAATGTCTATGAGTTAATAAGATTTCTACCTCCTCCCTCTGAACTCAAGTTTTACTTTTCCTTATGTACCTGTGCTATTTTATAATATAATGATTTCTGTCCCTATCTTTCATGCCATAGCAGATCATAAATTCTTTGAAGTTTACAACCATGTAGTCTTCATTTTTGTACACCCTAGAATAGGTGGGGTGGGTGCTTTGCTCTTGATAGGTTAACAATGCACTTTCACTGATACAGGAAAGGATATGCAAGAGATGAGAGAGAGAAATCACAAAACTGAGGGAAGGTTTACAAGTAATTCTATTGTCTTTTTAACAATCAAAATACTCCACCAATCCAAACAGTCACTGTTAAATACTTCCATTTTTCTCTTGAGCCTCACAATTTGTTCTTATTGCTAGTTTAAGTGGGTTTGCTTTCATTCATAAACATCATCTTCGTAGCTCAGATGTTTTCCGCTGAAAACCAAGTCTCGTGCTGCTTCATATTTCTTCTTAATGGCTGTTAGGAAGCAAACCATCTCTACATCCCAGCACAGCTGTTACTATTCTCATTTTGGAACTTGTTCACCTATTTACAAGACAACAAAACACACATAAACCTTCCTGACATGGACCAGTGCTGGGAAAATATGGCAGTAATAATTGTGGTGTTCAGGCAGGTAATCTATGGTACATCTACGTCCTGGAGTACAGTGCATTAGAAATAGTGCACTATTATAAGCAACTAGCTGTTAAAACGTCCTATTTCAGAAAATCTGGGGAAGAGGTCTAAAATTTACTTACTTTTCATAAAATGAGAAGAAGGAAGACATTGATGATGATGAAGATGAAATAATATCATGTATATAGATAGTACCTGTTTAAGAACTTTAACATCAAATATTTTATTCAATTATCATAAAATTTATAAGGAAGGAAAAGGATTATAATCCCATTTTATAGAAGAGTAAACAAACATATTAACCAATTTTCTCAAAAGCACAGAGCTATTAGTGACAAGTTTGGGACAAAAATACTAGTGTGCTAATTCGGTGCAATATTCATTCCACTAGTCTGATCTGATAGGGTATGGGCCCAACAGTAGACCTTTGCCCCTTTCTCCAGAAAGAATTTGGTTCCCATTTGTCTGTGGGCCCCAGAGGGCTCTTACACTTCATTCAACTGGCCTTTCCTTATCTCTTATTCTTATTCTGATCTGTCTAAGAAGTGGGTCCTTACAATCCTAAGGAAGAAGTCTAGTCTTTGACCCCACCTCCAAGTTCTTTGTTACCCTAATAAAAGCCTAGTCCTTCATTGTCTATTCCCAGATGACCCTATCCAGACACTCCCATTCTCCCTAAACTCCACCCCCCAGTAACACAGATCCTATTCCCAGCCCCTCCTCTGGTCACCCAAAATCACTTGAGTGTATATAAGATCCACCCTGGCTCCCATTTAAATGCTGAGACTTTCTCATGCCTCCTAGACCTTACTGCCATCACCTGGCCTACATGGTTTATCTCTAATAAACTTTTTCTCTGGCTGAAAGAAGATTTGGGTGGAATTCATTCAGGCAGGGCCTGCATGATGTGATCTCGGGGTCCCAGCATTCCTAATCTCTAGACCTCATCAAGTCCATATTCCTCTAATATTAAATATGTTCATGTTTATGTCTTTCATTATGAATGATACAAATAAAATCCAAAGTCAACTAGAGTTGATATAAACTAGCTAATCTAGACATTTTAGTAATCAGTTTCATAAGAGATAACTGAAGAATCAAAAGAACAATATACAGGAAATTTGAATTAAACCGATACTAAAAGGTTTCTGAAAGCAGCTTAAATGAAGTGATCAATATTGATTCCAGGGAATAAATGATGAAAGATACTTTCAGAGGAAAGGAAAGAAGAGGAAAAGACACCTTCACGGTTTTCATTCTTTGTTATGTCATAGCTATTCATCTCTAACCTGTACCTAATCTAGTTCATATACTTCTCTCTCCTTCCATTATGTCCTCTGGAACTCCATTTTTCTATAAACATATCTCCCTTTTCCCCAAATATTGTCAAATCATATTCTTCCTATCTTCTTGTATTCTTGGAAACCCGGATTGCCTCAGAAAATTCTTGCACTTACACTCCCATAATCTTGCCTGGAGCATTTAGAGGTTTTGACTTTTCTGAGACCGCAGAGTCAGTGTGACTCAGAGTCTCAACTTCATAACAGGTTTTTCTTATCCCTAGACCAGTTCCATAACCATCACATGACTCTGCCCCTCAAAGAGATAAAGAAAGGCAAATAATTCTGTTCTGTCTTCATACATTTGTTCTAAAGGTGAAGATGAATGTTTAAAAGAATTATTTTTAAACCTACCTTAATTACTTTAAATTTAGAAAAGAAGTACATAAGACAGGGTATTAACTGGAAGTGGAGTATATAAAAGCATTTTGTAGCCTTTAAAGTGTTAAATGATTACTAATTATAATAATTTTAATTATTATTATTATTATTTGCTTGAAGACACTGATGTACCCTCTCAACATGACCTTCCTTTCCTGTCACTTGATACATAATAATAACTAGTATCTATATAGCATTTTAAGGTTTGCAAAATGCTTTTATATGTTAATTCATTTGATCTGCTCAACAAAAAAGGAAGAAACTAAGACTTAGGGAGGTTTAGTCACTTGCCCAGGGTCACTCAGCTAGAGTAAGTACCTGAAGCAGAATTCAAATTCAAGTGTTCCTGACTCTAAGTCCTACATTCTATACACTGCAACACCTCACTGTCATCATTAGGTAATGAGGAGAAGCAGGGATATTCTATGTTCTTCAATGTCACTTTGAAACTTTACAACTTTCACTAACATGGACCATCATTTCCTCCTTTTAGTTTCATTCTGCCTATGTCTATCATTCTGTCTAGATCCTGGTTTTGATCACCAGGCCTAGACCACTTCCATGTCCTCCACGAAGGAAGTCAGTCTGTGGCTCACAGTCTTCCACCTTAAAAAATAATCTATTGATATCTAGATCTGTCTGTCTGCCTGTCTATCTGTCTATCTATCCATTCATTCATTTGTTCATTCTTTTTTTTTGTTGTTGTTGTTCATTCATTATAAAGCCTGGGTCTTCCAATCTTGTCCAAGCAAGTGCAAAGGTTATGCATGGGTCCTATCCTACTACTAATTGGCCCAGAAATTTTGCTTTGCTCCATTTCTAAGATGGATAACTTTGCCCTTCAGGCAACCTGGTGGCCCACTGCTCCTTGGGGTTCATCATACTGATGCCAGGCTTAGTTCAGATATCCAATTAGCTTAGTTTACTACAACTCAAAACTCCCAAGCTTAAGAGATCTGTCAGCCTCAGTCTCATAGGCACCTGGAATTTTAAGCCTGAACTACCACTCTGGCCCATATTCCTCTATATTTAAATCCCTGCCTTTATATCCAAACATCAGAGCCTCTCAGTTAATTAACCCCTTCATGACCTGCAACTTCGCTCTACTTCAACCTTTCTCCTCCATTGATGATCATGCTCTTGATCACATCAACACCCAAAATAGTTCTGCCTTCATGATACAGAACTCAAAAATTTCTCTCTCAAATCTTAACCTCCTATTCTTCTAAAGAATTCAGCAAATATTTAATAAATTCCTACCAAGTGCTAAACAATGTATTAGGCACTGGAGATTTAAAGACAAAAATAAAGAAGTCATTGCCCTCCAGGAGCTTATATTCTACTGGGGGAAAAAAATCCAAGTAAATATAAAACATTCCCATGTTAACTTGTTTGGGGTGGTAGAGGGTGTCTCATGCATTGATTAGGAATGGCCCCATGCAATGGCTTGAAGTCAGGACTTGGAATGTATTACATGTTAGACAAATAATAGATAAGTTTGGCTGCAATGTGTGGTGCATGAAGGAGAATTACATGAAATTGGTATGGAAAAATAACACAGCCAGACTGAATGATTTTACTTATTTGAGTTTATATTTTATCTTAAAGACAATAGAGAACTACTGAAACTTCTTGAACAGGGAAGTGGCATGGTCAGATCTTGTGTCTTAGAAATAACAACTTGGGGGGCAGCTAGGTGGTGCAGTGGATAAAGCTCCAGCCTTGGAGTCAGGAGGACCTGAGTTCAAATCTGGCTTCAGATACTTGACATTTATTAGCTGTATGACCCTGGGCAAGTCACTTAACCCCGATTGACTCACAAAAATAAAGGAAAAAAAAAGAAATAAGAACTTGGCAGCAGGGTAGTAGATGGATTAGATAGGGCAAGAAATAGAAGGCAAGATCAATTAGAAGGTTCTTGCAGCAGTTCAGGTGAGATATAAATAAATGAATGAATGAAAATCATAGGTTTAATTCTTTTCCCCAAAACGCAAGAAAGTTTTTTTTTCCTTCAAGATTTGCTTTGCCCAAGGGGCTAATATTCAAACTCTTTAGGTTGATACACTTGCCTGCTGTTATCTGGTCATATTATCATGGCTTTCTGGTCACCCAAAACCATTAAAAGGAGCATCAACATAGATTATGGGCTTTTAAGATTCAGCATATGCCTCAAGGCAATCTTAGTCCTCAATACCCTGACCTGTAGACTAGATGTATTTCTATCTGAAAGCAAGGTTTAGTGTTGCAGTATACTTATTGAATATCCTTTTAATGCTATGGTTAAATAAATTTCCTTTTATTACCTGTTGAATGACCTTTGAGTATCTTTTTTTCCCCAATATGAACCTAAAATAACAGGAGACCAACCTGAGACAAACATGTTCCATCACTTTGAAATCAGCAATTAGAAAAGACAAATACATAGCATCTTGAAACACTCATGATATAGTCAGAATACAAAAATGTGCTGCATTGCACCAGGTATCATTGAAATGATTAAAACCCATGCTAAGCCCTATGTCACTGATCTCATTAACCATATGCTCTGGAAAAACAAGTCTGTATGCAGCTTAAAAAATAAATGTTCTTTTTTTCAGGCCAGTTTCTTCTGCTATAGGTCCAGCTCCTGTTTTATTCACTCTCTTCTCCCCCTCTGCTCAAAATAGCAATGGTGGCTACAACTTGAACACATGGCAAAAAGAATATTTGTCTAAGTGAATAAGAGGCTTGACTTCAAATCCCTTTCTTTTACTTTGTTTTTTATTTGATTTTCCCTTATTTCAGGGCACCAAACAGCAATCTTGAGCAATGGGCCTTCCAACAGTTGTCCCATTGATGGGGTTGGAATCTGGGCCCCAGAAAGGAAAAACCCTGGCTTTCACCTGAGGCTATAATCCCATCAACTGACCTTTCCTTGTGGCTAAACCTAATCTCTCAATTCTCTGTTACCCTTAACCTAGCCTAACCCTCCATTGTTTTACCTCCCTGTGGCCCCTGGCCACTTCCCACCCTTAATCCTAGCTAGGTTCTATTCTCCCTTGGCTAAGTGGTCCAGGTCCCTGACATTCTATTACCTCACAGTCCCCACAAACTACTTGGCTGCTCCTAGATCCCTCCCACAATCTTAACTGCTCAGATTCTTAAAATCTAGTCAATAGCTCACTAACGTTCAGACTCCTTTAGAGTCTGCCTGATATGGTGGATGTTCTAATAAACCTTGTCTTTGGCTGAAAGAAGACTTGGATTGAATTCTTTCAGGCAGGACCTACGTGTTATGATTTTGGGGTCCCAGCACCCCTAAACCTCAACATCATGATTTTAAGAACTTCTGGGCTCCCAAAATGGTTTTAAATGTCCTGGAAGATGTGATTCTCACAATGACATTGATTCTAGGAGGAGAAGATTACAAATATCAAGATCTCCCTGGATCTTCCGAGACCAAAGAGCCATCCCTGGTTGACCAGAAGAAACTCAGACAGCACAAATCCCAGAAGATCCCATGAAATATCTGTTCAATGATCATACAAAGTTGTCCTGACTTCCCTGAAGAGTGTAATAGGTAATGGGTAATTATATTGTGATATAAATATTTAGCAATATGCTGATGAGTCTTTATGCTTTAAGCATTAATTTTGTAGTGAAGCAAATAAATAGCTGATCTTTACCTGATTAAAAAAAGAAAAGAAAAATCAATCATGTACTTATTCATAATCATTTCTACTAATATGAGCTTTCCCATGCAGAATACAATTAGTAAAATATAGAAGAAAAGATAGAATCTCTTTCTGCTCATTTAATATAAACTGTTATCTACATCACACACAAAAATGGACTTGTGACTATTTCTAAAATTAAAAAACAAAACTACACAAACATGAGATATTGTAAAAGAATTTAAAGACAGGCTGTTTGGGGAAGAAGAGAGTTACAACTGAGAATCAGATTGTTTTCTGTGCTCCTCATGCTTTTGCTCCATTCAGATCTGTAAAAATGATCTGTACAACAATATTTAAAAATATAAAATGTTAGAGTTGGGAGTTCAGAAATTAGCTAATGCAATCCCTTCCAAAAAAATAAAAAAAAGGCAAATGAATGATAGATAAAATCACAGTGAATCTGACTTCATCATTGCTGGTTTATATTCTAATGGTTCAGATCACAACCATAGAACCAAAGATGATACAATTGTAAATTTATGTGCTTTACAATTTAAAACATTCCAAGAAGAATGTTGGCATTAAAAAGAATTAACTTTGGGGTCATTAAAAAGTACTATACAATTTCCCAATACAGCACAAAGTTTTCTCCTCCCCTTCCTACTAAGTTCTTGCCTTAGTTCTTTGGCCAGTTAGAATGCCTTGGGTATTCTGTAGGTATTAATGGAATCTAACTACTTTTCATAGTCTGAACAATAGGTATTTTTCATCCTTGTGAATATTTTTGTGTGGCTATTTAGGACAAAAACTTTAAATAATTAAAGATCTTTGGGATTTTTTTAATGTTTCCAGGCCGCATTCAGTCAGTAAAATGCCATTTGCAAATTCACCATTTATCAAGAAACCTTCCACTTGGATTCTTGTAGGACCTATGGAACAGTGGATAGATGCTGGGCTTGGAAGCAGGAAGATCCAAGTTCAAATTTGGCCTAAGATACTTTCTAGCTTCATGATGCTGGGCAAGTAACTTCTCCTTGCCTTAATTTTCTCAACTGAAAAATGGGGATAGTAGCAGCACCTATACTGCTTATTCTTTATCCTCCATTGTCTTCCTCCTCTATGATACTAGTAAACAACTTTATCTAGTACACACCTTTTTTTAGTTGTTTTTTTGCTTTGTTGTATTTTTGTATAATCAGAGGATCATTGAATCAATTGACAATCAAGGAGATTTTATTAAGCACTCTACTAGGCACTAGGAATACAAAGACAAAAACAAACAAACAAACAAAGGACTGACAGAAAAAAATCCCTATTCTCAATGATCTTGCATTCTCTTAGGGAAGGAATATAAAAGTGCATAGTTAATTATAATTAAAACAAATATATACAGAATAAATATAATATAAATGCATAGTAGATCAAACATAAGGTAGTTGGTCAGTGAGGATAGTAGAAGGGTCTCAACAAAGGCATTGTGTAGAAGGTGATCATCTCTATAGTCAGCAGGATGCTAGGTATAGCAGTCAATAGAGTGAAAAACCTGGGGTTAAAAAGACTTGAGTACAAATCTAGCCTCGAACATTTATTAGCTATTCGATCCTGGGTAAATTACTTAACTATTATCTGCCTCAATTTCCTCATCTGTAAAATGGGAATGATGATGATACCCACTTTGCAGGATTGTTGTGAGGATCAAGTGAAAAGTATTTGTAAAGTATTTTGTAAAACTTAAACCTCTGGATATTCATCAGTTATTGTTTCATTTTCAAGGAATCTTTATGATTTTAATATGTGTATGAAACAAGTAGCATGAAATCTTGCATTCTTTGTACATTTATATCAACTGTGTGACTATAAAAATACAGTTCACTGCAAAGTACAGTTTATAAAAGCCTACATCTTCTCTTCTCCATGGATGCATTTGCAGATTATTTTCATTTAAGAAATTTATAGAGACAGAAATATAAGCCTATGTGTAAATATTATCTCACCCCAACATACATTATATCTGTGTTCTAGCAATGTCGCTTCTTCTTGCCTGGTTTCTCCTCCCTTCCACCTTATCTATTTTTTAGAACTCTTCTCCTCATATCAGGAATAATCTATTCCTGCAAATTTTGTGCCAAGAAACTCCCAGTTTCCTAGCTGATTAGAACTTTCTGGACAGTGTTTTCAGAAGTCAGAATAAATCATTCCTTGTGGAATGGGTCCTTTCCCTTCCTTATAAAATATCTGAGTTGCAGTACTGCCCTGGTACCAGCAAAGCTGTCCTGAAACATAATGAGAACATAGACTCCAGAATACAAAAGAAAATTTGGTATAATGATAAACAATGTCTTGTAAATGATATCCCACAAGATTATCATGGACTCTTTCTTCTCATGAAATATAAGAGTGAGGTTCTATTTTTAAGTAATTGCAGAAGGTCCAGACATCTCCATCAAAACCATATAGTAGGTACCAACAAGTCTTTAATAAATTTGAGGCCACACAGAATATAGCTTGTTATTGGCTGGAATAATCAATGACTCTGTGTGTGTGTGTGTGTGTGTGTGTGTGTGTGTGTGTGTGTGTAAGAGAGAGAGAAAGAGAGAGAGAATATGGAATATGATAACTTCAGGAATTATAAACACCTTCCTCCCATCAGTCAGTAAGTGAAAAAGCAGAAAAAAGCAGTTATTAAGTGTTTAATTAAATCATGTGACTTTGCTAAGTACTGGAGATATAAAGAAAGGCAAACATACAAACAAATAAATTTCTACTCTCAAGAACCTTGCAGTCTAATAGGCATGCCAATATCACAGTATGTAAATAAATAGGTATGGAGGATATATATATGGAAGATATATACAAGGAAAAGTAAACCAAAAGCGGAGGCATCAGCAACTAAAGGAATCAGGAAAACCTTACTGCAGAAAACAAGAATCAGCTGAATCTTGAAGGAAATCAGAGAAAGCAGGAAGAAGAGGTGAGGAGAGATAACATAGCCTGTGCAAAGGTAAAGAGACAGGAGATGGAGAGGTGGGTATGAGGAAATTCATATTGGTCAACACAGCTGAATTATAGCATCTATGGAGTGGAAGAAGTTGTAGGAAGACTGGAAAGGTAGGAAGGGGCCAGTTATTCAGAGCTTTAAAATCTGAACAGAGGAGTTTATGTAATTAATACTGGAAAAAGAGGTTGCCACTAGAGCCACTGAGTGGGGAGGTGACATGGTCAGTTGTGCACTTTGTAAAATCCATGGCTGTCAAATGTTGAAGTGGGGAGAGATTCAAGGCCAAGAGTCTTGTTAGAAGTCTATCATAGTAGTTTCATTGAGAGTTGATGAGAGCTTGACCTCAGTTTATGGATTGGTAAGTGTAGAGAAGAAGGCATATAAAAGGGTTGTTTTGACCATAGGAACAAAATGATCTGGCAGTTGATTGGATATGTGGGATGAGTGAGGGGAAATGAGCATAATGCCAAGATAGCTGGACAAGATTATTGAGAGGAAGATGGTACCCTTCACTGTAGAAGGGAACTTCAGGGTTTGAGGGGAAAACTATTGAGTTATTTTGGATGTGCTGAATTTTAAATACCTGTGCCCAGTTAGAGATATCTAAGAGGTAACCAGAGATATGTGACTGTAGATCAAGGAGAAAAGAGTGATGGATATCTAGATATAGGAATCATCTACACAGAAATGATCATTGAACCTGTGGGAGCTAATGAGATCAACAAGTAAGATAGTATAGAGGGAATAGAAAAGAAGTCCCAGGATAGAGCTTTGGGGGATGCCCAAGGTAAGTGGATGAAAAAAAAAAAATAGCAAAGGAGACTGAGAAGAAGCAGTTAGACAGAAAGGAGGACCAGAAGAAAAGAGAGTCCTAAAAACCTGGAGTGATAATATTATCCAGGAGATAGTTATCAACAATGTCAAATGTCATTGAGGTATCAGGAAGGATCAGGATTGAGAAAAGGACATTGGACATAGAAAGTAACATATTAATGGCAACTTTGCAGAAGGCAATTTCATTTGAATGATGAGGTTGGAAGCCATTTTGCACAGGACTATGATGGAGAGAAGTGCCAGATATGGACCCTTTAGAAGTCTCAACTTTAGGAGCCCAGTCGGGAGGGGAACCTTATGAAGACTCTACAAAGAGAAAAAGGATTCCCAATGATCAGGCACCATTAGTTACCCCTTGGCCACATCTGTTTAAGTAGATGTGCCTCATTACCTTTGTCCTTTAAGTTACAGTCCACTTTCCCCAGGGACCTTGTGTATGGGAAGGGAAAACATACTTTTTGAGTAGGAAAAGGAAAATAATAATAAAAATAATAATAATAGTTGTCCTTTTACACTTGTTTAGCAAATATCCTTTCTAAAAAAAAAAAAAGAAAAAACATGAGACGCACAAATTTAGAGCTATCTCCACCCCAAATGTTCATGTGGACAATTTGTGCCAGGCCTGTGGTAGAGTTTTCTGAGCTCATATTTGTCTGATGAGCCACAGCTGGACACACTCTACTTTGGCTCCAATATAGTGATGTCATTTTGGTCTTCTTCAAGAGTGAAGAAAAATAATCAACCAACCAACCTTGAACCCTAAAACCTCAATGAGTGGACAGGACTTTTGACTTCTTCTCTGGTTCAGAACTTTAGAGCTAGAAGACTGAAAGTTCGTCTAGTCCAACCCCTATATTTTATTTTTTAAGGTGGTTTTATTGGTGTCTTTCTACTTCAATCAGTTTCTAAACATGCATTTTACACCCTCTGTACCCTCCCTTATAAGAAGAACAAAATATACATTTAAACAAAAACAACCAATGCAGTGGCCACTTATGATAGCATATGTAATATTGTGTATCCCTAATCTGCCACCCCCCTACTGAGAAGAGCGAAATATATTTCATCATCTGTTCTCTAGTACCAAAAATTCTGCAGTAGAAAGTGGACTGGCTTCATTATACCAGTGTCATGCCAATATCACACCAATATCATGTCAGTTTCACACCAATGTCATATCAATTTCATGCCAATTCATGCCTGTGAGTGGTAACAAGGACCTGTAGACCCTGTAGGTTGAAAGTTAGGAATAGAGAGGGGAAACAGATCTGAGAGGTATGGCAGAGTTGGAAGCAACAAAATTTAGTAACAGACACAATATGAATTAAATGACAGAGAGGGAAGAATTAAAGGTAACCACAAGATTTCAAAGACGGATTGTATGGTAGGGCCACAGACAGAAATAGTGAAGTCAGAAGAAGGAAGCAGTAGGAAAGATGAGTCTGATTTTGAACAAATTCATAAATTGAGGAAACTAATGGAACATCTAAGTTTCTGTGTAAATCATGTATTAGGAATAAATATGTCTGAGAATTTTTCTCCAATCATTTTTCTATTTTCTACAAAGGGAGACTAAGTATCATCTAGTTACTCACCTAGACATTGTACCAAAGCTTCTTAAGGAAATAAATTTTCTTTGTAACATTCTATTACTGCATGTTGCTTCCTACAAGGAATATATTTTTTTCTTTTTAAATTTTTCTTTCTTTTATTTTTTTAACAGTAATGAGAGACAGCTATGGGGTAGCAAAAAGAGTAGGAGTTAGTATACCCAGGTCCATGTCCTTCTGTGCCCAAGCTCTGTGACTTTTTGCACATTACTTTATATCTTTAGGATTCAAATACCTCAAATCTGAAATGGAAGAACTTCATTAACTAGTCCCTAGGGTCTCTCCCAACTCTGGTTTTGATTAGCTACACATATTAAATCCATACAAGTCACTTAGTTGAGAATTTTTATTCTAAAACAACTTTTGTCCTTTATTTGTGGTTTCTTTTATTCTGATGTAATTTTGACAGGGAATATTTCCCAGGGTCTAAGTTTTTCTGACTAGAACAATAGGTTATCAGCACAATGTGTGTGGGGGTATTTTGTTTGATGTAAGCAATCTTTCTGATCTTAAGCCTTACACAATCCCAGATTCTTTTCAATCCATTGACACTGACCTCCTTGCTGTTCCCCCCAAAAGATACCTCCCTTCTCTCCTTGAAGCATCTTTTCTTAATACCCATTTAAGGGAGAAAACCTGAGGCCTCCAGGGGCTAAATGACTTGCCTAAGTTCACAAAGATAGTAAGTGACAGAGTCATGATATTCCACTACACCTTGATGCCTCTGTATTGGGTTCCATTTTTTTTCTTTATTTCTTGTTTCTAGGGGTCTAAGTATGACCTTTGGAAAACTAAATTTTGTTTTTGTTCATTTGTTTCACTAGTGTCTAACTCTTCATGATCCCATTTAGGATTTTCTGGACAAAGATACTGCAATAGTTTGCTATTTCCTTCTCCAGCTCATTTTATAGATGAGGAAACTGAGGCAAACAAGATTATGTGACTTGCTCAGGGTCATACATCATACAGCTAGTGTCTGAGGCCATATTGGAATTCAGGAAGATGAGCCTTCCTGACTCCAAGCAAACATTCTATCCACTGTACCACACTGATTAAGATCTATTAAGATAGGACAAGTAGTTCTTAGCCATGTGACTGTAACCTAAATTAGTGATGGTCAAAGTCTCTCTGAAGTAGACACTCCTTAAGATCCCCTAGAACCCTGAGGATAGACTTAGCACCTTTGGGAGATCCAACCTGTTGATCTGAGTGGAACATGGAGAGGAACATCCAAAGCCTGTGCAACTATTTTAGCCCCTCTTTTTTAAACCAGGTAAGAAACTAAGACATAGCATGGGGGAGTGCCTTGTGCAAGATCACAATGATTCTTTCCAAGTTATGATTCAAACCAGACTTTCTGATCCAATGTTCTTTTCAGGTACTTAGCATCACTTACTTTTTTCCTGCCATCTCCATGCCATGGCATCAGGTATCTCCCGTGATTGGAATGTGTTTTCTCCTTATTTCCATCCCATGGAATTCATTGTTTCATTCAAAACTCAAGTACTACATTCTATTTGAAACCTCTTCTGTTCCCCCAAGGTACTAGTGGTGGGGTATAGTCCCTGAAACACACCCCCTCCCCAAATTTCCCCTGAACTCTCCCACATGGCCCTGGCATTTGCCTGAGGCTCATTTCAGTGTAATCCTTTCAACTGTCCTTGTATTGTGGCTTTGATCCTGCTCCAATCTCCAATTCTCTGTTACCTCTAACCCAGCCTCGCCCTCATTATTTGAACCCGGCCCCACCTTCAACCACCACTTCTTGATTCCATCTAGACTCCTACTACTTGGACCAGGTCCTGGGTATTAGTTTCTTTTTCACCTGAGGCACCCAACCCTTCCTGATCCTTCTCTGCTACGTCCTAGTTAACCCAGACTACTTGGCAACTCCTAGATCATATCTAGGTCTTCCCAGAGTTTTTCTGTATATAAGTATCCATCTTGCCCTCATTAGATCACTCAGACTCCTTAAGAGTCTGGCCTGCTTCTATTGGTGAAACAATAAACCTGGTCTCTGACTAAAAGAAGGCTTGGGTCAAATTCATTTGAGGCCGGACCTGTGTCTTTTGCCCTTGAATTTCGAGGTTCCCACCACTCCTAGACGTCAACACTAGCATCCTCCCTCATAAAATCACCTTGTATTAGTTTTGTATAGATTTTAATAAACACATATATAATATGTATATATTATGTGTGTTATATAAAATGTTATATTTAAATAAACACATGTTTATACATGTATATGCATACATGAATAAACATATAAGTTTATAAACAATCTAATCAAAACTAATACATAGTTATATATATATTGTCTCCTCCATCAGAATGAAAGTTTATGGAGGGCATGTCACATTTCACTTTATCTTTGTGATGGGGTACAGGCCCAAGCCGAGACCTTTGCCCCTTACCCTAAAATAATTTGGGTCCCATTTGTCTGTAGACTCTCCTTGAACTCTCCTACTTGGTCAAGGAAGTCTCTGGCTGTTGCCTGAAGCTATAGTCCTATCAGCTGGCTTTTCCTTATCTCCTACACACAATCTCCCAGTTCTTTGTTACCCTTAATTTAAGCCTATCTCCCTATAGTCTGTTACCAACCCTTTGCCCCTTGCCACTTTTCACTCCTATCCTAGGACTATCTAGACTCCATTATTCCTTGGCCACGTAGTCCAGGTCCCTGGCATTCCACTTAATCCAGCTTACTGGCCACTCCCATCAAGATAACCCTTCTCTCAGATCCCTCCTTCAGTCACCCCAAACTGGTTGGCTACTGCTATATCCCTCACACAGTCTTTCTGTATATAAGGTCCATCTCGTCCCCATTAAGGTACTCAGATTCCTTAAGAAACTAGCCAATGCTCAGATTCTTTAAGAGTCTAGCCAAAGGCTCAGATTCTTATAATCTAGCCAATAGCTCACAAATGTTTAGATTCCTTAAGAGCCTGGCCAATATGGTGGATCTTTAATAAACTTTATCTTTGGCTGAAAGACTAGGATCGAATTCATTTGGGCAGGCTTACATGTTGTAATTTTGGGGTCCCAGCGCCCTTAAACCTCTGAACCTCAACATTATTATCCTCAACACCTAAGACACTGCCTGGCACATAGTAGGTACTGATTAATTTCTTATTAATATTTCTTAATTGGCTAAAGGTTTTGATGGGGTTAGGATCTGGATCCCAGAAAGGAAAAACCCTGGACTTTCCCACATGGCCAAATCTCTGGCATTCTCCTGAGGCTATATACTGTCCTTTCACTGTGGCTACTCCCAATTCTCTGTTACCCTTAACCTAGCCTAACCTTCCCTTGTTTTAACTCCCTATGGCCTTTGGTTAACTTTGGTTAACTCCCTATGGTTACTTCCCATCCTTAATCCTAGCTAGGCTCCATTCTGGTTTGGTCAAGTGGTCCAGGTTCCTGGCATTCTATTACCTCACAGTTCCAGTAGACTGCCTGGCCACTCCTAGATCCCTCTCACAGTCTTTCTGTATGAAAGGCCCATCTTGTCTCCATTAAGGTGCTCAGATTCTTAAAATCTAGCCACTGCTCAGATTCTTAAGAGTCTAGCCAAAAGCTCAGATTCTTACAATCTAGTCAATGGCTTAGTAATGTTCAAATTCCTTAAGAGTCTAGCCAATATGATGGATGTTCTAATAAATCTTGTCTTTGGCTGAAAGAATACTTGGGTCAAATTCATTCAGGCAGGACCGCATGTTGTGATTTTGGGATCCCAGCACCCCTAAACCCCTAAACCTTGACAGTTCACTTGTGCGTATGTCTTAACATAGAGATCAAAGTCTATTTCAGTGTTGAAGATGCCTTAACATGAATTGAAAATACCCAAGTCGATGAGGATTACAGTGAGCAAGAGTAGCAATACTTTAGGAAAGGTACCTTTCAAGTGAGTTTTAAGCTCTGACCTTTTATTTTTTTTTCCCCCTCTGGCAGCTTCTGACATCACTAAAAATAAACTATCTGACATTAGCCTGAAAAGATGGGAAATATGTTTAAAGGTTATGGTAAATGTCTAGGGAAGGAAGGTTAGTCCTATTTCTTGTGTTGGAAATAAAAATAATCATTGGGATTTTTAAAAGTCAAGGACTCAACCTGTATGCACACACACATATTATATATAAACCACATACATATGTATATACTACACATATGTGTATATAACACACACACATATATATACATGTTTATAAATATATATCACACATATATATTTATAACTAGTTCAATATAATTGATTTCCTTTGTAATCCTATGTCATTTATTCTATGCATTTAAAAATATTCTGAGAATGGATCATAGGGTTCACCAGACTGCCAAAGGGATCCATGACACAAAACAGTTTAAGAACCCCTAGGTATGCCAGAGTAGGAATTAAGATTCAGTTGGACCTCTAACTGAATAAATCCAGCAGAAAAGAACAGAAAGTGCACTTTCCTCTGGGTCCCTTACAAAAGCAGGTATGCAAACAATCAGGCATTCTGTCAGTCAGGAAACAGACCCTTTGTTCTGCAATTTCCCTTCCCAAAGGGTAGGACCCAGGAAGGGCCCAATGCTGCATAGACAAAGGTCTGTGCCAAAGGCTTTTTATGCTGCTCCCAACAGATATGCCTTGTTTGTGCGTTAGATAAAACCTGGGCTGTTGGAAAACTCTGCAACTGGGTCATTTGCCTCAATTAGCCAGAATAGAAGAGGGCTGAAGTGATTGCTTCCAGGGGTTTACTACTTTTACCTTTAAAGTCTGTCTTTTCAGAGGGATTAAAACTGTAGTACTTAGGTGTTTTCAAGTGATTTCAATTGAATGGATATGTTCAGCAGTTAAGATTTTTCGTTTATCCTGAGCAATCACCAGGCTATTAATGGGCCACTGGGTAAATAGCAAAAGCTTTTGGATAAAAAGTACAGCTTACTGCTAAGGTACATGGTTAAGTCCCTCATTGACCACAGCATCAATTAAACCAGTGAAGCTGCTGAAATACTCAGTCACTGTTATTTTAATTGTGGTGTTAAATTTGACTTCTATTGCTTATGACCTATGTGCCCTGGGATGAGTCAAGTGAATTCTCTGAGCCTAGGTTGGCTCACTTGTAAAAGGATGGGGTTGTACTAGATGATCTCTAAGATGTCTTTCAGCTTTAAATCTAAGAACCTATGATGCATTTACCTATTTACAATTTGGCAGGATTTGCTTTTGTTTTTTTTTTTTAATATAGCATACTTGCTGGAATTGCTATGTTGTAAAGTACATGTTTCCCACTAGACTTTAAGGGATTTCCATAATTTATTATTCTTCAAACTTATGTTTGTTAAGTCCATCAGTTAACAATCTCCTCAGTGCCAGACTGGACATTAAACATACAAAAGTTATGCCTGGGGAAGGGAGGAGGTGAGAGACACAGTTATTGAATGAAATTAAAGTCCATTCATTGAAAACCTGTTTCATAGAACAATTTTCATTTAAAAAAAAATTTGTGATGATTCCACTCCTGCTCTTCCCGAGCCCCCCCCCCCCACTTACCCATTCATTGCATGCTAATCACTAAAGTCACTCAGATGTAACACCTATGACAACTAAGCTTTCAGGTCCAGACTTGAAACTGACAGTTTTATGGTTTCCACCTCTCTGCGCTCCCTTCTGTTCCCTCACTCCTCTTCCATGCTCTTCTCAGAATTGTTTTTTTCAAAAGGATATGTGATCTTGAGAGAGTTAACATGTATAAATATCATTACTAGAAAAACATTTTTTTGTCAAGATAATCTATTTCATATAACAATTTAAACATTTTTGAGAACTGTTTTTCCCCCTTAGTTTCATATAGGTTATAATTTCCCATTGTAACGTTTGTGTTTTCTAAATTCCCTTTTTCTTTTAAAATGTTGAAAGTCTTTGAAATGTTCTAAAAATAAAAGTAGAGCAATATTAATGACATGTTAATGTTTCAATATAATATGTACATTGAAATGTTGAAAAACAAGCTTGTTTTCCATTTAAAAGGTGTGGTGATTAAGAAAAAAAACCTCAGTATCTTGTGTGTGTGTGCACGTGTGTGTGTGTGTGTGTGTGTGTGTGTGTGTGTGTTGAAATTAAAACACAGTATAAGACTTCTTGGTACCTAGAGGACTCAGAGAGCTTTAATTCACTAATTTTTCTGCTAAACATTAATAATTTTCAGCAGGACACATTTTTAAAAAATCATATTTCTATGCACCTATAATTAATCCTTCTCAGTCATTTCTAGGCCACTAACTCAAACACATTAATCTTCTAGATCCTTTGAGGTTCTGGGCTGAGGAAATCATTGCCTCTTGCAAAATATAATAGTGCCTACACAGAGCATTTTTTTATGTGCCTAAGATACATTATCTAATTTAACCCTCACAACAATTTCAGGGAGTAGGTGTTATCATCATATTTTGCAAATAAGGATACCAAGAGTCAATAAGTTCAAATAATTTGTTCAAGCAGTAAATGGTGAAACCAGGACTGATGTGTCTTCATATTTAATTTTCAGGGCTCTGTCAATTTATAGTCATCCATCTCTAGATATCTATTGATCTCTATCTTTTTATCTCTATCTCTATAATTATATTTCTATATCTGTTTCATCTACACGTCTGTATCTTCTATATCTATATCTATCTATATCAATTTGATTTCAATATGCACATTGTATATCTTGGCCAATATGAATTTTGATTTCTGTTCTTGATACAGCCACTTATTGACCTATGGGTGTGTTTATTAAACACAAAGTACAGAAGCTACATAGTTATGATAATAATAGTTGACATGTACATTGAGCTTTAAGGATTACAAAAGTAAATTTGCAATAGCTAAAGAACTATCCTTGTCAGTGAATCTAGAAGTTCTGTCCAGATACATACTGGTTACCACAATGCACATAAGCTTTGCAGTACCTCTAGCCAGCTCTCTGTGACTTTAAGTCACAGAGAATCTGCTGTGTTCTATTGGTACAGATAGTTCCTTAACAGGAATTCTCAATAGAGAGAATCACAGGTTTTTTTCTAAAGTGAACAAAAATTTTGCATAATTCATCTTCATCACTGTAAAGAGCAAAAATTGGTTGAGCACCTACTATCCATTCATTTATTTCTTTAGCCTGTCAGTAAAGCAATTATTAAATATTTTCTATATGCCTAATCCTGTACTTCCAGTAATACATGAAAAGCAAAAGACATAATTCCTGTCGTCAGGAAGCTTACAAGCTCATTGAAAAAAAAAAACAACACATAAAACTCGCAAACTATTAGAGAGATGTAGAGGACAATATAGGATTAAATGTTTAATTGAGTAGCACTTTAAGATTCAAAAGAAAGGAAAGATTGCTGCAGGCTGAAATATTTAAGGAAGTCTTTATAGTAAAAGCAGAATTATAGAGCTGGTTGAGACCATAGAGATCATCTTATTGATCACAGCCTGGGGTAGTGAAAAGAATTCCAAATGTGGCAACGAGGGATTTGGGTTAAAATCCTGCCTTATACTTTTGGTCTGAACCTATAATTTCAACATTGTAGGAAAACTGAAACTCAGTATTCACCCAAATGAGTTCATTATTCTTCTTCTTTCTAAATTTACTATACCATCTAACTTTATTATTCCAGTCCTTAACATGGCTATTGTTGACTCTGCTTCCCATGTTAGATACATATTACTATCTTTGCCTATTCCTTTAACCCTCATGTTAAATTAATTAGAAGGTGGTCCTATCAATGTCATCTCCAAGTCTCACTTTACTGTCATAACAATCTTTTTGTACATGTCACTCCAAGGTTCACAGTTTTTTAATGGCTTTTCTATTGCCTCAAACTCTTTTGCATGGTATTCAAGGCCCTTCAAAACCAGCTACCACCTGACATCTCCAATCTTATGTTACTCCCTTCTGGGAATTCTATGTCTAAAATAGATAACTTTTTGTTACTATGAGCTATGATCACGTATTGAAATCTCCCACTTCTGTCTAATTGTTTAGATTGCTCCAAAATACTAGAATGTCTTCTTGCTTTCTCTTCAACTACTGAATTGTTACATACTTTTTAAAATTCCAATTTAAATGTCAGCTCCTCAAGAAAGCCTTCCCTGATGATCTAGGTTGTATTTTATTTTGCAGCTCTCAAATTTATTCATGATGTAATATTATTTATAAGAACTATCTATGTTGGCTTTATTATTCCTGTGCGAGACTGTACACTTCTTGAATGTAGGTGCCATATCTTATATAAACTATGCATCTCTCCTGACTGACAAATTCTGAATACTGCAGATGCTAGTTGTTTTGATAAATGTTGTGAATTAATTTAAGTCATTTGTTGAAGCTACATTTGTCTGTCAAATGGCCAGGCTGTCAAGGAGTATTTATTAAGTGTTTGCTATTTTCCAGGAACTGTGCTGAGCTATCAGAATACAAAGAAATTTTTAAAAAACTGCCCTCAGGAAGCTCACCTTCTCATGGAAGAAATAACATGAATAAGTATATATAAATATATATGTATGTATATATATATATTATTCAGAGTAGATGGGAGGTTTTATGGGAAGAGAAGTCACTAGTAGCTGTGTGGATCAGGGTGCTTGTAGAGTACGAGATTTGAATTTTGTGTCAAAGGAATTCAGAGAACTCAAAAGGTAGAACTGATAAGAGAGAATATTCCAGGCATGAGGCACAGCTAATACAAAGGCAAGAGACTGGAATTGGATTATTGCTTGTGAGTAACAGCAAGTAGTCCAGTTTACCTAGATTGTAAAGGGCATGTAAGGGAGCAAATTGTTAGAAGTCTAGAAAGGTGCGCAGCAGCCAGGTTAGGAAGAGTTTTAAATACCAGACTGGGAGCTTATATTTGATGCAGGTGGTAATAAGGAGCCACTGCAATTCATTGAGCAAAATGCTAAAAGAGTCAGATTTATGATTTAGGAATAGCACCTTTGAATCTGAATTAAGGATAGAGTAGAATGGAAAGAGATTTGAGACAGGAAGGCTATTTCAAGGGATATTGAAATAGTTCAGGCTTTAGCTCCATCATCTGAGGGGCTGAACTAAGCTCAGTAGCTCAGGGCAGATAGAAGGGTATATACAGAAGTGTTGTGAAGGTAGAAACGACACCCCTCATGTAGCAGTAGAAGAGCTGGTGCAATTGGATAGATGAGCAGAATTTCAGTGGGTAGAGATTGGAGGGAAGTTGGAAGGGAAAGCCTAACGCAGGAAGAGATTAACATGCACTTCTGCCACTGCCTTTCCCTACCCGGCTTTTTACCTTTTTATGAGCCCTAGGTTCCCCATATCTTTGCAGCAGTTTCCAGAGAGTGTGAGGCAGATTTGTTCCACTACCATCTCCAGCTGTTCACTAGGTAGGGCTCTCTTCTCTGTAATTACACTGATAGATATTCAGCAATCCTCCTTTTTCCTCTCAGTTCAATTGAGGCAAAGTTGGAAGTTTTCATAAGGAAATTTAATTTGGAAGCAAGATGAAATACAAACATATTGAGGAAGTTGCAGAGCATAAATTTCTGGCCCCAATTTAACAAAAGTCTAACCACAGACTGCATTTGGTTGGAGACTTTAAAAGGACAGGACCTCTCAGAGATCTTTATGAAAGATTACTGCCTTTTCAAATTTTGATTTTATAGCTTTGTTTTGTTTCGGTTTTTTTGTTTGTTTTCCCAAGCCTTGTTCAGAAACTCCCTTACCCTTAAGAGCTGGGTATGAAACAGGGTTTCATTCTATTGTTTAGTGTGACAATATGTTAATAATTAGTTAATGGTACATTTTTACTTAGTAAGAAAGAAATTAAAAAAAACCTCGTAGATAGATGTGAACTCTTTCTCAGCACTTGTTCCTCAAAAGAAATAAGGCTCTGACAGATGAATAGCCAGTTAGACTCATATAGATAAACCCATTCTCCTTAATTTAATGCTGAATGGAAATATTTGTAGTATTAGATCTTGTTATTATGTGTGCCTGGTCAGAGCTATTGTCTGCAGTCTCTTCTTTCAAAGAGCCATAGTTTTTTTCCTGCTGTTTCCATAACACTACCCAACCACTAACAGCTATTTACAGAAATCAAAAACTAAGACCATGACTAGTTTGCAGTAGGCAGAGTACCTGCTCTCTAAGCTGTAGGTATTGCTAACATTTTAGATTTTTCCTCACAAAATTATTATAGATAAGAGGACAGCAGGTGAAAAGGAAAGGTCAAATGGAATTAGGAGGGATAAGAAAAAAGGATGGAGGGCCAGTTTGTGCAAGTCCTCTTTTACTAGTCTCTTTAGGTGTTTAGATTCTATACAGTAGGAAAGAAAGAGTCACTGATGATATTTGAGGAGGAGAGAGGCATTATAAAAGTCATATTTTTATGCAATTAATTTGGTGGTGGCATGCAGAGAAAGAGACCAGAAACAGACAGTTAAAATGTTTGAGGCAGGGGGATATATCCATTTGCCAAAAAAATGGTAAGTTACAGAGGAGAGAAATGGTAAAAGAAGCATGATGATGAAGAAAGATTGAGGAGAGATTGGCTTAAATGCCAGGTTAAAGCTATTTCTATTGTATCCTATAAGCGTACAGTTGTGTGTAAAGAGGAGCATGACAAATAAGAGTTCTGGGATTACAATTAAGGTATAAAGGCCTGGATTCAAATTCCACCTTTGGTATTTACTAGTTGAAGAATCCTGGACAAGTCACTTAATTCTGTTGTGTCTCAGGAAACCCAGGGAGTGCCTGGGGAAAATGTCAAGCTTTCTACGCTTCTAAGGGAACAAAATATTTCTTTCTGCTATTTCTGCTCTTTTCTTGGTGTCCATCATTTTTATTAGTCCACTGATAGTTTTTTGTAGATTTGTACAATAAAGTTCTTGGTTTAACCCCAAACTCATGGAGGTTCTATCTTCTTTACTTACCCCTTCCATTTTAGTTGATCCCATTGACTGGAGTATGGCATGATGATGCTGACCACAGAATCAAAACAAAACTCTATGAAGTGCTTAACTGATTGCCATAGAAACAAAAGGAACAAAATCAGATATTTAGAAACAACTCCCATAAGCGCTACCTACCTGCACCTCTTCCCAGAGCCAGGTTACCCTTGATTACTATATGGGTACCCATTAAACCCAGGAATCTCAGGACGCATTTCAAATAATCAGACTAAGTTGTTAGGCCTAAGAGCTAACTAATATACCTCATCCTCCTCCCATACATAGCTGCCTTTCCTGGACTCCTGACAAGTAAAACAAACATAATAGAATATTACTATGCTGTAAAAATTAAATAATAAATACAAAGAAACATGGGAAATTTTGAATATAGTGCATACAAAGAAGCATAAGGAAGTATTCAGAAATTTGGGCAGCTCCTCATGTCACTACGTATCTACTTGTTGTCCTGCCACTGTTAACATTTAAATTTAATTTAATTTAATTTTCTTTCATAATTCCAAGCTGCTTTCCAGAAAGGTTGCACCAGTTTACAGCTTCATCAATAGTATATTAATCAGTGTATCTTTCTGTATCCCCACAAATATTGACTTTTCCCATTTTTTATCTTTATCGGTTTACTCCATGTGTATATTTATTATTGATAATTTGTACCTATATTTAATATTGTTTTAATAGTTTTAAATGCTCAGAACTGTTTGTTCATATTATATGACTACTTTTCAATTGAGAAATACCTTTTGGTGATATTTGTGTTAGTGCTCTATGTATTTTAGATATCTGGCCCCTGATAGAGGTATTTGATGGAAAGGTGGTTACCTCCCATCAACAACTTGCTTTCTTTCCTGGTTAAATCAATTTGGTTCATGGGAAACCTTTACAATTCCATATAATCAGAATAGCATATTATCTCTTTTTTGGAATTGACTCCATTCCTTTTTTGCTTAAAAATTTATCTCTAATTTTATTAGTGAAAGTACTGATCTGATTCTCTGATTCATCTCTCTCTTTCTCTACATATATATATACATATATAAAATTTGGGTTTTATATCTATTTGCATTCCTTTGAGTTATATATCTTTTTATAGTGTGTATATATATAATACATATTTATATTTTCCTAAACCTAATTTCCTCCAGATTGGTTTCTAGTTTTCCCCGATATTGTCAAATTTATGCACTTCTCCATGTGATTTATGTTCTCAGGATTACCAAACATTGGTTATTGAGTTCATTTTCTTTTTCTGATCCTTCTTTATGTAGAATGTTCTACTAATCTCTTTTATGCTTTTAACTATTACCAAGTTCGATTTTGATGATTAGTACTTTGTAGTCTAATTTCAGATATGGAAGTAGAACTCTCCCTTAATTCTTACTTTTTTTTCATTTTTCCCCATCTGATGCTTTCTAGAACTTTTTTTCCTCCAAATCCATTTAATTATTTATTACTATTTTGTACACTATAGCTCTGTAAAGTATCCTCTCAGTTTGTCAGAGCACTAAAAATTTAAATTAAATTAAATAGGCTCTTCATGTTTGGCTCTTCCTAGCAATGAGTACCAAACTGATGAGCCCAGTTCTGACATGTCACTCCCCTGCTTCAGAAGCTTCAGCAACTCCATGAATTCTTCTTTTTGACATTTCAACAATTTTTGCTTTGATATTTGCCTAGTTTTCTAGAATACTTACCTCACATTATTCCCTTTCATATATTCCACATTGCAGCCAAACTGACCTACATGCTTCCATATGACATTCTTTTCATTGCATCTTTGTGTTTCCACAGGCCATTCCCCATTCTTAAAATTCCGAGCTTCCTTCAAACTTCACATCAAGTACCTATGTGAGGCTGGTCATGATCTTCCTATTTGTTAGTGTCTTTCCCCTTAAAAACGACTATGTCCCCTAATTCAACTGTTATTAAACTTATAATCAAAAATCTATTTTAGAGGCATGTAGGTGGCATAATGGAACAGCTAGATGGCTGAAGCAGTGGACAGAGCACTGGACCCAGAGTCAGGAAAACCTGAGTTCAAATTCAACCTCATACACTAGTTCCATTATCCTAGGCAAGTCACTTAACCTCTTTTTGCATCAGTTGCCTCTACTGTAAAATGTGGATAATAAATGCAACTACCTTTTATGATTGTGGTGAGGACCAAATGAAATAATATTTGTTCAGTGCTTTGCAGAATCCCTGGCACATAGTAGGTGTTATATAAATGCTTATTCTCTGTAGCCCAATTTCATTTCTTAGTCCCCATTTTGCCAATATTTGGCAATATAAATATCTGTAGACCTCTACTTCCTTAAATTAAAAAGCTCCTAAGTGAAACAATGGTGAAAAAACTCCTTATAATCTCTCTGATCTCTCCATTATGCTCCCTTTTTCTATGAAAATAATCATGGCTGGGCTGTCTAGAGAAGGTTAAAAAGTCTAATGACCTTTTCCCCTCCACTCATCAACATATCAAAATTTGGTTTCTCTCAGGCCTTTATACATTTTACCCCAGTTTATATATATATATATATATATATACATACATACACACACACACATATATATACACACACATACACATATACACACACATATACACATATGTGTATATATGCACACACGTGTGTATACATATATACGTGCATATAATATATTTACATATCTATCTCTAGGAATATTATAAAAATACACTTAAAAATTTGTAATATATATCATTAATATGACAAACATTGAAAGTTAATATATAACAAAGTTCAACAACACAGAATATAATTAGTTCATAATGGCATGTAGAAATCATGAGCATTTGTAACAAGCAAAGTAAACATAGAATACTCAGCACATAATAAAATGTCTATAATAATAGTATTTACACGATCAAAAATCTTTATATCTAAAACACATTTACATATATAATGAACATATATCATTGCATGCTAGCATATACAATAATGCATTATGCTATAATAAAATCACAATTACACATTGCATTACTTGACACATACTTTACACACAACATAAAATACACATGTTTTAATTTCATATTTAATAAATGTTAAAAGAGCTTAAACAATGAATGTCATCTGTTTACATGGGTAAATATTTTGTCCATTCTCCCTTAAACATTATAAATTTATCGTTGACCAAATAAACATGGCAATTTCCCTATGAATCCCTCAGTTTGTGGATCCAAGCTAATTTTTATCATCTGTTGTCTTACTGGTTTGCAATGATCCTGAGATTGTGGCTGGCCAAAACTTTATGAATGTCCTTTGTTCGTCCAGTGACCTTTTAATTTGAAAAATTAGGCAGCAAAGGAGGGGCATAGTTTTTTCAACTTTTCCCCCACCCACTTTTTGAAGAAAAGTCTTTCTGCATCTGACATAGATCCATTTGAATTCCCTGACAAACATGCAGGTACCAGCCATCAGATTCTTCTACTTCTGGACCATCATCTTGTTCCAACAGTTTATCTTCATGTGGTAAGTAGGATCTTTTCCTCAGAGTCTGCTTGGCTGATCATCCATCACTCCTTTTCTTTTGCTAATCGTGGCATTCAACTAACTTCCCAGGGAACAACAAGTAGTTTTAATGCATTATTTTTGGGGGGCCCTGACTATTCTCTGGGATTATTTTTTTTTGGCTAGGCAATGGGGTTAAATGACTTGCCTAGGGTCACACAGCTAGTAAGTGTCAAGTGTCTGAGGTAGGATTTGAACTCAGGTCCTCCTGACTCTAGGGCCAGTGCACTATCCACTGCTCCACCTAGTTGCCCCCTCTGGGACTATTTTGTAGACAGACTAATTACCCAAACTCAGTATGGGATAGCTCACTAATGGTTTTCTATTTTCTGGGTTTTTTTTTTTGTGCCACACTGTTTCTCAGAAGAATTATATCTATCCTCTTGAGCCTACAACCAATATCATAATCCAGATTGATAACCAAAGCTCAAGGATGTTATTCCAATACGGTGTACTTTGTCATCCCCTCTACATAACCATGATCCCTGTTATTATTGCTGCAGCCACTGTCCAATGGTGCCAATTCTTTCTGGCTATTCCTGGTGTATCTGTCAAGATATTTACTACCCCACTCTTTGCTCTAGTTTGATCCTTGAGACTCTCCCAGACTATTTAATCTCAACATATTGAAAATACAATTAGTGTTTACTGGAAAAATATTGCCACATTAGGAGAATTTTGTGAGATTTTAGTTCCCTCAATGAGGAAAAATATCATTTAGCTCCAAGAATTGTATACATGGAGTCCTTTTATACTTAATTCTTCTATACACACTTTTTAAACTTATAGTTTCACATACAAATCCATATATTCACGTCTCCACATTCACACATATTTATGTGTATATACATGCAGATATAACCTGGGATAGATCTTCAGTGTTCTACTCCTCCCTCATTGGCATAGATTAATGCATTCAGTCTTATAATGATAAATTTTTTTGAACTAAGATTACCCCTAGACAACCCCTATGTAGTCCATCATCAGGCCTGTATGACAGACTTATCAACGGGTAGACTAGCAAGTGATCAAAATAATTAGCCAAAGCAACCCAGGAAAATTATCTCAAAAGTTGGAGTGGGGTTGTAACATGCATCAGAGGAGGAAATAGGCCTGGGAAAGACTTTAATTTAGAAAGGCCAAGGTCATCCAATGCATCCCAGTCCATCACCAGTAATCATTATTTTTCTCACCACTGGACTTTGATGACTCTGGGTGAAAACAGCAAATTAGTAACAGAAATGAGATGAGAATTCAGGTGTCCTGATTATAGATCCAGTAATTCCTCCTTGACATCATGCCACCATTTGCTGCCCATAGAGAATTGTAATGTACTCAATCTGGAGATGAGCCTTTTGTAAATACAAAACGTATATTAATTTACATTTCTATGACAAATAGTATCCAGCTTGTCAAATGATTTAATACAAGATGTCCTCATTAATTCACCTCAACACACCTATGCTTGGTAGCAGAACTAAGCTCCTGTTGTGTTTTCAGCAGCAGTATTTATTTAATGCCACTTTCCCAGGGTCTAGGTTTCTCCATCAGAGGTATAGCTGCTCAGAAAGTGCCTCAGGACTGTGTTACTGAGATTTCTTCATCCCTATATCCTAATTTCAGTAGGCACCTTGAACCTTAATCACTTCCTACAAATTTTTCATTGTGGTTCTAAACTTATTTTATAGACATGAGAGATTTTATTTTAGTGTGAAACTAATTAATAGCCAGTCTGACCCTGGGCAAGTCAGTTCACTTAACCATGATTGCCTCAGTTCCTCACCTACTAAGTGAGTTGGAGAAGGAAATGCCAAACCACTCTAGTTATCTTTGACAAGGGGTTACAAAGTAGTTGGAAATGACTAAAATGACTCAACAACAGAAGCAAGAATTAGTATCCTTAGGCCCTAGGGGCCAGTTGAATATATGACACTACTATCCCTGCTCATTAACTTTTACTTAGCTTTTTTATATCAAAATTGTCTAAGCACCCCAACTCCAAATCTCCAAACATTTATTACAGACTTGAATGTATGCACGTCTATGCACACACATATGTATATATATATTTTTTTCTTGTGGTGTCCTCAAACACATGTAAAGGACATGGTGCTCCACCGGAATCTCTAGACCTGCTCCTTTTCACAGCTTAATTTGACTCCACAACTGAACTCTCTGATAATACTTTCTGCTGGAAATGACATCTCTTCCTCAGCAAGATGCTTCTCTATAAAACATGATTGTCACTGAGGGTGAGGAGAAAAAGAGAAAGAAAAGGAAAATCCTTCTCCTCCCTGCATTCTGGAAGAAGCAGAAGGGGGAAAAAAGGCAAAAAGTGATTGCCTTTCAGGAGTTGATTTTCCCCTATAGCTAATCTCTTCTTGACTAACCTGGATGACACCTTTCTTGTATTCTTTAAGGCTCACAAGGACATTGCTAATCCTTTAATTCGGGAACTAATAGCAACCCTACAATTCCAATTTGATTGAAGAAGTATCCTTCTTTACTAAAGTACCACTTACTTTATGCTAACCCTGATCTCATTTGTAATTTCTCCTCCATCTACCATGCTACTGGCTGTTCTTTTCTTTTCTTTTCTTACTTTTGTGAGCTTGTCATTACAGATTCATTTTTTCTATTCTGTTCATTATTTTTACTGTGTGGGCCATAAATTATATTCTCATAATTTTCATTTCTCTTTGAACTACTCAGGTTCTGTGTGGTTCTGTGTTCTCAAATTTTATGGGGCTCTCTGTCTCATCAAGTGTTGGATCATTTTATTTTCTTCCTTTTTTTTGTTTGTAGTATTTATTCATAGATGTCTGAATTTATTTACTTGATCTAGAGACCATATTTCTTTCTATTGTTACTTTTTCTGTTACTTTATCTGTTTACGTTCAAGGCCTTTGAGTTTTATTTTTCCTGAAATCTTTGATACTTTCAGTGTTCCCCCGCTACTTTATATTTATTATCACTCACTTACTGACTCCTTCTCTCCCCCTCCAACCTTTGGTTGGGGTTTTCTTGCAGGTAGGATCTCAAAAAACCCCAGCTGACTCCTATACTGGGAAACTCATGGTTCACCAACCTAGGTTTCTGTCCCAGTTATTTTTGCATAGTCAGAACTGCTCTCAACTGGATGCTGTGCTTTCTACCTCAGGCCTGGTGGAGTGCTGCACAGCTCCACCTCCACCTCCAACACAGTGTTTTGTCTTAGTGACCGACTGTCCCACTGCCTCTGTCCCTCAGTTCACTGGCCCATCACTGGTGGTTCAGAGACTATTTTCCCTGGCACTGGCAATTCAGAGTTTTGAAGCACTTCCAGGTTGTAGCCTCCAACAAGGTTTTATTCATAAAAGGCTGTGGCCAAGTTAACTGTAGAGACCTGAACAAACTTCCAAGTCCTAGAGCTGGGATCTCCACATCACTGAAAAAGGGAGGGAGGACCAGCATATAAGGGAGTGTTTCGATTTAAGTCTATGTCATGTCCTTGTTTCTGCTAGTGCAGCTTCAATGCATAGTAACAACTTATACAAATAATGCAAGGATAACCAAATTTCAGAATGAACAGATATTTACAATTAATGCTAATAAAACATTTTTAAAATTGCTTTTCTTAGCTATATTGGGGTAAAAAGAAAAGGATGAAAGAGTGCTTAATATTTTTTGGATAGGGGAGATAAGATAAGAATAGCAGATGATGGGGGAAATTATAAAACAATTCAATTTTTATTTCTGTTTGCTTTGTTTAGAATAATTATATTTGGACTGAAAGTGATGATGGAGCAAAAATGATTATTTTGGAATGGAAGGAATTGAAACCAAAGATAAGGAAGGAAATAATGAGAGAGGACTTTTCTGCCCTCAGTGGATTCAATTCACCACGATCAGATAAATTACATTCCAAGGTCCTGAAAAAAATAAGTATGAATAATTAAAGATCTACTATCAGTGATCTTTGGAATATTGTCAGGAACACAGTAGATTAATAAAAATAAAACTAGTGATTTGGGAACAAGGAGGTGAGTGAAGACAAATATACTATAGGTCAATGAACCAGGCAAAGCATTAGGTAGTATCATTAAAGGGGTGATTTGTGAACATCTAGAAGTGAAAGTTGTAGTGGTTGGCATATAATACTTTAGTTTGAAAACTATCTCAGGAGAACTAATAGTTAAGCATGTACTTAAGCCAGAAATAGAATTATTGGCACACTTAGTTGGCTTAGAAGTATTCATTAATTCATCATACACTTATTAAGTGCCTGTGATTTGCCAAGCATAGTTGATTTTGTCATTGTGGATCTCATTTTTGTTCTTTTTTCTTACATCCTATCTTATATCAAGAGCAAATTTCCACAGATTGCTTTTAAACTAAAATGTATTTTCTCAATTAACAATGATTACACACACATATTATACTGAAAATATAATATATGTATAATATACAAAACACACATATATAAATACTTATATATAAAAATATATCACTTTAAAACTTACAAAGCACTTTATTACCAAATTTGACCCTCAAAACAGTCAAGTAAATTAGGTCCTTTCACTCTCTCCTTACAGATGATGAAACTCAAGTTGAGAGAAGTTAAATGACTTGTCCAGGATATAACCACTATAAGTTTCTGAAGGAGGATTGAAACTCAGGTCCTCCTGACTCCAAGTCTAGTACTTTGTTTCTTTTCTTTCTTTTTCTTCTTTCTTCTTCTTCTTCTTCTTCTTTTTCTTGGGGGGGGGGGGAGGCAATCGGGGTTAAGTGACTTGCCCAGGGTCACACAGCAAGTGAATATCATATGTCTGAGGCCAGATTTGAACTCAGGTTCTCCTGACTCCTCCTGACTATCCACTGGACCACCTAGCTGTCCTCAGTACTTTATTTTTTGTGCCAAAATATTATGTCAATCTATATAATAAAAAATGTAATAGTCACCAAAATAAAAGCTAAATATATCTATAGGTGTCTAATTGTCTAGTAAAATCTATATAACATAATCATTACTAGAAAATAGATAATTATTTTTAGAAATCTCTCTATATATACACACATAGTAATATTATATATATATAATGTATGTATATATGTGTGTGTATACACACATACATAGCTATCTAGTTAAATCCGAATTGTAGCCATTATAGTAAAATTTATAACTATATCTAGAGATATGTATATGCATATATCTACTGAATCATTTAAATCACATAATATATAGAAAAATATTTTAATAAAATATAACTATATCTAGATTTCTATTTGTATGTTTGAGTATATATATATAGGCATATATATGTTGGAGCATATCATAGTCTTTAAGGTAAAATATTCATGTATATGAATATATAGATATATATATTTAGAGATGTCTTTATATCTAATAAAATATGAATAGTAATTTTTATAATAAAATCTATAGTTATCTATACCCAGATATGTGTATATACACATCTATCTGTATGTTCCTCCATATCTCTCTTTCTCTCTACCTATCTATCCATTATTTTTAAAAGGTTGTGAATAAGAGAATCACTCCATATTGGAAGAACAAAAGAAAATTTAAAGTAAGCTTTGACAATAACAGAAAAGCAAAACCTTTTATCTTATGACTTCTGAGTATTGATAGATCACCATTGTCTTTCCACTAGTTAAACCAGTGGAAAAATGGTGCCAATTTAACACTGGCTCCTGAAATATGTTCAGCATAAGATGAAGTAGAAAGACTATAATCCTAGTTTGGAGATTTTTCTTGTAGGTAGTGGTTTTAAGTGACTTACCCAAAGTCACACAGCTAGTAAGTGTCAAGTGTCTAAGGCCGGATTTGAACTCAGGTCCTCCTGATTCCAGAGCTGATACTCTATCCACTGTGCCACCTAGCTGCCCCCCTAGTTTGGAGATCTTGAAAAGCAAAGGTAACTTGCATTTCCTCATGACTAGCTCATATCCTCAGAGCTTTCATTAGTGACAATATTGATGGAAGAAAGAGCAAATTGCTTAGATTTTTTTTCTTTTTAAAAAATATTTAATTATTTTTAACATTCTTTTCTTTTTAAATTGAGTTCCAAATTCTCTCCCTCCCTCCCACCCCTCCTCAATGCACTGAGAAGGCAAGCAAAATGACATCAATTATGCATGTGAAATCATGCAAAACATATTTTCATCTTAGTCATATCTTAAAAAAATAAAGTGAGAAAATTACACTTCAATTTGCACTCAGAGTTCATCAGCTCTCTGTCTGGAGGTGGATAGTACTTTTATTTATTTATTTTTTTGTCATGAGTGCTTTGGAATCATCTTGGATCACTGTGTTGATCAGAGTTAACCAAATTTTTCACGGTTGTACATCATTACAACAGTGCTGTTACTGAACACAATGATCTCCCAGTTCTTCTCACTTTACTTTACATCATTTCCCATAGGTCTTGCCTTATATTTTCTTTTGTTTTGTTTTGTTTTCTGAAACCACCTTCCTTATCATTTCTTATAGCACAATAGTACTCCATCACAATCATATGCCACAATTGGTTCAGCCATTCCCCAATTCATGGGCATCCCCTCAATTTCCAATTCTTTTCCACCACACAAAGAGCTGCTGTAAATATTTTTGTATATAAATATTTTTGTCCTTTTTCTTTAATCTCTTTGGGGCACAGAGCTAATAGTGGTATTGTAAGGTCAAAACTTATGCACTGTTTGATAGACCTTTGGTCACAGTTCTGAATTGTTCTCCATAAAGGTTGGAGAAGTTTTCAACTCCACCAATAGTTCATTAGTGTACCCATTTTCCCTCATTCCCTCTAGCATTTGGCATTTCTGATAGATGTGATGTGGTAACACAGAGTTTTTTTAATATGCATTTTTCTAATTGGTAGTAATATAGAACTATTTTTTTTTTCAAATGATTGTGTATAGCTTTGATATCTTCTTTTGAAAACTGCCTGTTCAGACTTCAGAGAAACCTGGAAAGACTTACATGAACTGATGCTGACTGAAGTGAACAGAACCAGGAGAACATTGTACACAGTAACAGCAACATTGTGCATTGACTAACTTTGATAGACTTAGCTCTTCTCAGCAATGCAAGGATCTAAGACAACTCCAAAAGACTCATGATGGAAAATTCTATCCACATCCAGAAAAAGAACTATGAAGTCTGAATGCAGATCAACACATACTATTTGCTTTCTCTCTCTCTCTCTGATTCTTCTTTCTCGTGGTTTCTCCCATTGGTTTTAATTCTTCTTTACAACATGACTAATATGAAAAAAAAATGAAACTGTCTGTTCATATCCTTTGGCCATTTGTTGATTGAAGAATGGCTCTTTTTTTAAAAAAATAATAATTTTGACTCAGTTCCCTACATATTTAAGAAATGAGGTTTTTATCAGAGAAACTTGAGATAAAATTTTTTGACAATACTTCATTGTCTATGGTTCCTTTTGGCAGAATGTAGCTCCCAATGATATCTTTTAACTGGGCCTGTTTTTGCTTTTGTTTTGTTTGAAATCATGATTGTTACCCCTGCCTTTTTTACTTTAGCTAAAACTTAGTAGATTCTGTTCCAGTCACTTATTTTAAATGTGTGTGTCTTTCTGTTTCTGCTATTCTTGTAAATAGTATTTTATGAGTGAACTAATTTCATTCATATGTATGGTAAGGGTTACTAACTGTGTATTTCCCTCTATCTTATTTTCTTCTGTTTATCTTTCTCTATTTTTTTAATCCTGTCTCTTCTCAAAAGTCAAATTTGCTTATGACCATTGCTTCCCTTAACTCACCCTTCCTTTTAACTATCTCCCATATATCTCTTATTGCTTTCCCCTCCTACTTCTCTCTTGGGTAAGAGAGATTTCTATACTGAACACGTGTGTGTGTGTGTGTGTATGTGTGTGTGTGTGTGTGTGTGTGTGTATTCTTCCATCTTTGAATCAATTCTGATATGAGTGAGGCTCAAAAATTGCCTACCACCACCATCCCAGTTTTCCCCTCTACTAAAAGCTCTTTCTTGCAATCCTCCTTTATGTGAAAAAAAATTTCCTCATTCTGCCTCTCCCCACCTCCCTTTTGCCAGTGTATCTTTCTTTCTCAGTCCTTCATTTTTTTAGAGATTATCCCAACTTAATCAGCACACACTCATGTCCTCTGTCTGTGTAGATTCCTTCTAACTGCCCTAAAAATTATAAAATCACTAGGAGTTACATGTATCATCTCCCATACATGAATGTGAGCAATTTAACTATCAAGAGTCTTATGATTATGCTTTCATGTTTACCTTTTTTTTCTGCTTCTCTTTAACCCTCTATTTGAATATTAAACTTTGTATTCACCTCTGATCTTTTCATCAGGAATGCATAAAAGTTCTCTATTTCATTAAATAATCATTTTTTCCCTGAAGGATTATATTCAGTCTTGATGGGTAGGTTATTCTTGGTTGTAATCTTAGCTTCTCTGCCTTCTAGAAGATTATATTCTAATTCCTCTGTTCATTAACATAGAAGCTGCTAGATTTTTTATAATCTTGACCTTGGCTCCACAATATTTGAATTGTTCTTTTTGACTGCTTATAATATTTTCTCCTGGGCCTAGGAGCTAGGGAATTTGGCTTTAATAATCTTGGGAGTCATCTGTGAGGTGACTGGTGGATTCTTTCGATTTCTATTTCACTTTCTACATCAACAATATTGGGGCAGTTTTCCTTGATAATTTATTGAAAGATGATGTTTAGGCTCTTTTTCTGAAAAAAAAAAGATGGCTCTTGGACCATCAAAATTTTTCTTGTCATCACTTCATGGCTTTCAGATAATCCAATAATTCTTTTTTTTACAATAATTCTTAAATTGTCTCTCCTCAATCAATTTTCCGGGTCAGTTTTTCCAATGAGACATTTCGCATTTTCTTTTTCTTTTTTTTTTATTCTTTTGGTTTAATTTTTTTGTCCTTTTTATTTCTCAAAAAGTCATTATCTTCCAATTCTAATTTTTAAGGAATTATTTTCTTTAGCAATCTTTTGTACCTCTTTTACAATTTGGCCAATTCTGTGAGGTTTTTTTGTTTGTTTGTTTTGGGCTATGCAATGGGGTTAAGTAATTTGCCCAGGGTCACACAGCTAGTAAGTTTTTATGTATCTGAGCCCGGATTTGACCTCAGGTCCTCCTGCATCCAGGGCCACTGCTCTATCCACTGTGCCACCTAGCTGCCCCACCAATTCTGTTTTTTAAGGAAGTCTTTTCTTCAGTGAATTTTTGTGCTTCTTTTATAATTAAGCCAATTCTGTTTTTTAGTATTATTTTCTTCAGTACTTTTGTGCATCTTTTACTAATCTGTTAATTCTCTTTTCATAATTTTCTCACATTGTTCTCTTATTTTCCCAATTTTTTCTCTACTACTCTTATCTCTTTCTTTTATTCTTCCAAGAATTCTTTTTGGGCTTGTGTACAATTAGCATTTTTTTTTCCTTTGAGTCTTTGTTTATAACTATTTTCACATTTTTATTTTCTTCTGAGTTTGTATCTTGTTCTTCCTTGTCACTATAGTAGATTTTTTGAGTTCTTTTCTTACTGTTGACTGTTGATTTTTCCTATTTCTTGATTTCAAATTGTATGTTAAAGTTGGACTCAGCTCACCAAGAAGCTGTAAGGAATTTTCCTAAGCATTAAGCATTTTTGTGCTTCTGTTTTCAGTGCTAGTTTTGAGGGTCTGTAAGTTTTTAGTCCTTCCTAGATCGTATGATGAAAGGGAGAGGTGTGATCAGTGATCTCTCAGTCTATGCTCTGGTCTTTACCCAGGAAAGGCCCCTGGTCCCCTATAGCCACAAGCATTAGCATTCCTTTTGGCTCTGGATATGAACTATAATCAGGTCCCCTATTTTCCTGCAGGCACAGACACTAGTGTTCCTGTCCAACCTGGAACTGCAACCCAGAACTGCATAAAGCAAGAGAGTTGCCAATCAGTGTCAGCCGCACTGTAATGCACTGGGTCCCCTGTAATCTCTTCCTGACCAGTTGTCCAATTCCTTTGCCATCTGTCGGCTGAAAGCTCCTGAACAAGTTGCTGCTGTTGATGCCACTGTGGCAGGCCATCTCTGAGGTACACTACTGGTGCTGCAGCATTCTGCACTGACCTTTATCCTTTTTCCAAAGACCTCTCCTGTGGACCTCCTAAATTGTCTTAAGCTAGAAAAACGTCTCACTGTGATCTTTTGTTTGCTTTGCCGCTCCATTTTTTTTTTTATTTGAGGAGTAATTTAAAGTAGTTTGTAGAGGAATGTGGGGACAGTTGACCTGGGTTGCTGCCTGTACTCACCCATCTTGGCTCCTAAGATGATTAGACTTTCTCATATGTTTACATGAAAGCCCTTGAGCGCACTTAAAGGTCTGAAATCAGCAGAAGGTTCTTTATTAAGAATCTAACTAATATATCCAAATGAATATGTACTGTATAGGAGTGGGGACAAAGAAGATAACAACAATTTGGGCCCTAAATCTAGACATGAAAGCAAAATTCCAGCAATCTGGCCATTTCTCAAATAAAACAAATCACAGAAACAATGACAATTTCTTCATCAAGTCTCAGAATATAAAATCAAGAAAGACATCTCCCTGCTTTTAAGTTATATATTAGGTGTTTTTAAAAAGTAGACCTTAAAATGTGGTCCAAAGATCTTGAGAGGCCTTCAGGCCAATTCAGGTAATTCATGACATCAAAATTCTTTTCATAATAATACCAACATATTTTAATTTACAAATAATAAATGCTGACAGATATAACTCACATAAACAAAAACTCTTTGAGATCCTCAATCATTTTTATAGGTATAAAGTGATCCTAAGATCAAAAGTTGGAGAAGCACTATTTTAGAATATCTTCTTCTCAGAGACAAAACCATCATTCCCAATATAATGGGTATTATTTTCATCATGGTTTTAGAAGCTAGAATCAAGGACATATATTCTATGATTTGTAGAAGAAAAGCAGAAATTAGGACAAAAAAATCTTTTTAGAACTATGTGACAAGTTTTCTTCAAGTTTTAGATAAATGTGTCATGTAGATTTAGTTCGAGTTCATGTAATGTGGGAATTGGTTCAATGAACCCTCATTTCATAGAATATGCATAGATTTGTCCTTCCTGTAAAGTTAAACAGAAAGTGCTCTAATAAATGGGAAATCATTGGCCAGTCCTCCCATTACACTCTCATACCAGGTACAAAAAACTTTATCAACTAAAATAGATTATTTCTTTGGATTTCAATGATGTACAAGATAAATTGATCTAATAAAATAATTTTGCAATGAAATAACTGTGGCTCAGAGAATGGAAATAACTTGCTAAAGTTTACATATTCACTGATAATGCCAAAATTGTAATTAAGATCTCTTAATGAATGTCATACTCTCCCTCAATCCTCAATAATATTGTGTTTGTGATCAGTGTAGCTCTGTTGATGTACATACAATGTTTCAAGCTAAATGATCTATTATTCAGACAGAGAGAGAGAAAAACACTTCACTACACAGTGAAGCCATCTTATCTTACAGATAAGGAAACTGAGCCCCCAAAAGTTAGGTGGCTTGCTTAAGGTCAAATGGTTAGTAAATAATGGAGCTGAGTTTTTAACTGAAAATCTATTTTTAAATTCAACATTCTTTTCTCCTATGTTATACTGCCTTGTAACTGCCTCCATGCTCCTCCACCTCAATCTTTTCACCTTTTCTCTTTACCCTAATAAAATCTTCCCCAAAGAAAATAGTCATTCATATATCAATAAAAATGTAAGGTAGTGTTTTCCTATCCCAAAGAGATTACTATTTCAAATCCCTATGTGACAATGAAATAAAGTCTTTGTTTCCAATTAAGGAATTTCAAACCTTAGCTCACAGATGTGGCAGTGTTTTGGTGGGTTAAAGCCAATCTCTCTTACTGTTATCATCTTCCAAAACTTCAATGACTGTAGATTACTATAAAGAAAACAAATTTATTTAGCAGATGACAGATTTTGGTCATAATCATTTCTGAACTTGGCTAGGTTTTCCTCAATTCATATCTTTGTCCATTCTCAGAGCCTTTCTTACTTGATTAGGCCTACTAGCACAGTCTTTGATAATATAGGATCACCTCAACACCCCAAAGATACATCAGATTCAAAATATAATTGAAGCCCTACACCTAACATGTACTTAATAATTATTCCAACAAGATAAAACAAAACTAACTCTAGAAAGAATAATTTAGCTATACATCATAAAATTCCACACATAAATCATAAAATCTCTCTAATTTTAGTATACATATAGAAGATGGAAATAAAGGCACCTATAAGAATGGATAAAGAGGTGCCTATTCCATGAAACTTTTTTTTTGGCCAAATGACTTTGATAAAGTAGTATATGATATTGTTATAAGTTTAGGCCTAGTGGTCTTGAGACCACCATGACAGTTTCCCTTAAGGAATGTTGTAGCCTATAGAATCTATGGATGGAAAGACTATTATAAGACTAGGCCTAATGGTTTTGAGGCCATCATGACAGTCTCCCCTTAAAAGAAACTGTAAGCTTTTAGAATATACTCATGGAAAAATACTGACAATATTTTTGAAGGTTGGTATAGCTCTATCCACCAAGTAATATTTTGTCTACCACCAGCTTCTTTTATCTCCCTGACAAAAATCTTTAAAATAATATTTGCCCTGGCCTATGACATTCAAATTAGTTAGCTCCAGTGAGGCCATCCAAAATCAGAGTATAAAAACCCTACTCTAAGAAGTGTACTTTGAAATACACTCTCCAATCTAGAAGGACATATTCCTGCTGAAGTACTCCAGTTCCTGCTGAATAGACCTGTTTCTCTATGCTCCACAACACATCACTGTACTTACATGAATTATATTCTGAGGGTTTGTGTTCCTGAATTTTATGTGCAGTCCTTTTTCTTCTCTCTCCTTTCCCCTCTTCCACATAACCTGCAATAAAGCTTTGCATTGAACTGATTCCCATTGTTTTACATGTTATTCTCAGCACCAGAACTCAAGTGGTTATTTTCCCTGATGTCTCTACCTAGTCTTAGACATAAATTGGGTACCCAGGCAAGCACTTAACTTCTTGATAGCCACACTTACATTGGGGGAATAGGGTTCTGTGAGCCTAGATGTAGAAAGAAAGGGTCAATAAGGGAATCATATGTTCTCCCAGGAGGACTCCCTTAGGTTAGAGGAATGTTACAATGCAATTGGCACTATGAGCAAGGTCATAAACCATATACTTATCAAATTGCTTTATGGTAGGAAGCTGTGGGATATAGTTAATAAGCAGGATGCCAGAATCACTACCTTAAAACTACTAAACAATATGCTAACTCTCATGATTGTTTGATTAATTCAATGTAAATAAATAATTCACTGGATTTTGATTCCATACATGTGGGTATCATTTTCAATGATGAAGATCAAAACACAGCCAGAACCTTTCAGGTTGTTTGATTTTTGTCCATGACTTTCAATAGAAGATGTACTCAACATGCTGAAGACTTCTCTCTGCTATAATGTTTAACATTTTGTGGATACCCCTGGAGACCTCATGATATATGTTTCCTATCCCTGTCAGGATAAATCCAACCAAATTCCTTTTCTTATATATTTATAGGATAAAAAGTGGTTTTTTTTCTGTATAATTGTTCATAATGTGCTGCTACATATGCCCACCATTAGATTTTATCATGTGCTTCTAAGACACATGTCAAAATTATACTTTAGTATGTATTGGTTATTTTGTCTCATTTATATGGGTACAATCTCAGATGGAGACTTTCATTAGTAAGACATCCTTACTTTTTTTTTTGAAAAATAATTGATATGATCACATAGTCATATAGATGTACATGTTGTATATGCATCATGTATACAATCTATAAATATATGAGCATAAATATTGGCATTTTATATGAGTAGAAGTTTATCTATAATCTATCATTAATTTTCCCTCAGTTTTCATAATGTGGGAGGATGTCAGTAAGGAATTCCTACTACCAAAAATTTTACAGGATGAGAGATAGAGTTGATAGGTTGTGACCTTCATATTTAGGCAAGTAGTAATATCAGTGAGGTCAAAACTCCATTGAAGTATTCATTTCAATATGTGTTTCTTCATTCTTTGATAGTCATGTAATAAAATTTAATGGTGGGCATAGGTAGACAGGACCATATTACTAATAATGACTTGTATACAAGACTGACGTGTTATCCTATAGATACATGGTCAGAAAATAATTTGGCTTGCATTACATGATTGTGATGTATTCTTGATATAAATTTATATGACTATATAATAACCAAATAACATTTCTTGTAGATCATTGTTGTTAAAATATTTCTAATAAAAACATGTTTTTTTTAATGCAAGATTTCTTAATGAAATCTAGGCCACTCGCTTCCTCAGGTTTGATTTTAGGTCAACTCAATTTCAGTCTTTAATATCTACATGACATATAGATGGACATAGAGATAGACATAAACATGGAAATAGACATAGTTGTACACTGATGAATTAACTTTAGTTCTTATTTGGAAAAAATAAACAAATAAACAACATGTCATAGTCTAAACCAATAGACATATTTCTTCCACTTGATTGTTTTCAGTATAGATTGTTAAATCATAATACTCTGAAGGATATATTCAGTAGAATAGTCATCCACAACACAAAAAATTGTACATCATCATCTTAGGAAATTTTTCTTGTATTTGGACTTTATACTGAGAATTATGCATGATAGTAAGAAACATCTTTTGGGGATCACTTCTAGTTTTTTTATTTTAATCAAAAGTTTGACACACTTTTTCTATTTTCATCTGCTTGTTTTCCTCTGAAAGAAGGACATCCTGAAATGTTCTCATGATGACCTAGAATAATTGAGCCTTTAATCAAGCTTTTGATAAATCAGTTTTTCTCTCCATTACTTTCTACTATTTTTTAAGGTGAAAACATTGATATTCCTTCCAATCTACCTCCAAAAAAAAATCACAAAAGAAGTTTTACCCTAAACTTATGCTGCCTTTGGTCACTCTATCTCTCCAATTAGCAATATGAGCAAGGGTTTGCTGCCTGAACTTTTAACCTCCATATTGTGATAGTTAATTTTTAATGGTTAAACAAACATCCTTAGGAAAATGGCTTGGTCTCTGTCAACATCTATCACTAAATCCATTTCAGTCAGTCAAAAACATTTATTAAATGTTTATTCTGTGCCATTGTGGAAGTATATTTTAAACTTCATTCAATTAAAATGTCTTAAAAAATAATTATTTCTCCAGGTTAAAGTTATTTCCATACTTATATGATGAAAGGAATGTAATCATTACTTACTCAAATTTCATAGTAAACAATGCACTCTACTAAAATTTCTTCTCTTACGCTGGGCCCCTTTCTTTTAGAAAAGGATGAGAAGAAAAAGTAAGGCTCCAGAAAAATAGAAGTGAATACAATCATAGCTAACCTAAGCCAGTATATTTTTTCACTATTATCAAGGAATTAAAGTATTGATTGGAAGGATGGGGTCTTTTTCAGTACTTCAGATAATCTGCAAACAGCTAAGGGAGAATATTTTATTTCAATTGTCAAAGAGAGGTATGTTTTAATTAAATTTTATTTTTTTAATTATTAAGCACTTCCTTCTTCCCTTCCTTGAACTGGAAAAATACCTCCTGCAAAAATATGCATAGCCAAGTAAAAATACATTCACACATTGGCCATGTCCCAAAACATGTGTCTCACTCTGCATATTTAGTTCATCACCAATCTGTCAGGAATTGGGTAGAATTCTCAATCATTTGTCCTCTGGAATTGTCATTCATTATAGCTTTTGAGCAAGATATGACTTTTTTTAATGTTCATTTTTACAGTGTTGTTATTATAGTGTAAATTGTTTTTTTTCTGATTCTGCTCACTTCTTTGTGCATCATTTCAAAGTGAGGTTCTAGTGACAGATGTTCCCCCCCACCTTTTTTTATTTGTATAGATTTCTATTTGTTATGTAAGATAATATATCTGGTTATGTATGATAATATTGTTCCTATTTTTGCCCATTTCTTGCTTTTGTATTCCCTAGTGTATCTTTTTTTTTTATCTTTCCATTTATCTTCTCCTTTTAAAATCATCAAAGCATTACATCGACTTTTCCCCAGGTAATCCATCTTTTTTTTTTTGTCCTTTGTTCCACATCCTTTGTGGAATAGCATGCATTTTAGGGGAATATGTAGCATTCTCCTCCCTTTCATTAGAATTCAAATACTTCATCCCTATAACATTGTATTTATTTGCTTGCTTACATTTAATATTGTATTTTATTTTATTCCTATATTAGTTTTTCTAAGTTTGTACTGAGGTCTAATCTTTTCATTAGGAATTGTTGAAAGTCCTTGATTTCATTAAAGGTCCATTTTTCTACTGTAGGATCATATTTATTTTGTTAAGTAAGTTATTTCACTTGTAAACCTTTAACTTTTCCCTTTTGGAATACCATATTCCATGATCTCTTATCTCTTAAACTAGTAGCTTCTAAATCTTTTGTGATTCTGATTATGTTTTCTCAGTATCTAAAACCATTCTTTATGACTACTTCCAGTACTTTTTTCTTTGACCAGGAATTTTTAGACTTTGTCTATGGGTTTTCATTTTGAGGTTTATTTCAGGAGCTGACCTGTGGATTATTTGTATTTTCACTTTGCCCCCTGGTTCTAAGTGATCTGGTCGTTTTTCTTGAAATACTATATCCAGGCTCTTTTATTTTTACTCATGGGTTTAGGTAGTCTGATCATTCTTAAATCATCTCTCAATATGTCATCTAGGTCATCAGTTTTTTTTATATGAATTACCTTGTTCCATTCCAAATTTAGCAAGTCTATTCCTCAAGTAAGATGGTTAATAAATATTTATTTAATTAATATGTGTGTATGTGTGTTAATCTGTTAATTCTCTTTCCATATCTCTAATAAGCCCTCTGATGTCTCAGCTGAAGCAAAATGAAGCTCTTTTAGTAAAATAGTAGAATTACATCCTTTCAGTGAAACAATAATCCTAAAATCAGGTTCTTTATCTTTCCCAGTCTGTTTCTTAGCTGGGTCTTGAAGTGTTAAGCCATTTCAGTAACAAGTAGGTTCCTTAAACCAGAGAACAATAAAGTTCCCCAGCTTAGATCTCTGGGATTTTTGATTAGTTTACATATTTCAAGCCATAGAAGGTGGCAGAGAGCAACGCAGCCAGGCATCTAAGGAGTTTCTCTTCACTTAAACTCTAGAGGACACTGAGGTGTATGGATGTTCATGGAGGCCTAGTACCTATGGTGTGAAGGCTTGCCAAATCCTTTTCACTGTTGCATATTGACCTTTGGTGTCCACTTGTCACTCAACTTTCACCTGTGTTTCTCAAAATCTGTTTCATGCACAGTGGCCACACCTTGGTAAACCATCTTAGTTGATGGGCTAAATCAGTTTGAGGGTAACCAACAGGCCACAAAACTGTCACTGAGTTAGGAGTGGAAGACTTCATAAGTAGAATTGGCACATAATAACAATTTGTTCCAACAGCCATGAAAGAGGCTGAAGAAGGGGACATGGAGTGCTTAGAGCTTGGTCAAACATCAAAGATGTCAAGGTCATTCATTGCATCCTGACACATCACTGGTTCTCCTGACTTTTTTTCCTGCCACTGCAATTTGATGATTCTGGAAGACAGAATGAGGCTGATGACTTTGTGTAGCTCTGCCTCACTTAAATCCAACTCACCTCACTTAAATCCAACTCATGCACAAGTTAAGACATCACCGTATGATGTCATGGATCCTATTAGAGAAAGAAGGACAAGTAACAATGACAATTTAACACTAAAGAGCAACAAGTCCAGCCAACATGCAAGCAAAATTGTTCAGTTTCCATCTAGCTGATAATACAACCCAGGTGCTCTTATCGTTTAGTTCTCCAGGGCTTGGCTTCTCCCAAGCAGTAGATAATATTCTCCACCATCATTTCCTCTCTATAAGTGGCTAATTCTATTTCCATTTTTGTGATTATCAGGTTTTCATGTTGTCTTTTTCTCTCTGCCCTATGCCCTTATGCACTAATTTTGTTTATCTCCTAAATCATTACTAAATTAATTCCTCAAATCATGTCCTCCTTATGAGTAGTGGCCCATCTCTAACTGAGGTTGAAAAACTCAAAATTCAAATATAATTCTATCACATATATTAAAACACTGGCTCAAAAGTCAATTACGTAAGAGTCTTTCCTAGCTGCTGGAGATCAATGCCCTCCTCCAGTGTAGAAGGTGTGGTGGAATTGGCCAGATCTTGAAAGGAAAGAAATCTGGGCTTTTTTTAGTGAGGCAATTTGGGTTAAGTGACTTGCCCAGAGTCATACCGCTAGGAAGCATTAAGTGTGTGAGGCTGGATTTGAACTCAGGTCCTCCTGACTCCAGGACCGGCACTCTATCCACTGCACCACCTAGCCACCCCAAGAAATCTGGGCTTTTAAACCTTTGGGGTTTTCTGGCTTCTAGTTCTGAGAGAGAAGATTGACATTCAAACTCTTTTCAGTCCCCCTAACCCCAAGCAAAAAATTACTCTTGGAAGAAGCTGACAATCTGAATGTCAACAATGTCCTTATTTTCAATTTGCTACACTAGAGATTTCAGGTAATTTTCCCCTTAGGTGAGATTTAGGACTCTCTTTCTTGGTAGAGGTGAAGTACTTCACTCCCAAAGGGAGAACTATTTCTATTTATAATGGTTGGTATATATTTCTTTTCATATGATATGCCTTTTTATTTCTATTTTGCTATTTATTTGGCAAAATGGGTTTCCTTACTATTTACTATATGTGTTCATTTCATTGTATGCATTTATTTTTGTTCTTTTTTGGAACTATATGTGTTCCTTTTGGGGAGTTAAGCCTAACATATAATGCTTGGTTGTCATTAAGAAATAGCAATCAAAAGTTTTAGCTTGAACTTAAAATTAAATCTATTATACCCAAATGTGTCAAACATGTCCAGAAGGCTGCAGGAAACAGGCAACACTTCCCTGCAGTGGAACCAGATTAAAATGTAATTGGGATTTATTTGACAAAATAAATTAAAATTTAATAGAACAGAAATAGTGTTAATATATGGTTTTCCAAGTCAATATGTCAACCCCAGGGATCCTTACCTATGGTTTATTGGTCTATTGGTCCTGTCTGTATTTGACATTACTGCCCTAGACTAATAATATTTAAGGGTGTGTGTGTACATATAAATGTGTATATGTATGCATATATTAAATATGTATATTTTAAATATATTATCTTAAATATTACATATGTATATACATATATTACATATAGGTATATATGTGTATGTGTGTGAAGATATCATCTTAAATATTATATATGTATATACATATATTTTACATATACGCATATATGCGTATGTGTGTGTGTGAAGAAAGACAAAACCCACTACTCTTTCTCCATAAGGTGAGCAGAGCAGCTAACCACTGGTTGCAACACCTATATCTTCTTTTGAAAGCTACGTAAAGTCTTTCTTGAAGGATGGAGGAAGTAGATACAAGAAGTTTATGGGTTTTATTTTCTCACTGTGAGTCACTGTGTTTTGTTTTGTTTTGTTTTACTTTGCATGTTATCAAACAGGTGATTTGGACATGAGATCTGAGGCAAGGACAGAAAAGTTAGTAAGAGGTAAGAAAAATACTAAAATTTTGGTGACAAATAGCTCAAATAAATTATCTCTGTGCTCTTCTATTTTTTTTTAATGTGCACTATTTAACTTGCTTTGTTGATTTGTCTGAAGAGCAGAGGAAGGTAATAACATACTAATAGTTCCAGACACAGATGCTCACATACAAGCAGTGCAATAAATCTTTTGAAAGTCACTTTTTATCATTTTTCTCCATACTTCTTTGCATATTTTCTGATGAATTATTACAGAAAATTGGCATCCACTGAATTTTCTTAGAAGCCTAGTAATTATGGAATATTTTAGAGCAAGTAAGCATTTTAAATTAATAGTAAATGGCAACAATGCTTCAAGAATTAAGGTGATTCTAACCTGCCTTTATTTTTTAACTTATTTTTAATCTCTCTTTGGAAAATAGTCCTTCATTCAAACAATATTCTGTTGCCTATAGAGGGGCACTAGAGAGTTGAAATTATATGGATACTTTAATTGACAAAGGTGTAGTACTCTAGCCTATAATTCCTCCTAAAGTGCTCAAATCATTTGTATGGTTTGATGGACAAGTACAGATTCTGGGTGTGTAATTTACTTATTGTGGGTTTCAGATTCTTCCTCTACAGAATGAGAGGATTGGACTAAAGGATGACAAAAGTCCTATGAATTGAATTAGTGAGAAAGGAATGACTTCCTTTTCCTGGTCTCCCTCCTCTTTTACCTAGGTCTGAGAAATAGGCCTGGGGTATTTAAAAAAAAAATTATCCTTCTCAGCTTTAATTGTTGATGATGATCTCCATCACACTTAGGAGTTTGAGCCATGGTGGCAATGGAGCCAGGATACCAGGTGATGTGATTCAGATAGCCAACCTGAGTGAGAAGCCTAGAGAAGCCAAGATACCTGGGACTCAAGTTCTTGAGGGGGGGGACGGGAAGGAGACAGGTTAGTCTGGTGTGACTAGTTTTCTATAGGATCCTATGGATTCAATTCTATGAATTTATTTCTATAGGAACTGAGCTAAGTGGTAGACCTAATCCGCTCTCCCTTTCCAGAGAATGAGGTGGTGCAAGGTTGTAGTGGGTATTACACCTCCCATGTATTGGGGCAGTAAGTTTTTATATTTGTGATTATACTTTTGAAGTCAATATTCCTTAGTAAAAGCTAATCTAGGTGATAGTGGCTAAATAGACCTGAAGTGAAGGGGTAATGGTTTACTCCTTACTTGAGATCCCACAATATTGGGAAATTCTGCTGCAAATAGAGAATCTGACTTTCTATAATTTTCATGCATTGCTCCTAGTTCTGCTATCTAGGCATAATAAGACTAACCCTTCTTCCACGTGACAATCCTTCACCTACTTGAAGACAGTGATCAGGTTCCCAATACTAAAGGACAAACTTAAGTATTTATATAGTGCCAACTATGTGCCAGGCATTGTGATAAACATTTTACAAATACCTCATTTGGTCTGCAAAACCTTGCTCTTATTATCCTTACTTTTTCAGTTAATGGAACTAAGGCAAAAAGGTTAAGTGACTTGCCCAGGGTCACACAGCTAGTGCCTGAGGTCACATTTGAGCTCAGGTCTTCTTGACTCTAAACTCAACATGATATCCACTAAACCACCTAGCTGTATCTTTTTTCTCCAGGATAAACCATTCTAGTCAGTTCAGCTACTATTGTTAAGGCTATAGTATCTGTTCTCCTCATTATCCTTCTGGCACTCAGTTATGTGCACTTTAATCTGTCAATACCTTTCCTAAGATGTAGTGCCCAGAACCAAAAGGAATGAAACAGTGGTGAGAATGGAGTGAGAACTGAAACACTGGGTTGCTAATTTCTAGTATTGTCCTAAACTCAGTGTGGATATTCAAAATCATAGTGAAATGAAAAGGACATTGTTTGAAAGTCAGAAGATCTGTATTCTAATCACCTGGTCAGCAACTTTCTAGTTGTGTGATCACAGGCAAGACATTTAATATCCCTTGACATCCATTTTCTCATCATTAAAAAATAGGGCTAAAGCACTCCTAATTTCCCTCATATTCCTAAGATTATGAGTCTGAATACTGTGATATATAGCAGTTAGTGCTTGTCCTGAAGGAAATAAACATTTATAGATTGCTTTAATAATAGAGATAGGGACTGGACTTGTGATTTAATTTCTATTATAATCTAAGAAATTTCCTCAACTAATGCAATTTGACTCCTTTCTGCAACTTATAATCTTAAAGAGTTGCTTAGACTATTGAGAGGTTAAGGGAATTTTCTTGAGTCACATAAGAATCAGAGGGAGGAATTGAAATTGTGTTTTCCTGACTTCAAAGCCAGGCTTCTATTAAATATTACTGAACCATAACCTTTTACATAAATATAACTTTTGTTTGTATTGCTACTAAAATTTTGGACATATATTCTTTTTAACAAGGTGCATGCTTTTGGCATCTATGTGGCAAGAATAAAAGTGGAGACTTCAGAAAAACCTGGAAAGACTTGTATGGTCTGATGCTGAGTGAAGTAAGCAGAACCAAGAGAACTTTGTACACAATAACAGCCATGTTGTGTGATGACTAATATTGATAACTTAACCCTTCCTGGCAATACAAGGACCTAAGACATCTCCAGAGGCCTTGTGATGGAAAATGCTATCCACACCCAAAGAAAGAACTATGGAAGCCGAATTATTATTTTTTTTCTCTTCTGTTGAGTTTTGTTTCCTCTTTCTGATGGTTCCTCCTATTGGTTTTAATTTCTACTTACAACATCACTAATGTGAAAATAAGTTTAATATGAATGTAAATATATAGCCTATATCAGATTATGCGCCATCTTGGGGAGGGTGGTAGGGAGGAAGGGGGAGAAAAATTTTAAACTCAAAAGCACATGGAAGTGATTATCGATAAATCAAAATAAATTAATAAAGAAAAGAATAAAAGTGGAAAAATCTCATTATTCACAATTTTTGCCAAAACCCAAGGAGTTCAGCCAAATGAATGCCTTGCAAATACAAATATTTTGTCAAAAGCAAACAATTGGATATGGACTGTTTGTAGCCTTTGTGTTTCTTTTAAAAAAAAGTACTGATTCTAAAATTAAGTATTTCTTTATTAATTTAGGAAGCAGAATTATGGAATTTGTTTTAATCCTATCACTTTACAGATGAGGACAATAAGGCAATTAAGATAATAAGAGCAATTAAGTAATTTTTCTAAGGTGACACAGATAACATATAATGGGCTCAGGTTTTAAACATAAGTGTTATGATCCCCAATCCAATATTTTGTTTTTGTTTTGTTGTTGTTATTTTTAATCTCTTACCCTATGAAAGGAAATACAGGCTTTTGAGTGCATATGTGGCATTACTGGACAAAATATTTTGATTAAGACAGCTAATTGATATATTAAAATACTTTAAATTAGTAGAATATACTATACCAGTGGATGGAGATTAGTTAAATGTCTTTTTAAAATGAAATTAGTGGCTTCACTGAATTGAACTACAATTTTGTTAGCACAGTTGATAGCAGAAGTGATCACTACCATGGACAGAGGTTGTGATAGAACCATGGAATACATGTGTAGGTCACAAATGAGGTAGAAAACAGTAGTGATATCTAGACTGTACTTGTTACATGGTCTTTTTGGTAGGCTAATATTTCAAGAGAATTTTTAGTGGGGATAATTACAGAGGATAAAGGGCACTAATCATGTTGGTACTTTAATTAAACCAGTCAAAAACTGTACTTTTTGTTGGTCCAGGTCATTTCATGATCGGGGTACACAGGAGAAAAGTAAGACCTCATGATTCTCCTGATGTGGGATATTGATTGTTTTCATTGACCTTACTGAAAACATATTTCCCTAACAATTACTTTGTTATATCATTTATGTAGTGCACTAGCTTTCAAGAAAACAGCTAGGAGTCGATATGTTTGTTTTCCCTTTCCCACAAAATATGCATATTAGGGCAATGACCAGCAATTTGGCCATGTGAAAGTCTGATAGTGTTATTGTCTCAACAATATTTTTTTTCATTAGGATTAATCATTTTTGCATAACTAATTGCAATCATAGAGGACATCTGACCCCTCTCAATCTCTGGATCTAATAATAGTCTGGGCCAGGTGAGATGGGACAGCTATGTTTAAGAAAGAACATTTATCAGATTGAGCACTAAAATATAGATACTACTTTAGAATTTGGAAGAGCTCCTAGTGCTTAAATGTATTGTATTAAAAGAACATTCAGTTGAATAAGCATTTATTAAGTGCCTATTAAGGGGAAATCATTATTGGATGTTAGGGGGTAACATATCCCCTGACTGAGAAAATTATATTTTACTGGCAAGGGTGTGGTGACAATATAGCATTTACATTTAATGCAGTATAGTTTAAAGTGAGAGAGAATAATAACAATGATGTAGATTAGGAAGGGTTTATATAAAAAGGGACACAGTTCTGCTTTGAAGAGAAAGGTAAAAATTCTAAGAGAAGGTGAGGAGGATGTGCATTACAGTGATGGGGGGCAGTCTGTATATAAGCAAGAGAGTAGAAGTCTAAACACAAACCACGTGAAGGAAAATAACGTGAAATAAATAAAGAAAAATAGATTAGACTCATACTCTGAAGTGCTTTAAACAATATTCTGAGGATTTTATATTGTATCCTAGAAACAGCATACACATATTTGATTTTTTGCACAGGAAAGTGACATAGTGACACCTATTTTTAGGAAGATTATTTTGGCAATTGTCTGGAAGATTCAAATCAATTCAAAAAGCATTTTTTACACTGTATGTGCACCTCACTACTATAGGCATTTAGGTATGAAAATTGATGAATTTCCTGCACTCAAAAAGCAAGTATTCTATTTCAATGGATACAGCAACATACAAGTAAGTATAATACATACCCTATTAGAAATTTTGAGGAGGTTGGATCACTGAAGCTGAGGGAATCAAAGAAATCTTCACATAGACGGAGGGCTCACTAACAAAGAGGAAATTTTAATTTTTCCCTTATTAACTAGCCCACTTTTCTCAACAGTTGCTAAAACTCTATCTTATCTCTTTAAGCACCCAGTGATTCTTCTGCTTTGTTTTCTTAAAGATACCTTTGCCTCCTATTTTACTGAGGGAAAAAGAGATCAGCATTGAACTCAGTCTTCTTTTTCACATACCCATAAATCCACAAACCTCCATTTTTTCACTTATATTCATTTCTTCTACTTCAATACTTGATTAAAATATGGTCCTTCTCATTGTCAAGGACAATAATTTTAGCTACACCAGCAATCCCATCCCCTTCCATCTCTAACATCTTGCCTTATCATTAATTTCCTTTTCACTCTAATCTTCATTATGTTCCAAAATATACTGACTTCTGTATCTTCTATATATATATGTCCAGGTCTCTGCTTCCTCTAAAACAGGAACTCTTCGTTTGACTCAACCATCCTCTCAATTACCATCCTATATTATTCCTTCATTTTATTGCCAAATTCCTACAAAGAGTCACTTGTATTCTCTCTTTCTACTTCCTCGCTATCTATATCCCAGTCTCCTGAAATACAGCTTTCAACCACAACCATTCTTTGGAAACTGCCGCCTCTGAAGTTACCAAATTCCTGCTTTTTTTAAAATCTGTTGACTTCCAAATCTCATGAACTTTTCTCAGTCTTCCTTCTGGACTGGGCCCACAATAAGAACTTAAATGTATTTCCTTCATTAATTTATTATTTATCCCTTACTACTCTTCAACTTGTGGTATTTTTGACTTATCCTTTCTTCTAGACATTTTCTTCTATTAGCTTCTGTGGATTGTATCAACGCTTTTCTGACTTATCTTTATGCTCTTTTTTTGGAGATTTTATCATCCTTCTTAGATTCTGTATCATCTTTATGCAGATGAAACCCAAACTTATATATCTAACTCTAATCTATCTCCTATATGCAAGTCACATGTCATAAAATATCTGCAAAACATTTTCTCTTAGCTATCCTGTCTACATCTCAATTTCAAGATGATCACAATAGATTTTCCCCATGCTAAATTTACACCTCTTCCAAACTTATCTATTTCTGTTAAAGATACAACTACCCTCCTAGTCCTTCAGTTTCACAGCCTTGGGGTCATCCTTAAATCTTCCTTCTTTTGTAGTCCTCATTTTGAATCATTTCTCAAATATTTTTGATTTTCCCTTCCTAATACATTTCACATCTGTCACTTTCTCTTCACTCGCATGAATACCACTCTTATGAATATCTTCATCATTTCTCTTCGAAACTACTATATGTTTCCTAATTTGTCTCCCTGTTTCCAATTTCACCTTTCTACAATACATCCCACACACAGTTTCCAAAATTATCTTTCTTAGGCACAGATCTAATAATTACTTGTCTGATGAAAAAATTTCAGTGGTTTCCCATCAAAAGGATAAAATTAAGGATTAAAGGATTAAAATTTAGGATGGAATTCAAAGTCTTTTAAAACATATATATTTGTGTACATATTCATTTTGGTAACTTTTAAACATTTTAAATAAATACAAAATAAGAAAAGAAAATAAAAGCATTGCATGTGCACAGCAGAACATAAGAAAGAATTCAAAATATACAGCACTAAATTTAAGGTCTTTCTAATCTACTTCTCGCCTATTTTTCACTATCATTTCAAATTTATTCCCTTCACAAACACAATGTTCTAGAAAAACTGTATGATGAGCCTGTCTCCCTACATGCCTCCCACCATGCACTATCTGCCACCTCAGCAAATTTGCTGAAGTCATTTCTCATGCCTAGAATGTACCTTCTCCTCTTCTCTGGTTTCAGATTATTTATCTTCCTTCAAGGATCAACTCATGTTCTACCTCTTCATTTGCCTATTTCTATCACTATCTATCTCCCTAAGTTACCTTGAAGTTAAGCATATTTATATGTGTAATGTTTCCCAACCCACACCCCCTCCATAGAATTCTAGTTTCTTGATGAAAAGAACTCTTTGTATCTCTATGGTCCCAGGCAAGAACAGTGGCTTTTATTTAAAAGATCCTTAGTAAATACTTGTTTGTTTTTTTTTATTCAATCAAATTGAGATTAGTACATGAACTGAAACTTTAAGGGAGGAAAGAATTTCAACATTTAAGTATGGCAAGGAAGTATATTCTAGTTAACGAGGGGGTTGTAAAGATCAATGTTTCAGATGTGGGAGAGGGGAATGGAAGGCCATAATGCAGTTTTCTCCTAATTTTGTCTAAACATAAATTATGTGACAAGGAGAAATGGGAAATATGTCTAGAAAACCCACTTGAAACTAGAATATTATGTATCTTGAATATCAGACTAAGAATTTTGTATTTCATTCTATAGGCAATGAGGAGCCATCAAGGATTTTGATCAGCAAATTAACCTAGTTAGATATTTACATTAGGAGGATTATTATGGGATGTGTTTATAGATTTCATTGGAGAAATTAGATTTTTTTCAGCGAAATAAGTTTAGAAGCTCTTTTGCTGGCATGCATGAGACTCAAGGAGAGCCACAACTAAGATTGCGATGTTCTGAGTACATTGGGGGTTGGGATAGGGGTGAGAAAGAACTGAGGAATCACAGAATTTAAATGGATAGGGTCCGGCAACTGACAAGATGTGAATTGTGAATTAGAGGGCAAAAAAAAAATGAAGATAGTTCAAGTTCTGAGTCACTGTGAAGATGGTAGTATTAACAGAAACAGGATAATGTTACAGGCAAGGGTAAAGCCTCAAAAATGACTGACAAGCTTGTTAAATACTAAGTATGGAGATGTAATATATCAGAAATTTTGCTGTGACACAGAGTGATATAATGGAAAGAACACTGGACAAAGAAACAAAAGTTTGGATCTAAGCCCAGTTTTATAACTAGCTGTTCCCATGGCCTTGAATGATATTCCCCTTGAATCTTCAAGTTCCACTTTTTTTATGTGTAAAATAGAGAATAGTATATGGCCTCTTTGTCTCGTATGGCTATTGGGAATACAGTCTTTATAAAACCAGAGTACCTTTGTTCCAACTTCCATTCACATTGATATAAAGTCCATAAGTCTATTTCTCACTCTCAAACTTCTAGGGGCACATACACAGTTTTTGGGGTGATTCTCTATTGTCTTTAGCTCAAAGTTTGATTCCAATATTATCCCTGTAATATGAATCACTGATTATATTTAATATCCCTTATATGAATTAATATCAATTTGCTTTTACAAAGAAGCAGTTACTGAGAAGATATACCAAGAACAGAAGAACAAAAACAGTCTCCAAAGTTGGGGCACCCTCTCCCCTATATCATCTTGGTCCCTGGAGAGAGGAGATTATATTCAAAGGAGTTTTTGCAAAGCCTTTCCCATATTAAATTCAATTGAATGTTATAAAGCTGATCAGTGAGTCACTATTGATTCTTCTTTGTGGCCTTCAGGTTACTTTTTTACTGGGCCAAGCAGTTTAGTTGGGAATTTATTCCTCAACAGGCTTGATTGTCCATAAAATCTATGGTGGACCGCAACTCTCAGACCTCTGACAACTTGGTCTTCTGATTTTCAATGATCACAGCATCTCTGTATTCTAATAATCCACCTAAGAGCATAAAAAGAATAGACACAGTAGAAACAGATGCATTAACAGGATGATGTGTTCATGGCCCATATGGCTACAATCCTGGTGGAGTGATAAAAGCCCAGGTCTCTTGCGCATACAGAATCTCACTATTCCTTACTTGAACTCAATCAGGGAGGAAAAAATGGCCACATCATTTCATTAGCAACCTTTTTAAGTATTCTCAGTTCCAGCTCAGTAACCAGTAAAAGGGCTGTATACACTTCACATGGTAGGCAGATGAAACAGTGACTAATATATGATCAGAGAAAGTTTTTCATGCTCATAAGCACTGGGTTCCATCCAAAGAGTTGAAATGACTATCCTGGTGTCTCATACTTATTTAGTGGCAGTAAAGTCTAGAGTTAATTTTGGAATCACACCAAAAAAAGTTACAAACTGTTTGAGGCACTATGTATATAAAAGGGATTATAAATAGTTTTACCACCTAGACAGATTTCTGAGTCTCTAGATAGTTTCTTGTCACTATGTTCTCTTATTGCTTTGCCACTTTTCCATTCCTTTTAAGCACTTATAAGGAAAAGAACTGCATTCAATAAACCTTAGAGATGAAGTGAATATTGTATTGAACTGAAGATGGCAGAGTGCTGACCAGGATTCAGCTGAACTCTCCCAACTTGCTCCTTCAGACAACATAAAAATAACCCCTCAAATCAAATTTTGGAATAGCAGAGGGAAGAAGGAAAAATATATATACACACTCTGTTGACTATAGAAATCTATCTTACCCAATAGGGAAATAGGAAGGGAAGGAGATAAGAGATATGGCAGGGTAATGAAATGGAGGATAGAGTATGGGAGGCAGTGGTCAGAAGAAAAAACAGACTTTTGAGGAGGGATAGGACAAAAAGAGATAAAAGGATAAACAGAAGAAAATATGATAGAGGGAAATACACAGTAGTAATCATAACTGAGAATGTGAATAGGATGAGCTAACCCATAAAACAAAGTGAATAGTTGAATGGATTAGAAACCAGGATCCAATAATATGTTGTATACAAGGGGAACACTTGAAACAGAAAGACGCACCCAGAATTAAAATAAAGAGCTAGGCCATTGGAACAATGTTTTTTTTTCATCCACTCATTCCCCTAGGGAAAGTCTTCATATGCTTGAGGTAGACATCCCCCTAAATCACTGACAGGTTTGAGGCCCATCAGTTACCCTTATCCTGGTTAAGCCCTATCTACAGAGACTGTTTACCAGAGTGTAGCTGCAGAGCATGCTAAAGCTTCATGGAGTCATAGATGAGAGTTGGGTGAAAGTGGACACAAAAGGTAGATGAGCAGTCTTGAAAAGGGCTTAGAAAGCCCTCATACCAAAACTTCTAGTCCTCCATGAACTCCTCATACCATCTGGAACTATGGTCAAAGGGCTATAAAACTGTGCATACCCTTTGATACAGCAATACCACTACTAGGTCTATAGGGCTTATAACAGGTCCTATAGGGGCCTTCTGACTTATAGCGCTACCATAAGGGTTTATAGCCTTCATGGAAGGGAAAGAAACTTCAAGTTTCTAAAAGAGAAACCTCTTTTTCCATTGGATCATCACCATGGGCTACTACTAAGCATAGTAGAAGAAAAAAAAATCCAGATTATTTTATTTTTCTTTTAGGGTTTTATCCCTTACTTCCACCTACTGACCTTCCTCCCTGCCCAACTTCAGGGTCACAAAGTAGCTCCTTAGTCAATGAAACATTGCTACTTGTCAAATCTGTTGGAGCATTGAATATTCTGCCATTCAGTCATGCAGTCCCTTTCTCCAACTCTCATGAACAGAAATTATACTACTGCTTCTCCATGACTATAGTTAAGAACTTGGGATCCAGGTTTTTTGCAGTACCTTCCCCCAACACCTCCTTTATGATGAAGGTCTTGTCATGGGGTGCCATTCTCTTCCTGATCTTTGTGATTAAGAGAATTTACTACTACATTCCCCTGCCACCTCATCGGCTATGTGCATGAGAACCCATGAAACTAGTATTCTACTCTGAGGCTGACTGACATCAGTGGTTCCCAGGACAAGGCTGAATGCACAGGCTCCCCACTACTCACTGAGATCAATTTCTGCACTTTGTTGTGTGCAAGTACTCACTCTCATTGTCTATCCAAATATTGATATAGGTCTCTCTAACAGAGTCCATGTTCTCTTCCTTATGGATACAATAAAAAGAGGCGGTCCACAACACAATAGTTTAAGCCATTCATATCACAGTGATAGAATGAGACTTAATCCCTCATCTTCAATAAGGAACAAATGGACTGACAAGGACTCAGGTCTGGGAGATATCCTTACTCCTTTCAAGAAACTGTCAATAAGTATGTCTTTGTGCTCTATAAATAGATGTGGTTAGAGTCTTAAACGATGGCCCAATCATGTTAACATCATTACACTGATAAAACTATTTCGTAATTAACCTCTCCATATGAATTCTTATTATCAGAGGAAATGGGTGCTAGAGTAGGCACCAAGCTACTGTGGCAGTGACAGAAGAAATGTAGAAAAGGGGAAAATATAATTAGGGACTTAGTATGTTAGATCTCTGAACATGAGGAAATTAAAAAGAAAAAATGTATCAGGGATCAAAAGCATCAGGAAGCTTAGTGCTTCAACCCAAGAGTTAGATATTAAGTTCAGAAATCAGTGGAGTAAAGCATAAGGATGAGTGCTAAAGCATCCTAGGGCACTGGGAATTCCAGGGAAGCTGCCTAAGAGCAGCAAGATCTAAGGCTCAGGCCTAAATGCTTTACAAAGTCAAACAGGAATGTCACACATTTGTGGTTTGGCTAGTTCCTCACCAAAGCTGTTCTTTTCTCAGTCTGGTGATTGCCTGTGATGTGGATCGGTGCCCATTAAATGGGGAGATGAGATGTCTGCCAATACATTTATCATAAATTATCATACATCTGTCGGGCATGTTCTTTTCCTTCTGTCTTTTTTCCCTTGAATGTGAATTGCATGTAACTTAAAACATATTACTTTTCATCCTACCCATAGAGAATTAACTTTTTTTAGAGTTATTCTTGGAATCACTGGAGATGGGGTGAGAAATTGGTGATATAATTAGGCATATGATTTTATCACCTAGGGAGAACTTTCTGAGTGGACATTTCCTCTACAATTTACAGACTTTGAGTTGTCTGGGACATTGAGAGATTAAATGCCTTGGTTGCAGAAAAATACATGTTAGAAGTATGATTTGAACCCAAGACTTCTCGTTGTCAAGGCTAGTCTTCTAATCCCTATGCTACATTGTCTCTCTGGGTGGAGCATGATCTCATTGATGGCAGGGGCAATTTCATCTTTTTCTTTGTGTCTCCAGTGCCTAGTACAGTGTTTAGCACATAATAGGTGTTTAAAAATGCTTATTGATTGATTAGAGTCCTGTATGATGATAGAATCATAGATGTTTATCTTGATAGATCCCCAGAGCCTGTGATGAAAAAACATGTAATGGAAAGAATAATCACGTCATCCAAACAACTCATTTTACAGATGAGGAAACTGAGGCCCAGAGAAGTTAATTGACTTCCTAGGGTCACACATCTAATAAGTGTCTGAGTCAGGATTGTGACCTAAAACCTGAGACTGGGAATCAAATCCTGAGTACTATATCCTGCCTTTATTACTAAGTAGCTAAATAACCTTGGACAAGTCACTTAATATCTCTGGGTCTCAATTTTTTCATTTATAAAATAAAGGGGGTTGACTAAAATTATTTCTATTGTCTTTTCCAGTTCTGATATTTTTGGATTCATTTGCCCCAAACTGCCATGTTCAGAAGATGTTGAGAGTGTCATACATCCCTCTGGAACTAAATGTTGCCAGTGAATTTTAAAATAACTAGGCACTTGGACTGTGAGTCTGGGTAACAACAATATTACCATTGTCTCTATTATTATAATCATAGGTTAAGAGTTGGAATGGAACTTAGAAGTCATGTTTTTTGAGTTTTTAATTTTATAGATGAGTTAAGTGAAACAAGACAGGGATGTTACTTGTCCAAGGTCTTCCAGGCAAGTAAATGACAGAGTGAGGATGTGAAACTGTGTTCTTTGGGGTCCAAATTCCACTTTCTTTCCACTGTCCCACACTGTCTCCTAAGCCTCCTGTGGATGTGTGTGGTCAGACATGAAGGAAGGGGCTGCTCTAAATGACCTCTCAAGGTCACCGTTTTCACTGTCCTTTTCAAATACAGGATTCACTCAAGAGACTTTTACAAGGGGCATTCCTTTTCTTCATTGTTATCAGCATTGCACAAATCTGTCACATACAGTGGTACAAGCTGACTTGTTTAAGGGGCGGGGGAGGGGAGGTAATCTTAATACACTTGGTGACACATCACTAACTTTATCTTACATTGTCAGCATCCAATTTTCCACTGATGCTCTAACATGTTTTCATGAACACTCTTATGCAAACGTAGCATTGCTGCTGAAATGTGGCCTTTCTCCTTTTAGCCTCTGGTGTTAATGCAGCAGACAGGATTGCTAGTCCTTGCCACCTGAGCGCCATCACACATCTCTGGTGGAGTTTCTCATTGAAAGCTCACCAACATCTCTTGACCCCTGGACCTAAACACCGTCAATTACTAAGCTTACAGAGGTGGAATATAGAGAACAAGTAACATCATTGGGCTGTCACATTGTTAACATTGTAGCACAGGTTGAAAAGCAATTTGTCAAGTGTTTCAACTGTGCTGTCAAGGCTGGGGAGACAAGTCTTTATCAGCTTTTAGAGACTCCTGCCAATGATGAGAATATCCTCTTTGGCTGGTGAGAGAGGCAGCTATCTGATGCCTTTGCATTTCTCTTCTTCATTAACAGCTTTAGACCTGAAAGAGAAGTCGCTGCACCTGCATCAAGGTCAAAGCTTTTATAACCTTAATAAAAACTCACAGCCCCAAGAACAGAATGTGTGAGAACAGTAAAGAATCTGATTTGAGAAAAATAGACTGATTGCCACTCTAGGCTATCCCAGCGGAGGGACCATGAAACTGAAAATCAGTTACGTTAACAATAAATGGTAATCTGGACTTTGTAGTGCTAGTCACACATATATACACACACGGAGGGAACTACAATAATCAAAGCAAAGGGACAGAGATTTTCTTTCTTTTTTTCCTTTCGCAAATTTTATCATGACAATTTACATTTAACAGTAAAAATCAAGGTTGACAACAACTCTCGACAAGGAGTTTGTTTCTCAGCAGAGCAAGGTTAATTTAGCAGCTTGGAAGTTTCAACTTCAAAACAATTAAAGAGTCAAGGGATTTTCTAGTTACGGTAATTATATTCATGTTGGGGACCGGTGTTTTAGCAGGGTTTTGAAGTGGGAAATGAGTGCCAGATGTTCAACAGCACTCAATGACGGTTAGCAGAATATCACTTTCCCACACACACCTTACCGTAAGGAGTCAGGTTTCTGTCCTATACATCCCCAAATGAATTTCATCATTGGCTTACCTAAGTATATGTAGGAGAAAGGGTATGTATGTGGGGAGTGTACCTTTTAAACTACCTATCTGTCCACCCCAATCTCAGCCTCCCCATATGCAAATATCATTTAAATATAGCAAATACATTTGCGTACCTTGGCTTAGCAACAAGTTGTGGGCAGATGATGAGTGAGGGTTAAAGTGGATTGGAATGGTGGCCAAATAGCTTGTTACAAGGCTAGGTGACGTGGCCAGTGGATCATTTTTATAGAAAGTGAGTTTGTACATATTGTAAGCCATGAGAACAAACCTAAAATCAGAGTTAAGGGCATCATACTAAATCAAAAGACATGGGAAAGTGGACCAAGGTTAGCATCCAGAGATCCTAAGCATACGTAAGGTCTGTGATATGGGCACAGCAAAGTATATAGACCATTAATCTATATCCAAATATCCAAAGCAAGCAAGAAGACACAAATAGAAGCATAATGGAATCAAAAATTCAGAGTTGTCATGCCAGCCTCACCATTTCCTAACAGGTTGACATTTGACAAGTCATAATCTCTGAGCTTTAGTTTCTTCATGTATGGACTAATAATAATAATATCTACCCCCCCATGGATTGTTGTGTGGATCAGATAAGATAATACATGAAAAGCACTCTGCAGCTATAAATTGACACATAAATGTGAGATATCACTAATATTATTAGAACAAGGAATTATTGTTAATGGCAAAACATTGATACTTGATGTTTAAATAATACTTTAAGGGATCTAAGCATAACAGAAGGGCAGGGGTGGCAATTAAACTTGAATACTGGAACAAAATTTGGAGTTTAATGTTCAAGCCAGGCATGAAGAATCAGATTGAAAATGTAATTTAGATGGTACCACTATCCTCCTAGTTATCCAAGCTTAAAACAAAACAAACAAAAAAAATTTCTTTTCTCTTTCATTCCTTACATCCAATCAATTACCACATTCTATATCTATTGTTTCCTCTACACTAATAAGGTTATCAACATTAGTTCAGATCTTTCTTTCTTTTATCTACACTATTGTTTCATCTTCCTAAACGATTCTTATGCTTTTAGTCTCTTGCCTCTTTAATCCATCCTCCACTGCCCACATTCTAAATGTATCCTTTTATTTGGACCCAAACTCTTCAGTGATTCCCTAATGCTTTAATAGGTATAAAATCTAGAACCCTGATCTTGGAATTTAAGGCCTTCCACAATCTGATGCAAACTCCTTGTTCCAACTTTATTTCCCATTGCTCTCCTTCCCTTGCTTACCTGATCTTTGCTCCAGCAAAGGGGACTACTCAATAACTTTTGTTGTTATCTTGTCCTCTCTAATCCTCATGACTTTGTTCACTAAAAGCTTGGAATGGAGTGTTCTTTCCCCTACATCTCTGTTTATTGAAATAAATTCCTTCCTTTCTTTTCTGCCTCTCTTATTTCTCCTCCTTACCTATTCTTCCTCTACAATATATACAGAGAGAGACTAAGAAGGACTTAGGATTATTGATGGATTTCAGCATTTTACTGAGGATAAACCAGAATTACTTAGAATTTTTACTTCTATATTATAAGTAACCTTGATGTTTGTTATCACTAAAGTGGATTGGATCTATATCAAATGGAGGTTTTTTGTTTGTTTGTTTGTTTGTTTGTTTTTATTTTATCAATGCTCAGTGTCTTTCAGGTTCAGGAGCTTCCACCAGGTGGAGAGTGGTTCCAGTTAGGGCATTATAGACCCATAGACAATATTAATTCCAGGTGTTATAAAAAACAACCCTGCGGCACTAGAATCTGACTCCTGGCAGGCATATCTTACAAATCTAAGCAATTTCATAATGGTAAATGCCACATGAGGTGTAATTGTAATATGTAGAAAGGGCAAACATATCCTTATTATAAATCTTGACTAAGTCTCAAATCCTTGTATAGAACAAAAGAATGATGAAAACAAACAAAAAAGCACTTTGTGTTAACGGTTGCTAAAGTAATGCTTCAAATCTTCACTACTCTCTCATTGTTTTTCTGAATTCCTCAGAATAGTACTGCTACTCATTTGTTACAGATTATACCTAGTTTTGAAGCTATCTGTGCACATACCTCATCCCTCTTACTAACATACCTTCTGAAATGTAGAGATTGGGTCGTAAATACCACTTCATCTGTTTGTCTTTCAGGGGAAAGAAAAAAAAATATAAGATAAGGCATGGAGGCAAGAGAGTAAGGTGAAAGAGAAAACTGTATCCCATGAAATTATTATAAGTAGATAGATAGAAAATAAATAAATTTCCCATTTCCTAACCCAAAGCAATGTTGTTTATAGCAAGACTTCATTCTCTGGAGGCAAAAATAAGCTAATGATGAGATGGAATTCCAGCTGGAGATGGCTTGGAGATTCAGCAAAGTAGACAAATTGAGTTCTGGAGAATTTACTGTGTGAGGGCTTCACAGGCAGCCTCATAACTCCATTAAACAGGCGTGATCCCATACTTATTTCATAAGAAGAGACATTTCTGTTGTTCTCTTTGTCTACTCTTATAGTCCATCTTGACAAATGTCAGTCTATCACCCTTCACAACTGGGATTTAGAAACATTTCAATATCTTTGTTGGTTATTATATCTTCACTCAGTCAACAATAACTTGAGCACATTCATTCCTTTTATTCAAAAACATCAATTAGGCAAGTACTATGTGCATAGCACTGTGATACAAAGTTTAGGAAAGTTACTAGAATGGTGAGTGTGGTAAGAAGAATAGAGTGATATAACTCTCTCTGGAATAATGGCAAAGTTAATTTGGTTATGGTTCTGGAAGGGGAAAGAAATAGGGAAGATGGTTTGGTGGATGCTAGGAAGTAGTAAAGAAAAGCATGATGGGAGGGATGGAATAGTAGGCCAGGTGATATAGTCATTGATGAGGAAGTAGGAGGGGTAGAAACATAGGAACACAGGATCATCAGTTCAGGGCTGAAAGTTGCCTTAGAAGTCATCAGTCTCAACTCATTATTCTACAGATAAGGAAACTTGAAACCCAGAGCAGTTAATTAATTAGTCCAGGGTGACATAAATGCTATCTGAGGTAGGATCCCAACCTAGTTATTTCTGAATGCAAGTCTAGCACTCTACACAAGGTTGCCTTTCCAGAGATGAATGAGTTAAAACATCCAAGGCATGGTGGTATAAATGAACATAATTAGTATTTCTACTACTACTGCTACTACTACCACCACCACCACCACTACACTACCACTACTACTATTCCCAATAATATTATTTAATTATTTCATTTTTATTCATCACGCATCTCCAATTACTTTGTAAGTTCCTCAAAGTCAGGAATTACATATTTTTTTCTCTACCTTTATTCCCTCTAGAGAGTTTAACAGTGATGGGCACATAGTAGGAGCTCAATAAATATTTTTTTATTAATTGAATGATTTCTAAGAATTTGCCTGATCATACACTGTTACTCTACCAAAAATCACCTCCCATAATTATTTTATTAGGTACAAAAAAGCTTTTAAAATAAATGCTAATTGGGAATTAAAAGGACCTTAAACCAGATGCTTGTTTATTTCAATATGGAAAGATTAACCTTCCAGGATCTTCTTCTACTCACTACCTCTTCTTTTGTTCACTCTAGCTTGTCGCATCTTAATTATTTAGCATCCCTGAGAGTCTTGGGAGGGGGATGGTGATAATTCAGGAAAGGATCAGGTACATTAATGCTCCATTCCAAAACACTTTCTTTCCAGAAGTCTTTAAGAAACTCGTGAATATTTCATTGCTCTTGATCAGTGCCAGGAAGATATACCATTAGTTGGGAAAAACAGATGCCACTAAATGTCTTTCCTTCCCTGAGTTACTTAGACCCAGTGTGTGTTCCCTAAGAGATCACTTGTGGGTCAATGCTTATTAAGTGACTCCAGAAATTTAGGGCACATAATAGAACAGACAAGTTACTGAAATAGGAAGCACGTTATGTGTCCCTCCCCCTTTAATGTTCATCACCCTCTTCAAATGGTGTTAGTAAGTTAAAAAAAAACTTGAGAGATATAAAGATTGTAATTTCTCATTCATGTAAGATGAAAAATTCAACAAGGAGAAAGTATCCAGAATTTTTTTTTTGTCTGGACATATGATTTCATTGGCTGAGGGAGCTCCCCACAAGAAAGTTTATACCAAAGCAGAGCATCATTAGTTTTTTGCAACTTGGAGTTTTAGAGAGTTGCCTGGGGCACTGAGAGGTTGATTGACTTATTGTCAAGGGTCACTTATCCAGTGTTTATTAGAATCAGGTCTTGAACTCACATCATTTTGACTCCAAGGCTAGATCTTCATCTATTATGCTATAAGCCTTCAAGTGAATTAGTTCTTCATAACTTGGGGCAGTTTTACCAAGTAAACCTGGCAGTTTGAATTGATGGCATTTGAATTGTATATTTTCTGAAACACACTATTCCAAGAAAGATCCAAGAGGTTTGAATTGTTAATGTAAGATTTTCCTCCTGTTCTTTCACACTATCCTCTATATGTTCTAGGGCCATATGATTGGGGACATAAGGAAGAGATGCTTAACTCAAATATAACTAAAATGGAAGCCAATTTTGAAAATAGATACTGAGACAGAAAATTTTCAAGATTTCAAATTATACAGAGCCTATGATTGCTAGGGAAATAAGAGATTAATAATAATGATGATATAAATATTTGCATAGATGTGGCAGAGTTGTATAGCAGATTGCATGCTGGGTTTGGAGTTCAAAACACCTAGGTTCAAATCTTAGTCTTGACACTTGTTAGCTGCATCACTTAACCTCTCTCTATGAGGTCATAGCCAACCTGAATCTCTTGTGGTAGAGGTTGTCCCCTACATTGACTCTGTATTTGTCCAGCACTTTGCTTAATCATTTAAGAAACATTAACCCTCAAAGATGTGTTCTTTTAGGTAACACATGCTGGGTCTAACTCAGAGAGGGAAAGACATCCAGTGGCATCTGGTTCCCCAACTAATGATATATCTTCCTGGCACTGATCAAGAGCAATGAAATATTCATGAGTTTTTTAAAGGTTTCCAGAAAGAAATAAAGCATTTTAGAAATATATGAAGTATCTCCAAAACTTTGTGAGGTAGGCTGGGTAAATATCATTTCCATTTTACAGATGAAACATTTGAGGCTTAGGATTAAGTGACTTGCTTATGTGCTTATGAGTAGAGGTGGGAGAACAGAGATTTGATTGGATCATTTTTGATACAAAGAACTTGTTATTTTTTTTTTAGAAACAACCTCCTTTATATAAAGCCTTTAATAATATTATGCAGGAAAATATGAGTTTAGTATTGGACTGACTAAATTTGTGTTGTCCAAGGATAAGCCTAGCTACATTTGGAGTGGGTTTTGAGCAAGTTAGTGACAGGGTGATAAATTTTGTGGTTACAGCAACCCTGAAAAAATCATCCACTGTGGTTTAGGGAGGTTTCAATGTTCATCAGTGGAAGGAATAACCATATCTATGGAATTTTAGTTCCTTGAATTATTCAAATATCTGGGAAATAACAGCTCCTTCCTCCCCCCTCCACCAAAAAAATTGCTTTGATGTAATTCAATCTTGTATACAAGAACTAAAATCAATACCAGCAAGTTAAACCCTGAAATATCACCAGAAACAGCTAATTACATTATCCTTGAATTTTTTAACATATAAAAATGTTTCAATACCATCAATTTGTCGTTCAGAACATGGAATTAGGCAATGTCTTGGCAGCGATGGATTGTGGGCCTATTTAGCTTCTTATGAGAACATTTTTCCCCCTCTCTTGCTCTCTTATAAAATATAGTGTTCTTTCCCTCCTCCCTCCCATCTCTCTGAAAAAGAGCAGGTTATCTGTTTTGATTTGCTCAAAGAAGAGTAAATAACAATTCCTAATTAAAATTGGCCCTCTACTACTCCAGGTTAGAAGTCTTTTTAAATATAAGATGCCCAGGACCAGTAAACTACTATAATCCCTACAAAAAGAAATGGTTAGATTTGCCAAGGTAGAAGCAATTTGTTGTTTGGCCCAGTCCTACTCTATCCTGGAGTCCTGAATCTGACTCATCAAATATTAATAACTTACCTTAAACTGTGATCCCAGTTATAACCCAGCTATAATCCGTAGCAACATGTTGTCCTGTATCTTGACATTGCACTGCCTGGTAATCCCTGGTTAACCCAGCTTGTTTTCTCTTTATCTTAGATGGTCCTTTCAGTGACCTTGAATTTTCACATAGTTTGTTGACCTGATCTCTCCTAACTCTCATTCCTGTGCTGCCTTCCACCTTAGACAAACTCTCACCTTACTTGAACCCCTTCTGTGGTTCTGCATCCTCCAACCTGATACTTAGACTGTATAGCTCCTTATTTTCTATTTTAGTTCCTAGATTTTGGTTGTTCTTTTATTATTTCTGTCAACATTACCTTTCTCTGCCACAAGTGAACTCCTAACAAATGCACAGTATTTGCTCAAGAATGAGAAGTTTCACCTGCAAAATAAATATATGAAACCCTCTTTTCTGTTCTTAACATTTTGGGATATATGCTCAGCAGCAATAACTTTCAGGTTCATAGTATATGGACTTTTTGTCACTTTTTTCTTTTTCTTTTTTTAGCCTGGTTCTATTTTGTCTTCCATAATGGTTGGAACAGTTTACAGCTCCACTCCCATTACATTAGTATTACTGTCTTTCTTTGCATAGTCCTTTCAATATTGATTATTTCCTTTATGTGTCATCTTTGTTAACTTTTGGGGGGTTTGGGTTGACCCTTGAATTATGTTAGTCAAGAGCATCCTAGTAGTCAGAGAAGGTAGTCAACTACTTGATATGACCCTGTAGATAATGCAAAATTTCCACTGCCTTTCCAAATACCTGCCCTACCTACTCACTGAGGTTTGAGCCAACACCCTTAGATTTCCCAGGTTTAAGATCTACATCCTTATTGAAATGAAATTTCCTGAGAGGGGTAATACTCAGGATTAACAAAAGATCTGGGAGGAAATTTTGATAGAAGGGAGAAGAGAAAGAATAACATTTTGTATCCTAGAACAGGGACTGAGTAAAGATGGGAAGACACAATGGAAATTGGGGGAAGGATTGGGAATGGAGGATGAGACACCAAAGTAGTTTACTTATCAAAATTCCCAAGTAATATTTTTTCTATCATTGTTTTATCTATTTTGAATTCCCTGACAATGGGATGTCATCAGCATGAGGAAAAGAGTATTGTACTACTGATCAGAGTACCTGAATATACATCTCAGCTCTTGACATTTTTACTAATTATGTGACATTAGACAAACAACAACTGTAAAAGATAGGTCCTAATAATTCCATGACTTCTTAATACATTTATGTTTTAGAGCCACTGCCAAAATTTATAGAAAGGCCATGTCTTCCAAATTATCTTCCTATCCTATTTTTTTTTTTTTTCACTAAAACTTGACATTGGTATATTGATTGGTTCCAGGCTACCTCCCAACACTAAATAAGAGAAGAGATGAATAATATGGGGCTCTGTTTCATGGGATGAATATTCAGATACATACAATCACCAGCAATAACCACCTTGATCAAAAACTTCATGCCCTTTTTATCCTTCTTTGCACATCCCCAAGAGCCACAGAGTGGCTCTGGGACAGAGATTTGAGGATATTTTTCCCCTTGGTGTACTGGGAAATGACCATGCCTTCTCACAGAGGGAGAATATGGCAGTATTTGAATTAAGCTAATTAATATGAAGGTCACACTGCGACCTGATGGAATCGTACAAGAGAAGTCTGTGTGAAGAGACAAGTTTTCTCTTTTTCCTAAAGCTTTCCTTCTCTTTGCAATGAACAGATACCAACCACTTAAAAATAGAGATGTAAAAGTCTTCTTAAAGTCTAATGAAGTGTCTGGGTTGGCAGTCAGAGGAATATGCACACAGCCTGCCATGGGGATTGACTTGGTTGCCAAAACCTAAAACTTTTATTATAGTTAACTATCTCAGAAGATCTTCTATCCTCGCCCTATGGCTTTCTTGGGCTGATGTCAAGGTATTCTAAGAGGGGAACTGGCCGTCAGTTGATGATATTGATTGAGACATTGCTATGTTCAGGACTCTGTGCCAGGTCCCGTGAGATAGTCAATTGAAATGCAAAAACAAAAACAAACAAACAAACAAACAAAAAAACAAAAAACAGGTCACAATCCTTAGGCATAAACTTAGAATCTAACTAAACAGATGACAAATACGTCCAATGGTATAAAAATTACTGAACTAGAAGAAAGTAAACTTCGCTCTTCTAAATTAACATACCACTTTGTACCCCATTTTTGCAATGTATAGCAGAGCACTGGACCTGGAGTTCAGGAAAACCCAAATGCAAATCTGGCCTCAGATATTTATAAGCTGTATAATCCTGAGCAAGCCACTTAACCTCTATCTGCCTCAGTTCCTTTATCTGTAAAATGGGGGTTATCATAGCACCTACCTCCCAGTATTGCTGTGAGGATAAAATGTGTTAACATTTGTAAAGCACTTCATAAAACATAACGTGCTACATAAATGCTACATATTATTATTATACTATAACCGTTTAAATGTATGTTTTGTCAGCATTGCTAAACCTTAAGTTCTTGAGGGAAGGAACTCTGTTATGCCTCTTTACATCTCAAAGCAGTGTTCAGTGTATGGTATATAGAAATTTCACAGAGTGATCTTAATCTTAACCCTAATCCTATTCCATATAAGTAATAATTACATATATGTAAACATGTATATATTTATATATGTGTGTGTATACATATATAATACAACTATATATGGTCTTATATACATATATACATACAAAATAATCTTATTTCAATGTGATAGATGGATAGATATTTCAATGAATATTGGTATTATGGTCATGCCTCCAAAATTAATTTGCTACATGACCTTGAATATGCTAATTAACTTTGTTGTACCTCTTCCTTATCTTTTAAATAGAGACTGATATCTACCTTATTAGAGAGTTAAGAGGCACAGAAAAGATAATATGTGAAAGTGCTTTGAAAGGAGGCTATGATACAACAAATTTATTAGTAATAAGATTTAAAGTAAGAAAAATATAGAAATTTAAAAGTACATTAAAATATACATTACAATTGTGTATACATTAGTGATGACAGAGTTAACCTGGAGCCTAGGACCTGGAGTTGGGACCAAGCTATTGACTAGGACAATCTAAAAACTCTTTTAGTAAACAACTTGTTTTCCAAGTCTCAAAGTCACAGAATTGTTTTTTTTTCCTTCTCTAGCCTAAATTTATTTGCTTTAGGCTAAACCAATGTATTTTCCTCAGTTTCTCTTTTCTAGATTAAAATATTCAATTAATTGGCTTTATAATCAGTAAATAATGAGTTTTTGTTGTGAGATCTATTAGATAGCCTTATTTCCCCACATTCTGTAGTGTGCAACTGATTTTTTTAGCCTAAATATGGGATTTTATATTTATCCTTATTACACTTCTTATAATTTTTCCCCAACACGGCCATCACTTGTTTACCACCTACTTGATTATTAACCCCTTGCAATCTTAACTCCTCCTCTCCAAAACACTCTAATGAAACCAAAATACATTCTACAGTCAAATACAATGGCATGAGTTTTTTTTTTCTTTTGTCATCATGCTTGACCTATTAGAAAATTGTTACAATGACTTCTCTCTCCCCCTTTCTTCACTTTCCATGAAAAGCCATTCTCTCTCTAAGGTTCTTACCTTAGTTTTTGGACCTCTTTCTTTGTTTCCTCTTTCAAACATTTAATTGTGAATGTCCACTTAGTCTGTGTCCTAATGCTTTTACTCTTTTTCTACACTTTTGCTTTTAATGTTCTCATCCATTCCCATTCAATTATACCCCAAAATATCTATCTCCAAACCCAGGTTCTTCCCAGATCTTCATTCTTGTATGCCCATCTACCAGCTGGACATATCCACCATGATGTCCTATCAGCAACTTGAACTCAATATGTCCAAATGTTAATCATCTTCCCCCCTCCTAACTTCATAGTTCTTGATGGTAGCATAATCCTCTTAACTACATAGGCCAATATCTTTAAGGTCAACTTTGACTTTTTCTTTTCACTCATCCACATTATCCAATCAGCTGATAACAAAACAACAACAACATTTATATGGAACTATAAGGTTTGGAAAGTTCTTTACGTGTATTACCTCATTTGATCCTTATAATAGCCAATTGACTGTCAGAGCAGTACAGTTTTGAGGCATATAGTCACCTGCACTTCTTTCCCTTTTTTCTATGTCTATTTTTTCTGTGTTGTGTATGTGTGTGGGTCCCTGGTAAGATACTGTGCTTTGGGAAATGCCAACTGGCTGATATGCCAACAGCCAGAGAATACAATACAGATATAGACAATAACTATGAGTCGCAAGGTCAGTAGCTGATACATCCTGGGCAATACTTTTTGAGCCTCCCTTATGTTCTCAGATATATCAGTGTCTGTGTTAGCTGACATGAGATGTTGACACAATTTATTTCCTATCATCAAGGCTTAATTTTATAGAAATTCACCAAAAAGAATATAAAATAGAATAAGAAAAGAAGAGGAAGAGAAGAAAAGAAGAGAGGACAGGAGAGGATGTAGCAAATGTGCACTGCAAACCAAATAATAAAGAAGAAAAAAATTATTCCCTGAAATCTCTGGAAGGGATGAATAATCTGTCACTTAAATGGCCAGCAATCTCTCATGATTTCAAAGATGGTTAATTTCCATTATATTTGGGCATAAATGCAGCTAAGAAGGCATAAGACCAGTTTCAGAGTAGAGCTCTTAACATTTCCATGGAAAGGGAATCCTGTCCATTTTCTCTCCTTAGATTGCTTTGGTTATATCATTACAACTGGAATAACAACCAAGCTCTATTCAGTGTTTAAAACCAAAAGAACTTATGGACTTTCTCCACAGCAAATTAAGACAGATTCTTATGCTTTCTAAAGAACATCTATTTTCAATATAAATTAGTAAATATAATTCTTTTTTTCATTTTTCAGTCATTTAGTTAATAAGTACTGAATTTGACCAAGGGTTTTCTTGACTTCAAGTAAAACACTTTCACCACTATAATATACACCTCTAAGCAGGTAGACAACAAGCATTTATCAAACACTTAGCATGTGCCTGGCTAAGTGTATTATGCTAAGTACTGGGGATACAAATATAAGGGAAAAAATAGATGGTTCAGAGCTTACTTTCTAATGGGGAAGACACCACATTAATAAGAACTGAAATGATTATGGGAGAGGAGACTATATATACATATATATGTATGTATGTATGTATGAATGTATATATATATATATACATACATACATACACACACACACACACACACATATGTATAATGGTGAACACCAGAGAATTAGAAGTACAGCCAAGAGAGAAAAGAAACATGATTGAACTGGGTCAATTCACAAAATGGAAGCCCCTAGAAGGAACTAAAAAATGGGAGAATTAGGGTATCTTGATGGAGGCATGTTCCAAGATGAAAAGGTCTCAAGTGCTGTAGGAAGTTTCAAAGACAACACTGCTATAATTTCACCTTATGGCTTCAGAGAAAAAGTATAGGGCACAATGTACTTTAGCATTGTCTTAAGTTTCATTAAATCCTTCCTATAACTAGTAGCTTAGTAAATTCAATAGATGCCTGTCTTTGATACTTATTAGCTTATTTTATAGTTGAATCTTCATTGGTTGGTTGGCTGTTGTCCTTCATTCTTCAAGAGGACCAAAATGATGTCGCTATGTTGGAGTCAAGATACAGTGTGGTTGATCAGACCAATATGAGCTTTAGAAGGCTCTACCACAGGTTGAGAACAAATAATCCATATGAACATTTGGAGTGAAGATGTCTCTAATTGGTACTATAATCCTGATTCATTCATAGAGTACAGTGCCTTCTTTGATGTGGGCACACCATGATAAGTGATCATTTGTCAGTGTTTCACATGTTACACAATCAATTCCAAAGTTCTTCAGAGAGACTATATATTCTCATGACTTATTTGTTGAGTATCCATTTTACAAATTAGGAATTGAGGCTCATCAAGCAACTTAAACTTGCTAAGCCTCAGTTTCCTTATATGTAAATTGGGGAGAATAATACCTTAGTAATTATCTTACAGATTTGTTGTTAGATGTAAATGAGATAATGAATGTAAAGTATTTTGCAAACTTGAAAGTATTCCATAAATGTCAGTTATTATCAGCTTGACATTTGCTAAAAAGCCAACTTAATATAAAATTGGATATGATCTACAGATCAAGTTGGGGTTGGGAGGAGGGGAATATTCAGGTCACAGAGTATTTAAAGTGTTTAACTTCTCTACTGTAAAATTACACAGTCTTGTCATTTTAGAGTATTAAGAGGCATATGTAGCAAGAACTAGGAATAGCAGATAAGCCAGTGCTACATTGGTACCCATGGAATGTTAAAAGGCTTAGAGAAAGGTTCATGTACAACTAATAGGTGAAATTGCAGCGAGTCACATTTTGGTTCTACATAAGGAAGAATTCCCTAACAATTACATCTACTCAAAAGTAAACTGGAGTGCTGTGTAAAGGAGTGAAATCCATATCATTGACAGCATTCGAGCAATGCTAGATGACTGCCTTTTAAGGAGGCAGTTCTACTACTTCTTCCTTATTCTGTCATTCTTGGACTTGCTAATCCCACCCCTCTACTATGTATAAACCACTTGATTCCTGCATCTCAGTAATAAACATTATTCCCACACCTTCCTTGTCCAATTCTTTTTTCTTGACCAAGTCCTCTATGATGAATATCCATCTCAATTATTGACCAGTAAATTATTTACTAATATAAGCTTCATCTACCCTACATCATACCCTCAGAATTGTATCATTTCTCTGAAAATCATCTTTTCTCCAGGATAAATACTCCAACTATTTCATGAGATCCTACTGAGTTCTCTCACCATCCTGGTTGCTCTTCTCTTGGCACAGTCCTCTAAAAGTGGTCTAACCAGCAGAGCATGATAGAGATATATTCTCTCTTATTCCAAATATTATGTTGAAATGCATGCAAGCTAAGATAAATTAGTTTATTTAGATGTTTGTTTGCAAATAACAGTGTTGACATCATGAAGCCTCAGAATAACACTTTATTCTCTTCAGTAAAATTTATAACCTTTTAAAGAATGTCAGTCCAACAATACACTGTGTCAAACCAAGTGGATGAAGACTTTCTATTGTCAAAATTATGAGATGACAAAGAATAGGAAAATCATTGAATAACTCCATCAATACATACAGAACTTATGGTAATTGTACAGCACTCTACCTTTTAGCCCTATATCTCTCTCCTCTTTCTTAGCCTCCTAGGAAAAAATGTGTATATCCATTGCCTTCACTTTCTTCTTCCTGTTCACTTTTTACCATTCTGCAATTTGGCCTCTGACCTCATCACTCAACTGAAATCAGTCTTTCTAACATTACCAAGTGATCTCTCAAGTCCTAAATTCAATGGTTTATTTTTGATCCTCATCCATCTTTCATCATTCTGCAGCATTTGATACTCTAGGTTTTCATTATCTTTCTGATTCTTCAATCTTTCTGACCATTCTTTCTATATCTCCCTTGCTGGAATATTATACATGCATTTCTTTCTGCTATGGATATGCTCCAAGATACTACCCCTGTTCTGCCTTTCCTTTACTTTCTATTCTTTCTTTCAGTTACTTCATCAGCATGTTTTTAATTAAGATCTCTATGCAAATGACTCCCAGATCTGCTCCTATTTTTCTCTTGGGATGTAGTTCAAAATCATCTATTACTGATTGGACCTTTACACTTTATCTTCTGTAGACGTTTCAAAATAATGTATCTAAAGTAGTATTCATTATCTCCCCCACCTTCAGCCCACTCCCTTTCTGAACTTCCCTATTTCTGTCAAAGGCACCACAATCTTTCTGTCTCTCCAGTTAAAAAGCTTGTGTTATACTCTACTTCTTATGTTCCCTCATTTCATATAACAAATAAATTGTCATATCTTGGCATTTTTATCCACACAATATCTCTTGCATCTGTCCCCTTCTCTCTACTAACAGTGACAATTTTAATTCAAACTCTCTTCACTTCTTGCTTAGATTATTGTTAAAAAAAAAAACTTCCCCCAAGTTGACCTTCCTGGTTTAAGTCTTTCCCCATTCCACATATACACATGACACACATCTGCAAAAGTGACTTTCCTTAAATACTGGTATGACCATATCAGTCACCTATTCAATTCACTTCAATGGCTCCCTATGTCCTCTAAAAAAAAAACAAAACAAAACAAAATGATAAATGGTTCCCTTTAGCTTTATGGCCAAATCTAGCACCAAAATACCTTTTCTACTTAATTATGCATTACTCCCTTTTCTGTACTTCACAATCTAGACAAAATGGCCTTTTTACAAAAAAAAAATCGAACTTTATTTCCCATCTCTGTGACTTTTAAATTAGCTGTCCCTTATTTATAGAATAAACTTACTCAACACCTTCACCTCTTAGAAAACCTAGGTTCCTTCAGGTCTTAGCTCAAATACCATCTTTTCAAGATCAACCTTTCATAATTTCCCAACTACTAATGATTTCCCTTCATATTTATTGTGTATTTATCCTGCATATGCTTATTTATGCACATGTTATCTCACCTTATAGAATGTAAGCTCCTTGAGAACAGGGAAATTTTTACTTTTGTCTTTATAGGCCCAGCAGCTAACACACTTAGCACACAGTGGGCATTTAATGAATATTTATTAATTAATTGATTGATTCAATGATAAGAAGCTCTTCTATAGCACAGTTCAGCTTTTTAGCATCACTATTCTTCTTATAATGCTATGCATCTCACTATGCTTTCTGCTTATTGATCCTAGTTCTGTCCTTCTAAACCAGATAGAAAATATCTAATCCCTCTCTAACATGACAAGGTTTTAAAATTTTCAGTAGTCCAAATGTCAATAGAGTGACATGGTAAATATCTATTACATAGTTTTAACAATGACTTGCAGGCAAGCACAACATGGAAAATATTGTCCTGGAGATGTATTACTGGAAAATGGCATGGGTGGTCATGCAGCAAGAGCTAAGAATAACGAGTAGGTAGACCAAGTGCCATTGGTATCCATGGAATATTAAAAGATCTAGAGGAAGGCCCCTAGTGCATTGGGTAGAATATAAAATTTTTAGAGGACTACCTAATTTTTAATTTGGATATCTATCACTCAAAACAGTAGCTGACATATAGTAGGTCAGTCAGTCAATGATCATTTATTAAGCACATTCTATGTGTCAGGCACTGCGCTAACCTCTGTGGATATGAAGAAAGACAAAAGATAGTCCCTCATCTCTAGCAGCTCACATTCAAATGAAAGAAAAAAATGCAAACAACTTTGCAAAAAACAAGCTGTGTGTGTGTGTGTGTGTGTGTGCTTCTCTCTTTCTCTGTGTGTATGTATGTATGTATGTGTATATATGCATGTTTATGTGTATGTGTGTGCATATATATATATATTCATTTTTCTCTGGCACTTGAAGAATGCTAAGAGACAGAGATGAGGAAGGAAGGCAACTTTATAAATGTTTATTGACTGATTGGGTAGAAAATCCATAGATAACTTTATAATTAAAAACATTTTTGCTATTTTGTTTTTGTTTTTACATAGGCTTTATTTTACATTTTATCCATAGATGATTTGTGGGATTATAGGTGCAAATATTTTTCAGGATAAGAAATCATGGATAGATGGTTGTCATTATGAGGAATACCACTATTAATAGCATAATGGACCCACAGAAGTATTAAAAAGTCTTGTCAATTTACTTTGAGCTTTCAGAACATTATTAACTCCTGGTGTTTTGTTTCGGTTTTTTGCTTGTTTTTGTAAGATGAAATAACACGTAGTTAAATTTTTGCAGCATACTTTTAAAATTCAAATGCAAAAGTTTCTTTTTATTCATATAAATTTAACCTATTTAGAATTGGTCCATCATTCTAGTCTGTCAAGATCTTTTTTTTGTATCCTAATACTTTCATTATTAAGTTAGCTCTTCTTTCTAAGTTTCCTCAATTAAAAAGTACTATATGAATTCAAGAGAGAATAATATAGGTTGTATCAGTCCATTCAACAAATAACAATAATAAAACATCTTTTTAAGGTTTAAAAAACAATTTAGGGGGCAGAGCCAAGATGGTGGAGTAAAAGCAGTGACTTGCTTGAGATCTCCCCCAAACCCCTCCAAATACCTGTAAAAAATGTCTCCAAAAAAATTTTAAAGCAACAGAACCCACAAAAAGACAGAGTGAAACAAATTTCCAGCCCAAGATAGCCTGTATGGTTGATTGGAAAAGTCTATCACGCCAGGCAGGGAGAGGAACGCAGTTCAGCTTGGGTGTGCTGGCAAAACAGGGCTCAGAGAAGCTGGAGCAGGCCTCAGAGGACTGAATCACTGGCAGCTGTGGTGGTTTCCAGACTTCTCAACCCATAAATGCCAAAGAGAACTTAGAAGGTCAGTAGGAAAAGTCTGTGACCAAAATGAGAGAGAAGCTCAGTCCCAGCCTTAGTCCCTGGTGCAGCCTGGGGCAGTAGCTGCTTCCTGAGCTTCCAGGCCCACAGATTGAGGGGGAATTGAGTGGCTGATCAGAGGGGGATTGCAGGGATTTTGCACTTTGCTGGTGCTAAGGCAGGATTCTCTTGCTTTGCCCATGCTTGGATCTGGGTCACAGTTCTGGGTAGCGAACCTGATGTGAGGAGGAGCTTGTAGTGGTGGTGGAGAGGGAATCCTCCATACAGTTCCAAGGCAGAAAAGAGTGTTTGTGATCACTCAGAGCATGCATCAGGAAAGGAGTAAACACCTCACCCTTGATCATACCACCTTGGAAGAACTGAAAATTTACAGGTCCCTAGAAGTATCTCTGAAAACAGCTGCACAAAACCCCCAAAACTTGAGACAGGACATTCTTCACACTGGAAGCAAACCCTTACCTTAACAAAGAGTTTATAACTCAAGTAATTGACTGGGATCATGAGCAAACTGTGGAAAAAAGGCAGACCATAGAATCTTTCTTTGATGACAAAGAAAATCAAAACATATAACCAGAAGAAGACAACAAAGTCAAAGATCCTACATCCAAAGCCTCCAAGAAAAATATGAATGAGTCCCAGACCATGGAAGAGCTCAAAAAGAATTTTGAGAAGCAAGTAAGAGAAGTAGAGGAAAACTGGGAAGAAAAATGAGAGTGATGCAAGAAAATCATGAGAAACAGCTTGCTAAAGGAGACCCCCCCAAAAAAATACTGAAGAAAATAACACCTTAAAGAATAGCCTAACCCAAATGGCAAAAGAGGTCCAAAAAGCCAATGAGGAGAAGAATGCCTTAAAAAGCAGAATTGGCCAAATGGAAAAGGAAGTCCAAAAGCTTACAGGAGAAAATACTTCCTTAAAAATTAGAATAAAGCAATTGGAAGCTAGTGACTTTATGAGAAATCAACACATTGTAAAACAAAACCAAAAGAATGAAAAAATAGAAAACAATGTGAAATACCTCATTAGAAAAAACAACTGACCTGGAAAATAGATCCAAGAGAGAGAATTTAAAAATTATTGGACTATCTGAAAGCCATGATCAACAAAAGAGCCTAGACATCATCTTTCAAGAAATTATCAAGGAAAACTGCCCCAATATTTTAGAACCAGAGGATAAAATAGAAATTGAAAGAATCACCTAAAACCAAAACCAAAACCAAAGTATACGTATAAATATCACCTCCTGAAAGAGAACCCCAAAAGAAAACTCTTAGGAATATTATAGCCAAATTCCAAAGTTCCCAGGTCAAGGAGAAAATATTGTAATCAGCCAGAAAGAAGCAATTCAAGTATTGTGGAAACACAATCAGGATAACAGAAGATTTAGCAGCTTCTACATTAAGGAACTGGAGGGCTTGGAATATGATATTCTGGAGGGCAAAGGAGATAGGATTACAACCAAGAATCACCTACCTAGCAAAACTGAGTATAATCCTTCAGGGGAGGAAAATGGACATTCAGTGAAATAGAGGACTTTCAAGCATTCTTGATGAAAAGACCAGAGCTGAATAAGAAATTTGTTTTTCAAATACAAGACTCAGGAGAAGCATGAAGAGGTAAACAGGAAAGAGAAATCATAAGGGACTTATTAAGGTTGAACTATTTACATTCCTGCATGGAAAGATGATATTTGTAACTCATGAGAACTTTGTTAGTATTAGGGAAGTTGGAGGGAAAAATTATATGTATGTAGATAGATAGATAGAGGGCACAGGGTGAGTTGAAGATGAAGGGGTGAAGGGGTGATATCTGGAGAATAAATTAAGGAATGAGAGAGGATTATACTGGGAGAAGGAGAAAGAGAGAGGTAGAAAAGTGAATGTTAAAAGTTGTTTTTTACATGTAATTGGGGAAAAATAAAATACAAAATAAATAAGAAAAAAGCAAAAAGCAATTTACATACCTTTTATTTTTGTTAAGACTCATTAGAATCTTATGAAGTAGGTCAATTCACTCAAAATACATTTATTAATCACCTTATATGTGTCAGGAACTGTTTTAAGCACATGAGATACAAAGAAAGGCAAGGAAACTGTTCTTACTCTAAAGAAACTCACAGTCTACTGATAGAGATAACATGTGAACAACTATGTCCAAACAAGATATATGTAGAAGATAAATTGAAAATAGTTAACAGAAGAGAGGCACTACCATTAATTGTTATCATGAAATATTCGCTTAGAAAGTAAAAATTTATCTGGGAATTAAAGGAAGCCAGAAAAGCCAGGAAAGAAAGAGGATGAGCAAGAATATTTCAGGTATGGTGGACAGTAAAAATGACCATGTGGGAGATAGAATGTCTCATGTGAGGTACAACAAAGGGGCCAGTGTTACTAGATCACAGATACAAATATTATTATTCCCATTTTACAGAGTGGGAAACTGAGACTCAGAGAGGTTCAATATTTGTGCAAAGTCACATAGCTAGTTGTAGGTTTATTAAGCAGCTACTATATGCAAAACACTGGACTAGGTGATAGAAATACAAAATGAAAACCAAAGTATACATATAAATATATGCATATCTGTGTTAGGTTATCAAGATGCATATAAACAGAAAGGCATACTACAGGGTGGAGAATGAAGGGTGAAAAGGAGAGATCATGCTGCTCTAGGAATATCCGAGGGTATAGCAAAAATTATCAACTACAATTATCAAATATAAGCTGTGAAAATCAAGGAAAGTTAAATAAAGATATGATACCTGAACTGAGCATTGCTCTGAAAAGCAGAAATGAGGAGATAGGGCATTCCAGGCAAGGGTGTTGTCACTACTCTCTCTGTCTCTCTCTCTCTCTCCCTCCCTCCCTCTCTCTCTCTCTCCTTACATACACTTGAGGACAAAAACTTTAATTTCACAATAGATCAGACTTAAAGTGCTATTCACCCTGAGAGAGCCAATAGAATATCTTTAGTTGACAATAAGATAAGAATGGTTCTTTCTCAAGAGACAAGGAAAAGCAGATAAGAGAAGCAAAAAGGAAATAGGCAATTGACAAGAAGGAATATCTATGGAACGAGTTCTTGATGAGGAGAGTGCTATATGATGGGAAAGTGAGCACAGAAATAGAGGCTAGGCAGACTGAAGACAAATTTTCCAACATTACAATTTTGTCAAAGGTTAGCCCTGTTCTTATTTTGATAGTCTAAATGATAAACAATTTTGATAGTACTAATTTTCAGGCTAATAAAGAGCAGTATACTACAGTGAAAAGGGAGATGGCTTTGGAGTTAGAAGACTTGGGATTAAGGCATGCCTGTATCATTATTATCTATCTGAGCTTGTATGAGCTTGGGCAGGTCACTTAAACTCAATACCCTCAGGTTCTTCATCTGTTAAATTAGATGGTCAGATTACATGACATCCAGGCTTCTTTCTAATTTTAAATCTGTGATCAATTTAATGTTATAATTATGAACATATCTAAGGTTACATCGACCTTTAGAAACTTCTCAAATTTCAGCATTTGAGTTGGTATAAAATGTAATAAACAACAACAACAAAACAAGTTACCCTATGGCACAACTTTTAAATTTGGCATTGACAGAGTGAAGTAGCTTAGGGATTTCTTGCTACATCTTGTAATCTTGATTTTATAGTCTTATATCCTTTTCAACCTTGAAACTATGACCTGAAAAAAGAAACATTAAAAATGTAATTTCATAGACATCAGAAACAAAAATGATTAAAAACAATGTCTAGTTTCTGCCTTGTCTACCAACGGGCACATGACAATTCATGGGGAGCTGCCAATCACTTTAGGGTTGAAAGCAAGCTCTGTGTGATGCTGAGGAATTATAAGAGGAGAAAACTAGGTATGAAGTGACATTGCTTGGATTCCAGTTAGACAAGAGTGATTTAACAAATACGAGTTGAAACAGAAGGATCAAGCACAGCAAATATAGCTGGAAGGATGAGAAAAGTATGTTGGGTACAGGTAGGGAAGATGTTGAAGTCAAGGAATTCAGCTAAGAATGAAGAGTAATTCTCAGTAAGCAAGTTATAGAGTTCAGGAGATCAGAGATTTAGTTCAGAGAGGTACTAGCAAACTAATGTTAATAGAGAACTAGTACCTCTGGTATGAGGGCTTGCCAACCCTTTTTCAGAGCTGCTTATCCACTTTTAGTGCCCACCTTTCACCAAACTTACACCTGTGACTCCAAGAAGCTGTAGCATGTGTACTGTCCACACCCTAGTAAAACTGTCTCAGTGGATGGGCTAAACAAGATTGGGGGTAACTAATGGGCCTCCAACCCATTGGTGAGTTAAAGAAATGTCTATCAGCTGTCTTTACAGACACATTAAAGCATATAGAGTTTATCCAGGTATCAAAGATGCCAAAGTTACTCAATGCATCCTGGGCCAGTGAAAGTTGTCTTGACTTTTGTCCTGTCACTGGACTTCAATGAATCAGGAAGAGAAACTGAGACCAATGACTTTATGCAACTGTGCCTCACTTAAATTCAATTCACAGACAAGTCAAGACATCACCTGTGATGTTATTGGTTCTCTCCAAAAATAAAGGACGAACAACACCTAACAATAAGCTCAACAATGGGTGCCTCATAAAGATAATGAGTTTCCTGTCACTTGAAGTTCTCAAGAAAAGACTGGATAGGCATTTATCTAGGATGCTATACATCAGTTGCTTTTCAGGTATTATTTGAATTATTTCAAGGGTACATAACCTAGGGTCTGTGAACTTTAAAAAAATGAAAGCTGTTTCAATATAGTTGGTTTCCTTTGTAATAATAACAATAGTTAATAATAGCTAGCTTTTATTTAGAGCACCTTAAGGTCTGTAAAACTCTTTACATATATTATCTAATTTTATTCTCACAACTTGGGGGGCAGTTGCTATTATTATGCCCATTCACACATGAAAAAAAATGAAGACTAAAGAGGTTAAGTGACTTGCCCAAATCTAGAAAGCTAGCAAGTGTCTGAAGCTGGATTTGAACTCAAATCTTCCTGAATCTAAGTTCAGTATTCTATCTACTTTGCCACCTAATTGGCTCCTAAATAAAATATCTTTATAATCTTACATATTTTATGAATTGGAAGTCATTATTCCAAGAATGAGGCCATAGGATTAAGATCCATGACAAAAAAAAATGTTAAGAAACGGTGAACTTAAGTCACCTCTGAGGGACCTTCTAACTCTGAGATTCCATAATCCTGAGCCAGATTACATTGCCTTTCAGCCAGTATCAGTATCCCTGTTGCATGTGAAAATGCCAACATCAGAAGAGGTATATTTATGTTGTTGAGAGCTTCACACATGTGGATTCTTCCCAATTATAAAAGAGAGAAAAGGACTAGTTCTTCTATGATTTTTTTATAGTCTAATTGAGAACTGGAGTACATGTTAAGAAAACATAATGATTTCAAATAACCTAGAGAAATTTCAGGTCATAGGAACATGTCTGTAATAATTCTGCACCTTTCTTGATAATTAAAGGTTTAGAAAGGAACTCAGAGATAATCAGCATTGAAAATTTGGTAGAATCTAGTTCTCTGGGAGGTTCATACCAAAGGCAGCATTCAAAAAGGCTTAGTAACCATGTGAAGCATAATAAAATAGCACATTTCCCTCCAAACTGTCCCCTAAAAGCTTTCCATGGTACCTGGAATTCCCTCATTTACATATACATTCCTGAGTAAAGAAATTTTGACTCTGAGAATTCCCAAACATTATTATCCTTTTTTTTCTTGGATTAGACTCACAAATTCATTGGGCTATGGAATACCTGATATCACAAGTTATCCAACAATTATCTGAAATTTATGATCTTAGAAAATTGCTTGAATCACTCTGAAGTTAAATGATGCTCCCTGGGTCACAGAGTCAAAAGAGTTTAGAATCAAGATTGCAACCCAGGCCCTGATTACAAAGTTGGCTTTATATTCACTAAGCCACATTAATTCTATTAATTCATTACACTTGTTTAAAAGGGAATAGTTATCAGATTGGAACCAATTCATTTCAACAAGCATTTATTGAGTGCTTACAACTATATACACTGTACCTAACCTACTTTGTTGAACATTGTCACAAAGATACTGTAAAATACCACCTGTCCTCAAAGAAATTACATTCTAGGAGTAGGGACCGGAAATATAATGTGTACTCAGATAAATAAATGTAAAATAATTTGGGGAAAGAGAGAGCACTAAAAACCTAGAGGGATCATAAAAGGTTCCTTGTAGGATTTGGCATCTAAAGTGATTATTGAAAGTTGCTAAGAATTCTGAGAATCAGAGTTTGAGAGGAAGCCCATTCTAGGCATCTTAGACTCCCTATGCAAAGGCAAGAAAATGTATGATCGAATGCCCAGTTCAGGAAGTTTCTAGAGTTTAGGTGGCCAAGTCTAGCCAGGTATTTAAAAATGCCTTTTTGGGCAGGGAACAAAAAAAGGTAGATAGTGAAGAAGGAAAAGGAAAGGGAAAGGCCTTAAAAATGAGATAGATGCTGCCCTGGAATGGCAGACTTATGTGGTGTCCTGTCTGTGATAGACACTAGGCGTCTGAAATTGGGGTGGTTTATTAATAGAGGAAAGGAGAACACTTAAAGAAGCAAAAGGACACAGAAAACAAACTTTGCCTATTTCATAATTTCACTTCTGTTTGGCCTCATGAGTCCTACAAGGCAACAAATCATTTCTAACCAGAGTGGCCCTGATAATATATTGAATTACTGAAAGGAAGGCATTGCACATACTTCAGGATTCATTATGTTAGAACTATTATTCCCACCACACAGATCAAAGATTTACTTTTGCAAATATTTTGGAGAAAATCCTCTACGGACTTACACAGAACCATGGGTGGCTTCATCCCCTGATGGTTAGATCAGGAGAGGCAGAACTCTTTCCGACCTCTTGACTCCATCACATACATAATAATTGCCCTGCTAAGCAGGGGAAAGCAGTAGAGGGGCTCTTAAGGAATAGCATGGTAGTGGCTCTCATCTTGACATTTAGTATATACTTAACATTACTCTGCTTTTCTCTACAGTGAGAATATTAGTGACCTATGGACAGGGGTTATGCCATTTAAGTGAGTTATGCTCCCCTCCGCCCCATCTCTTCTCCTCCCTTCCCCTAACCACTAGCAGTAGTTAGTGACTAAAGTAGGTACTCAGGAAATTCAGGAAGTCTTAAAGTGAATTGAATTGCTTAATTTCTGGATTTCTTCAGGGACTATCTACCTGAATTCTGACAGTAGCTTACTCAACACTACACTGGGCCTCAAGAGTAAGATTAATCAAAATATAATCTGAGCGGACAGCGCTGTGGTGGATCGTACCCTACTCCATGGCTGCAATCCAAGGATGATCCATCTTTTCTTAAGCTTAGGTAGAAGAGGAGGAGGGACCTCTTGAGGATTCTCTAATGGAGTTAAAACTGCCTGGGGCCACTAAGCTGTCCAGCACATAGAATGTGTCATTTGATGATACAGTTGATATACCAAGTCAGCAAAGTATTTGGGAAGAGACATGAGAATTCCAAGTCTCAAGACTAGTGAGTGCTTCCAAAATAACTACTGTAGTAAGCCAGCAATTGCCTCTTCTGTGGGGAACAATTAAGCAGGAATGACACTCCACTCTGCAGAGGATAGCAGATTGTGGATCACAGCAGTTTGCCCTGTAGTTTTCCCATCTATCAGCAGGGAATGCATTGCATATTAAAGCACTTTGAGCTCGAGTTTCCTCATCTATCAGACAACCTCACTACCTGGATGGAGAGGAAAGAACAATTGTGAACTTCTGAGTCATAAAAATTCAACATATTTGAGGTTTGTTTATAAGCAAGCAATTAACTACTTCTTTTTTTGGTTGTTTGTATCTTCTCATAAAAGGGTCCCTAAGCTTTGAAAGGGATAAGAACATAATTAAAGTGTAATTAGTTGCTAGATAATCAAAAGTGGTGAGAGGAAAGAAAAGGGGAGCAGGGAAGAAGCTGTTCCATCAAATCAGGTTGAGAAAGAATTAAAATACAGGTAGAAAGAGGCTAAGTTTAAAAAAGAGTTGCACAGTATCCTTGTTCATCATGACTGGAATCTCACGTAGACCACATTTCATGTATATTCACGTGCACATAAAAAAAAGGAATATTCACATTTATTTATTTATTCACATTTATCACACACTAAACCAAACATACAGAAGTATTAATATCTCATATATTTGTATTGCTGGAATCTTCTTATTAAAATATTTCATCTATTGTGATGTTTTAAAATCTCATAGAACATTGAATAGAAATGTGTATGCATGCATGTGCATTCATAATGCATAGGGAAACAAATTTCAGACATAAAGGAGCTGTGGTGGAGTGAAAAGGACACTGGATTTTACCTGGGATTCAAATCAAACCTCTGCCATTTAGCAGCTGTGTTGCCTCAGATGTGTCATTTTCACAAACAATTTCTTCATCTGCAAAATGCAAAATTGTTTCATCTATAATTATAACACCTGCATTATATTATAGCACCATCTCTTGGGCCATTTCCTAACTCCAAGTCACATCTGTAGACTAGACCTCAGAGCATGGTGAAATACTTCTTCCTTTGGCATACAGGGAAAGCTCTGAGAGATTGGAGTTTCTAGTAATCTCCCTCATGGACCTCCATCCAGCATGTTCCCTCTTGATTACTAGCCAGCCAGAATTTATTAGCTGTTAAAAAGAGGTATTTACCAAGCAGGTATAGCAAATTGTCAAAGATGTATCTTCCCAAATTAGAGAAATATCTCACATGGCCATTGTGATGATTTAAGTACATATGTGTATGTATGTTTATATGTGTACATATATATACACATATATGTATATAGGTATGCATATATACATACACACACATACGCATTTATATATACTTAAATACATATATGCCTATATGACATTTTATATAGCACTCTGTAGTTTATATAGTACTTCATACATTCATCAACAGCCAAATAAAGGTTTTATTTCCTCAGTTTGTGGTCTCCATCAATCAATGCAGGTTATAAGCCACCTCTAAACTGATAAGTCTTACACAGTTGACTGGGGCTCAGAGACATGTGTCACAAAACTAGCATACGAGGCAAATTTTGAACCAAAGTTTCCCTAACTCCAGGTCCAGTACTCTGCCTCCCATGGCTTGGCCTCTGTACTTGTATCATTTATTTATATAATCTATCTGTATCTATATCTAGCAAAAATAAATAAGTAAGGTTGGTTGTCACAGCATATCTGCATTACAAATGGGGCATTTTCTAATACTTCCATGAAAACTAGGTGGGCAGATGTCAAATCTGGATATAATTGCTAGATTTACTTACCCTCTTTTGCCATGTTCATCATCTTCAGATGACAACCTAAGCATCTTTCCTAAATGTCTATCTCGTTTCTAATTCTGGGGAACTAGAGAATTGAGATGAACAACCTAAAAAGAATCCTAGAAATTTTCCAAATTATTTTCTTCCGAGACTATCATTTTTAGAGGAAGTTTTGTTGATATGTTTTGTTTTTATATCACAGATATTTACAGTTAATCTTCATTCTGTGAGAGTTCTTTTGTAACAAAGTACAACAGCTAAGTAAAACTAATAATACAGTGACCTTATCTTAACATCTGAAAGGACAAGAAACATTCTACAACTGTAGCATTCTTTACATCTCTCTCTTTTTTTTAATTAATGGAAATCTATTTATTATCTCTCCCAATATCTACCACTTTGGAAGAAAAAAGTCAAGCAAAACAAATTCCTTTTAACAAATATTCCTACTTAATCAAAATAAATTCCCTCAATGAGTATATATAATACATTATATTTATGCATATATTTATATATGTATTTTATACATATGTATTATTTATGTAAATATGTATATGCACATACAAAATAATATATATGTATATATGTGTATGAAATAACTCTAGGTTCTTGAAGATTATATCAATAGAGCAAAAAATTCTGTCAGATATCGCCAAGCTGAAATACTCTAAGATTAGCCCTAGTAATAATCATAGGATTATTGGAGCATAGATTCAAACTGGAAGGGAATTTTGAGGTCATCTATTTCAACCCCTGCTTTTACGGATGAGAAATCTGCACAGAGGTTAAGTGACTTGCCCAAGGCACATGTGTAATAAGTAGCAAAAATTGGATTTAAACATTAATCATTTGACCTAAAATCTAGAATTCATTCCCCTGAACCATGTTCTATATCTGTTGTCTAAAGACTACACCTTCTGTGTTAAAAGGGTCTCTTTACTGATTAGGCACAAGGTAATATTGTTTGTTTGTTTTGGGCTACAACCATGCTCTAGGAAATTCTACTAATTTATAAATTACTTGAGTCATGACCTACTTTGGAAGAGATACTATCCACACAAATAAAATCATATATCCTTGTAATATTGAAATATACATCTTATGATATCTATACCTAAGGAAGAAGGCAAGTATGTATATGGCTGTCTCATAATGGAGGGCTATCCTTTATCTTCTATCTTCTATTGAATAAATTCTGTTCAAGATCCTTCAAAAATTACCTATTGTTTACCCTATAGCCTTCCTACCCTGTTGGAAGGCTCCTACAATTTTGTGCCACTTTAACCTCTCCATTTTAATTTTATTGTATATTACTACCATCCACTTACTCTAATGACCCATGACAATCTATACTATTTGTTGTCTCCCATACATGTCTTAAACTTTCCCATTTCTGTGCATTTAATTTTTCTGTTGTTTATACTTTGTTACCTGTTAATTTCCTGATCATTTTAACCAAAATTCAAATGCAATATAATGTTCCAAACTGTAATAATAGTAATAATGATGTAAATGGAAACAACAACTCACATTTAAAATGCACTTTATGGTTTGCAAAGTGCTTTACAAATATTATCTCAGAACTTGATTGCACCTCTCTGATTCATTTATTATTATTAATCATGTACTATTTTGTTGTCTAGCCATTAATGTTTGTTTTTAATTCTCATACTAGACGATTAAGTTTCCCAAGAGTAGAGATTGTATTTTGTTTAAATCCTTTATCACTTCCAGCACCAACAAGAGTGCTTGCACACTGTAGATACTTAATAACTGTATTAATTCTCTCACCAGCTATACATTTTCAGTAGCAATGCTCACTTTTCATATGACACTTGTCACATACTACTTTGTACTGTATTTAATTTTGCTTCACACTAATGATATGTCTTACCCCCACCCAGTCTGTCAACTCCATGAGAATAAGGATTGTGTGTTACACACCTTTGTGCTCCCACAGAGGCTAGCACAAGGTTGAACATTTAGTCATTGTTCAATTAATGTCTGTTGAGAGACTGAAAATTATTGAGTATTCCAGCAGTGTAAGAGATTATTATTTTGACATATGTTGAAAAAAAATCTTTGGAAGTAGCACATGTTGGCCTGCCACATAGTAATATAAACTAGTAGGCTAGGCTAGGATAGAATGGAATAAGATAGGACAGGATAAGAGAGAACAGAACAGATTAAAATAGAAAAGAAATAGGATAGGGTAAGACAGGACAGAAGAGATCAGAACAAAACAGAATAGGCTAGGATAAATTAGAATAGAACAGAAGAGAACAGACTAGAATAGAACAGCTTAGGACAGGATAGGATAGGATAGGGTAGGATAAAATAGATCCGAACACAATAGAACATAATAGAATAGAACAGAACAGGATAGGGTAGGAAAGGACAGGATAGGATAGGATAGGATAGAACAGATCAGATTAGAATAGAATGGAATAATATAGTATAGAATAGAATGTTAAAACTTGTAGGGACCCTAAAAATGGCGTAATATAACTTCTTCATTTTATGTACATAGAAACTACGACTAGAAAGATTAGGGGACTTTTTCTGGACCACATGGTTATTGAGCGGCATAACTAGGGCTAGAATTTAGCTTTCCTGATTTCCAATTTAGTGCTATTTCCATAAACCACTTATTTCCTCCAAATAGAGTTGCCCTTATTGAAGGAGACCATTATGTAAATTCCATGATCTGAAGTTTGCTAGGGAATCTTAATTGCTCCACAGAAATGCTATCCCCATCAATGTGTCATGGTACCTGAAATCATCACTATTGTAAAGTTCTCTCAGGTCCTTCTCTGACTATGATAAAGAAATAGATCATGCTTAACAGCTTTAGGTTCAATGACACATACAGTGCTTATGGATCACATAGTTCTAGCTATACTCCTAGAGGTTTGCTCCCCACCTCCTTTGCCCCTAAGCAGATTTATCATTTGTTACCCTTGAAGCTATGATTAGTGGACTAAGCTTCTTTCCTGTATGACTTATTTCCTATAGGGTCTGCTCCTTTGAGTACCAAGACCTCTACCGGGAAACTGCCTTTGATATCAGTTCCATTGACAGTTGTGAATTATTGGATTTTGCTCTCCCCATGTTTACTTACCTCCTGCCCCACATGTACCCTGCTTTCTTCTGGAAAGCTGTTTGTGATATCCTGAAGTGCTAATATGTGATTAATTCTTGCTTTGGAAGAAAGTTCTTGGCTGTGCCTTAAAGCTTAACCCTAAACTCCTAGAGTTCTATTTGCTCAGGCTTCATATTAAGTCCCTTGTCTCTTCAACCCATGTACCTATCTTTCTGGCTTCCTGACTTCTGATACCTGTGAACTATTCCCTAGCTTTCATCTTGTATCTTGCCTACTCAGATTCCTAAACTACCCATTCTTTTCTAACTTCTGAAAATTATACTCGCAGTTCTTATATTCCTTGCCTTAATTCCTGACTTAACTTATGAACTTACCTTCAAACTGAAGTTTACATTTAGATAAATTAAAAAAAAAACATTCTCAGTTTGTCATTAAATCCAACTAAAGTTATAAAGAGACAGAGGGCACATTCTAATAGATAGAGGGCCAGCTTTAGCATCAGTATAACCTGGGTTCAATTCCTGCCCTTCATAACTAATGACTGTTTGACCATGAATAAGTCACTCATTCAATGGGTGCTCTGGGGAAATATTTGAGGATATCAACTGTAGGCAAATGATTGTTCTGCATCAGTTCAGCAAGTTTCCAAGTTGCAATTGGATTATAGCCAATCAATATATTCAGACAAGAAGAAGAAAGAAAGAAAACAAGTAGGAGGAGGGGGAGGAGGAAGGGGAGAAGGATAGAGAAGAAGAAGAAGAAGAAGAAGAAGAAGAAGAAGAAGAAGAAGAAG
>NW_020954569.1:58457410-58481431 GCF_900497805.2 Vombatus ursinus | reverse complement strand
GAAGAAGAAGAAGAAGAAGAAGAAGAAGAAGAAGAAGAAGAAGAAGAGGAGGAGAAAGAGGAGGAGGAGAAAGAGAAGGATAAAGAAAGAAAGAAAAAAGAGAAAGAGAATGTAGGGAAGGAGGGAGGAAGGAAGGACTAAATAAGAAAAGAAGGAAGGTAGGAAGGAAGGGAGATATTTGAAAGCTAGAATTATTAAATATCAAATGGCATCCAAGAGAAAGGTATAGGAGTGTCATAAAAAATAAAAGGTCTGTCTTCATATAAGGCAAACAGAATCACACAACTTTAGATCTGAAAGGAAATTTAGAGATTGTCTAAGCTTTCCTTTCATTTCCCACATGAGAAACAGTCTAAGACATGGTGCAATTTGCCCAAGAACACAATAATGAATCAGTGGCATAGCATGGACTAGAATTCTCAGGTCCTGACTTCCAGTCCTTCCATCCAGCACATAATTTCCTAAACTTTCTCTTAAACCTAAATTGTATAGTTTCATGTTATCCATTAATTGCTGGCCAGCTCTGCTGTGATTTTAGCAGGATGAAATATCTTTATTATTGTACTGAATGAATAGGCACCTGAGAGTGAATCTACAACTATCTTTAAGACAGGGAACAATATGTAAGTCCCCATGACCCATCTTAGTACTATAAGCATAGGAGCCTTCAAATAACAATCTTATTGTTTATATCAAGATCTTCTTATATAAGCAGGGACAGACAGATTAAGGAACAATTTTGAAGTTGTTTATTTATTTTCTCCTCTGGAACTTTTCCAATTCCATTTTATGCATCCATTTCCCCTGGGGGAAAGAATTCAGGTCTTTCAGGGTCTCAGGCCTGTTTTGCATCTACTTTGCAATACTGCATCTCAAAATGTAATTTAGAAAATTTAATTTTAATTTTAGTTGAAATTCCTCATCCTGGTATTCAAGGCTTTCCACAAACACAACTCAAACCATCTATCTGACTTCTTTGTCTATTATTTAACCTGCAGAAATTCTCTTGTAAGTAGTAAAGTTCTCTGTCACTCTCAACAAATTGTTCTTGTTCTCAGGATAGAACACTGAACTAGGAATCAGGAATTGTAACCTTAGCTGACATTTGCAGGCTGTGGGACCTTGGTCACTTTCTTTCTTTGAGTCTCAATTTCCGCATCTGTAAAATGGTGATGGTAATATTTATACCAGTTATCTAACAATGTTTTGATAAGTAAAGTACTTCTAAAATCTTAATGGAAATGTGTTGTTACTATTGGTTATTATAATATAATATATTGAGGAATGTAAGAGCACTATATACATATACATGTACAAAGATATATATTTTGGTATGTATTTGGGTATGTGTGTATATCTATATATGTGTATGTATATATGTATGCACACATCTATGTATATACCTGAGTACATACTAAGTGTATATATATATGTATGTATGTATAGAAAGAGAGACAGAGAGAGAGAGAGTGAGTGTGTGTGTGTGTGAGAGAGAGAGAGAGAGAGAGAGAGAGAGATTTTACCCTTTTTTTCCACAGGGCAAATCAGTTTTGGAGCAAGGAAGTCCTGGCCTAGGAACAACAAAAAGGTTCCTCCTTGATCCAGTCATATGATATATCATGACTCACATTTTTGAGACTCACTGTTTATATTGAATATGAGTTGGCTACAGATGAGAGATTATCATCTCCCATATATACACCATTTTAAGCTCCTAGAAAGTAACAAGATATCAAGTGGTAATTATGACACTGTAAAAAATTGCTATTCATGTTCCTATACATATTCCTCTATCAGTTCAGGCTGATCTTGAAATAACCATTACACATGTAATTTTCACTCAATTATTATTCCATTGCTTATGCTATCACTCTGGTGGCAATTTCCTTCCCTGAACTGGATCAATTTCAAGTTCTACCTCCATGCAGCCTTCCCTGATTACTCCATCACACCAATGTCTCCCCTCCCTGTGCTGATACTAAACAGCAATAGGGGTACTAGATTACAGGCTGTCTTGCTTTCTCTGTTTGTTCTATCAGTGCCTCCTCTGATCTTTCCCAAAAGATGGCGCATTTACTGAGAACAGGAAACAAACCTACCTTGCATTCCTGGTTTGTCCCATAAGCTTCTTTGTAAGCCTAGAAGCCTGTGACTGGTGCCACATTTGAAATACTTGATAAATACCTGTTGATTGAGTGTGCCTTCTCTGTATTTGCATAGGTCCCTGAATTCTAAGTCCTAAATAATCATGAATCAGCCAGAATCTGGTTAAGTAAATGATACATTCTATTCTAAGGTCTTAGTTATTCTCTCTGCACACAAAGAGTGTCATACCAGTACTCTGCAAGACAAATGTTTTTTTTCACATCCTTCCTGCTGCTCTCAAAATGTCTTTTTCTATGGATTATATGTAATGTTTTAAAGCTGACACAGTCCAATGATAATTTGATTCTTATGTCCATCTCAACAAAGTCTAGTTTCCTAGGTTAAAGGTCCAGTAATTTTTTTTAATTTTTTTGGACCAAAAACCATAATACCACATGAATAATTAATTCTTAAGACTCTAGCTAATTGGACATTCATATTATGTTTAGTATTAGAATCTGCTGGTACTCAATGTAGGACCTTCAAGACTTATGATTGTCCATATTTGAATTCGTGGATTCAAGGAAGTCTCTGGAGCTTCCCCTCCACAAGCATGTCCTAATCCAAAGGATGATGTTTGAAATTACCATGCTGTATTCCCATCTCTAACTTTAATTCTTGTTAAAATTTACTCCTCTACCCCCAGTAGACTTAATAAGCAGAATATTGTAAATGGAGTAAGGAAAATATCTGAGTTCAAATTCTGCTTCTGACACAAGCTGTGTGACCTCAGACCACTAAATCTCCATGCTCCTCAGCTTCCTTATTTGCAAAATAATTAAAATAAGGGGATTGCACTAGGTGGCCTTTCAGGTTCATTTCAGTTGTAAATCAATTTTCTCTTGATCCTATAGCCACTTCACCTTTCACTACTGCTGTGGGGTGATAATTTAAGCTAATATTAGCCTGAATCTTAATATTAAGGATGACTTTGAGAATTGGTATTGAGTGGGAAAGAAGGTTACAGCATAAGAACCCTGCATATGTGAAAAGACTGGAGAGAAACAAGAAACAGAAAGGGGAAGCTGGGAATGCTAAAGATTACTGCTAATTTCATGGTTCTTCCATACCAAAGAACTAAGTGACTCTTCCCAATTGTTAGACCTAACAGACCTTTAAAAATATTCTTATTTTGAATTTGATAATCATCAATAAACACAAATATTTCAACTTACAAAGAACAAGAAATAGGATTAAATAAAAAACTCATTTTCCATTAACTTATATTTGCATATATATGCACAGGTATATATGTCTGTATATATGTATATTTATATAGAAATGTGTGTATAGGTGCTTATATGTATGTGTGTGCATATATATTCATACATATGTATGTAAATAGAAACAGACATACCTACATATATTTAGCTAAGTCATAACTAAATTACTCTACTTGTGTCCCTTCTGGACTTCTTTTTATTTTCTGATGTGCATTTTAAAATGTCTTATTGATACTATTTTTTCCATATCTATCACTACCATATTTCCCTGATTCAAGCAGATGCCCTCTCTAGTAACAAATATGCATAGTCAAGCAAAGCAAATCAACACCTCGGCCAAATTTGTGTTTACTTGTCTTGCTCTGTGCTCTAGTCCCATCATTTCACTCCCGAGAAGTGGGAGGTATATTACATCTTGAGACTTAAAATAATGTTGGGGAAAACAACTTTTCTACACCGCTTACCAAACATTCAGTGTGCCCAGGCAAGGTCCTGGGAGAATAAGAAGAGGGGAAAGAAGTGCTTTTACTGAATTCTGTCTCCAATGAACTATCCTAGGTGCAGAAAACTGACCCATTATCAATAATACATGTATTAGTTGTTTCTATATTAGATGACATGCACTCATTCATTAACAATTGAGCTAGCCATATGCTGTACAGACAATTATATTAGATTAGTTCCTATCCAAGGTTAACTTAAAATTTTCTTTAAGAATTTTTTCCATATGCCAGAACAAAAATATTACCAATTTCATGTTGTGGAAAATATTAGCAGATCAGTAATGAGGGCTTGCTGTAACTAGTATATTGCAAATTAATAATGACTGATTTTTTTAAAAAAATTACCTTCTCAAATGACTTTTCTTCATACAAAAGAAAATCTCTACCATTAAGGAGCTCATAATCCAATGAACCTCAACACACATTTATTAATGAGAATTAATGAAAGTTATCTGGCTTTGGTTTGATTTTAAAAATTAAATGTTGAAGGAAAACAACGAACCTGTAATAACCAAGTGCATTGATTTTTTTTCTTATTCTTTATTTTCTTAATTTTTCTCCATCATGTTAACACCCATAAAACAATGTCCAAATGAGAGCAGGTTTATATGAGATAGGTCCCAGTTAAGGAGGAGTTCAGAGGAGGCAGGGATCTATTTGAGTTGGGCTGGTTGGGGATGGAGATTTTGAAGAATGTCTAGGAAGAAAGTGCCTCAGCCATGTACTCCATTTCAGCACCAATTCTCATACCTTGTTACAATAGTGTGATGCTGTCAGAATTGACTTCACCAAAAATAAAAAATAAAAAAAGACTGACTTGTTCAGCTAATTGAACATTTCGATCTCTTATGTCTTAGTTCGTTTCTCTGTCCCAAGAACTGATCAAATCCTAGCGACACTGAAGGCACAATTACTGCAGATCATTTCTCCAAGGCTGTCTTTAGTCACTTCAGATGATGACAGCTGGCTGCCCTTCGTCTCGTCTTGAGTTCGTGGCTCCAAGTGAGGTGACTGAAACATTTAGCTACCTGCTTCCTGCTTTAGGTTTCCTCTCCTTCAAAGTCAAAGGAAATTCTTCCTGGCTCAAATACCTTTAAAAGAAAAATTCAAAGACTCTATCAATTATACACTGGGTAGTTGACAAAGTACAAAATAAAGTGGAGCCTTGGCATGCTTCTACTTCCTTTTGTAACACAGATGAACTCTGGGACTCATTATTCAATTCCCACTTGCACAGGTAAGTCAGGTCCCTAGAGTTAGGCTCCCTCCCCCCAACTTAGGATTCTAGAGGTACCCTTGAGGATTTGTGGCATTCAACATCACATAGAATGCCATGTGGGGAAACAAGGCAGCTAAGAGTAGCAGGCCACTACTACCACTCCTGTTACTAATCTCCTCACCAAGGCTTATAGAATGTCTTCCTCCTCCTTGATCACTCAGATAGGACCAATGACAGAGAGGTTGAGTTCCTCTGCTGGCCATTGTCTCAGGAACCAACTTGAAGACTTTTCTTTATCATGTAGGAAGCAGACAAGAAATAGCTACAGGGCAAGGCCATCCTTTATGCACCATTGCATTATCTCCAGAAACATGTTTCCCAAGGCTCCTCATGGATGGATTCTAGGCAGATTGAACTGTATACACTAAAAGACTGTTATAATTCCTTTTGAGTAAAATTAGAAATTTCTTGTCCAAAATTGGTGAGATATAAGGCATCCTGAAATGCCTTCTTCCTCTCAATTTTTTTTTTAACAGTCACTATTGAGGGAATTGAGGGGACTGAAGCTGCAAACAGTGATGGGAATTGAGAGAACCACACTAAATCCATCTTATGACAGTTCTGGAGCTAGTTCAGTTCCTTTTTTTATTCAATTATAGGTCAAGTCCAATCTCTGTCATGGGAGAAATTTTTATTCAGTTGTGCGAATTGTGAGAAGACTTTATTGCATTATTTGAAACTAATCCTACATAGCCAGGAAACTGGACCTCCTCATACTACTGTTTAGAGACCTTTAACTAAGGACCTAGGTGCCTCAGTCAAACTAAGTCCTGTTAAAGACCTTAGCTTGAAAAGGTCAAGTTCTCCCACTGCATCCTTGGCCATATCCAGTTGTCCCGATACATATCTGGCCACTGGACCCAGATAGCTCCAGAGGAGAAAGTGAGGCTGGTGACTTTGTATAGCTTCCCTCACTTACATCCAATTCACTTGCGTGTCATAGCATCACCTCCCTGATGTCATGGTCCTCTTTGAGAAAGGACAAACAGTAGCAGCAGCAGGTTATGCTAAAGAGAAACCCAGTCAGATCCTAAGACCGATGCATGGAGTTTTCTCATGGTTATACATCTCAACCAAACCATATGTCTTATTTGAATACCGAGTCCATACTGAATTATAACGTTCCTTTGACTGTATACAGATACTTGAGGGGAGTGGGATACCTCCTTTTCTGATTTCAGGGAATTGCACATATTTACTCTCCTCCCCTCCCCAAACTTGAAAAGACCCTAATCTTTTCTCCAATTAGAAAAAATAACAAATTTTATATCCTAGTTAATTGTTTTCTTTTAATAAATTGTTTTTAATGTATAAAAATCTGTCTCCCTCTGTATATGGGATCCATTGCAAAGGTGAAGAAGGTAACTGCTTCCAATTTCTTGGGCAATTGGCATACATTGGTTGATAAGTTGATATGCTCAGAAGCTCTAACCTTTGTTTCCTCAGTCATTTCATCTTTCACCCACCACATTATCAACACAGAATTGTTGTGCTGGGATCCACGGTTCTAAGCTCAGAGAAGTGACTTTCTATTTAATATATTGTAAATCTGATTACTTCTGCTATTAACCAGATCTCCAAAAGGCAATGATGTTCCAATAAAAATGAGTGTGTGTGTGTGTATGTGTGTGTGTGTGTGTGTGTGTGTGTACATTTTCCTTCACTTTATTTCAGAGGGAGAGAAACCCTAGCCACTCTCTGAGCAGGAGAGCAATATTTGTGGCTATCTACTAAGAGACATACCATTATATAGACTATAGCAGCTGTCTCTAGTTTTAACACCAGTAGCAGCCCTGACCACCATCGGGTCCCACACTGGTCTCTTGCTCCAAGCTTTGGTCATGCCCAGCCTTTTATGGTACAAGAGGCCCCAGAACCAAGATAGCCTCTAATTCTGGAGAGGTACCAGGCTAGGTAGCCACAAGTTTCTGCTGATACTCTTCTGACCCTTATTCCTTGTCTACTAGGCTCCAATTCCTAGTTGGTGGGAGAGATTTGTTTATTTTTTTCTTTCTTTTTTTTTGCTAGGCAATGGGGTTAAGTGACTTGCCCAGGGTCACACAGCTAGGAAATGTCAAGTGTCTGAGGCCAGATTTGAACTCAAATCCTCCTGACTTCAGGGCCTGTGCTCTATCCAATGTGCTACCTAGCTGACCCTGGTGGGAGAGATTTGAAGATGCATATCTAATAACAGTTATGAATGTCTCATAGGCTCTTCTATAGGGACTCATTTATCAGCTACTGACTCACACTGCCCTTTCTTAGGGGCAGTGAGGACCTAGTCAATGGGCAGAAGTCATACAGAAACAGATTTTGACTTAATGTAAAGAAAAGCAATTAAAACTATCCAAAAGTGAGCTGATTGGCAACCTTGGAAAGCAAGGAGTTCTTGACCACCATAGATCAGTGGTCACCAAATGACAATGTCGGGCCAAATTCAGTATGCTCCCTATTTTTGTACTTCCATGAGCTATCAATCTCCGCTTACACATGAGGTAACAGAGGTTCAGACAAATTAATTGATTGTGTTTACACAGGTAATAGTAGAGTTGCAATTCAAACTCAAGTCTTCTGACTTCAAATCCAGTGCCACTTTCGTTACATCTTGCTTTTCATATAGTAGGAATTTTAATATATTCTATATGTATTTAGCTTAATAATGCAAAGTTAGCAAAGCAAGATAGAGAAGTGAATGAAAAAGGTGAATATATTTTATATATAAATACTGTATAGATAAATGTATATCTATATATCACACTACATATACACACATATGTATATAAGCAAATCTATCTAAATCTATATCTATACCTATTTACTCACTTTTGCAATACCTCTCAAATATGCCTCTTTCTCTCCTCTGACACTGTCACCACTCTAGTGCAAAGTCACTTCACCTCATGCCTTGATTATCACAGTAGCCTGCAGGTGGGTCTGCCTACCTCAAGTTTCTCTCCACTCCAATCGATTATCCATTCAGCCACTAAAGTGATTTTACTAAAATGCTAGTCTGATCATGTCATCCCCCTACTCAATAAACTCCAGTGGTTTCCTATTGCCTCCAGAATCAAATACACAATTCTCCATTTGACATTCAAAGCATTTCATAATCTATCCCCCTCCTACTTTTCCAATCTTCTTACACCTTACTCCCTGAAACATACTCTTGAATCTAGTCCTACACTGGCCTCCTGAATGTTCCACAAACAAGACACTCCATCTCTTGGCTCTGGGAATTCTTTCTGGCTATCCCTCATGCCTAGAATGCTCTCCTTGCCCCACTCAGACTACTGATCTCCCTGGTTTCTTTTAAGTCCCAGCTAAAATCCCACTTCCTACAGGAAGTCTTCCTCAACCTCTCTTAATTCCAGTGCCTTTCCTCTGTTAATTATTTTCTATTTAGCCTCTATATAGCTTTCTTCTATATATTTGTTTGCATGTGGTCTCTCTCATTAGATTGTAAGTTCCATGAGGAGGTGGACTGCCTTTTGCCTCTTTTTGTATTCTCACTGGTTAGCACAGTGCCTGACACATACTAGGGGCTTAATAAATGTTTATTGAATTGAATTGTGTGTGTGTGTTTGTGTGTGTGTGTGTGTGTGTGTGCGTATGTGTGTGTGTGTAGACTTCTTTCTAGCTTACAAAGCACTTTCCTCTCAAGCTGTGAGCTAGGCAATCTACTACATATGCCTATGTGACCTTGGAAAATAATTTTGCCTTTCATGGTCTGTTGCTTCATCTATAAAATGAGGTAGTTAGATGAGACAATCTTTAGAGACCTTTATAATCCCTAATCCTAAGAACCTAAGAATCCTATGAAATATTTTTCTATGACCTGACTCGGCATAATTGTCAGAAAATTTTTCTCTTATGAACATTTGGTTGATATCAGTTGTAGCAGGAGCAATATCCTATCTTGACAGTTTGATGGTGCAGTAAATAAAGCTCTAGAATTGTAGTTTTCAAGACCTGAGTTCAAATCCAGACTTAGATCCTTGCTAACTGTATGACCCTGGGTCAAGTCACTTAACTTTTTTCTGACTCAGTTCCTCTGTCTGTGAAATGAGCATAATAATAGTATCTACTTCCCAGGGTTGTTGTGAGGATAAAATGAGATAATATATGTAAAGTGCTTTGTAAACCTTTAAGTTCTATATAAATGCTAGCTACTTTTTTCTTTAAAAGATATTGAAACAAGGAATACCTTGTAACAATCACAATAAGGCATTCATGAAGGAACCTTGATTGTTTGGTACTGTGTTTTAGAATTGGAAATAAGCACTTATTTACCAAATGCCAAAGTTAATATTAGGTCCTCAAGATTTGATTGACTCAGGGGACTAGAAGTTCAGGTTGTTGATAGCACATAAATAGATAGATAGATAGATAGATAGATAGATAGATAGATAGATAGATAGATAGATAGATAGATAGATAGATTTTCCTAGTTCTCTGAGTATAAAGCAGCATGAGGACCTCCAGGGGCACTGCTAGAAAAGGAAAATTATGTTAGGCAAAGAAGCTTCCCTGAGCTGAATCAACTCAAGGTGTCCTCAATGCCTGTTCTTCTAAAGATCCTTCTCCTGCTAAGACTAAGTAAATCTTCTTTTGTTAGCTCTTGAAAACACTATGAATGTCTCATTTTGTTCCACTATCTCGCCAGAGGGCTAGCATGAGTCAGGCCAAGGCCAAAACATCTGGAATTAAGAAACTTAATATAATAAATAATATACTAAATAATCAATATGGGGCAGTAAACACACATACACACACACACACACACACACACACACACACACACACACAGAGTCAGAGAGAGAGAGAACCAAAGTTGCAATAAACCAAAGTTCTCAGTTTTGGTTCTATTCTTAATTAGATATATAATTCTTGGATAAGTCAGTGAACTAACTGGATCATTTCTCATTTCTATAATAATAAGTAGAATAGCTACTGACATTTTCATAGTACTTAGACGTTTCCAGATAATTTTTATACATTATTCTGTGCAGGGTAGTTACTGCAACTATTATATCTCCATTTCATAGATGAAGAAACTGAGTCAAAGATTGATAAAACTACTTGTCCATGGACACAGAGCTGATAAGTTTCAGAAGTAGAATTCTGAGAGGGTAGTACTTCTCTGGTTCTTTTGAACATGCTATGATTGTGTTTTACTAGGGCACATGTCTTCCACTGGGATCTCTTTTCATCTTTGTTTTTGGTGCTTTTTTTATTGTGTTCATGGTCAATCTGCCTCTGTGGGCTTCACTTACTATAGCTTTCATCTTGTACAAATCACAACATAGTTGGAAAAAAAAATACCTCACTGTTTCTCTGCTGGGTGTGAGCATGTGTGACTGGCCATCTGGTCACATTCACAGCTACATTGATGATGATCCCTTCTCTCTCTCTCTCTCTCTCTCTCTCTCTCTCTCTCTCTCTCTCTCTCTCTCTCTCCCTCTCTCTCTCTCTCTCTCTCTCATTTTAATTCAGTACATGTCTCTCCTGGAGCAAGTTCAGCTGGTCAGATTCAATTCCATCTTTCTTGTCAACACTCCTTGGGGAAAAGACAGCAATTTGCCCATTTTAACTTGTAGGACATGTCCGTCCTTTCACTTTTTCATAATCATGGGTAGCAAATCAGGTTGCCAAGGAATGCCTTGCAACTTAATCACAATGAGGCATTCGTGAAGGAGCCTTGATTATTTGGTACCGTGTTTTAGAATTGGAAATAAGCACTTATTTACCCAAATGCCAAAGTTAATATTAGGTCCTCATTGTATTACTCCTGAACAATTTTTACAGCTACAACTGTTTTCTCTGCTTCTAACCTCTATGCAAGTTACTTTACAAACCCCTACAAGAACAAGTTTCACAATGCCACTTTCTTGCTTGAAAACCTTTTCCTTACCTATGGGATCATGTCCAAACTCCTAAACCACAAATTACTTATGTTCTACAACTGGACCCTAATTTACCATTACAGTCATCTTACACTATTTTGAATCTTCATCAAACTTTCCTTGCCAGCAAATTGGCCTACCTCTAGCACCTATTATAATTTCCCACCTTGATACTAGGGGGAAGATCATTGGACCTGAAGTTAATGTGGCTGGATTATAGTCCCAGAAGTTACTAAATAATTATGTCACTTTAGTATTCTCTAGTTTTCTCTTCTATCATATGAGAGGGTGGGATAGATTATCTGCAAAATCCATTCTAATTTAAAATTTCTATGATTTTGTCAAATTCTGTAAATTATACTAGGCTGAAATGCTTTCTATCTACCTTTCTGCCTATCTGAAAATTTCCAGTGCTTAGGGAAGGAAAGATGTGAAGATTTATTCCAAATACCTTCATTGTAAGTAAGACTCCAGAGGCATTCCAATAGGATCTCATTTTCCTTTTGTGGAAGCAAACTAAAGCCCTTCCCCCCCCCCCATTTTGGGCATAATAAGAAAGCATTTTTATAGAGGAGAAATAGAAAAAGTAATAAGAAAGCATTTTTGACAGCATCCTAATCCTAATGACTTTGGATTAATCTGACAGGTTAATTATATCAAATCTTTCCTTAATAATCAATTACAAAGGGACAACTAGGTGGCACAGTGGATAGAGCACTGGCCTCGGAGTCAAGAGGACCTGAGTTCAAATCCAGCCTCAGACACATAACACTTACTAGGTGTGTGACCCTGGGCAGGTCACTTAACCCTGATTGCCTAACCCCCCCCCCAAAAAATATATATTATATATATAAAATAATCAATTACAAAACAATATCCTGTACAATATTACCCACCCACTAAAGAACTAATGATTTTCTCTGAAGAACCTGGTTAGAAAGTCCAAGGAGGAATTCTGGTTTCACTTTTGATAGCATTTAGGCTGTTACTAAACAAAGGCAAGGAGCTTTAGACAAATCCACTAAAAAGTAGTCCTCATGCCTTGACTAGATTAAAGTAATGATCAGATTAAAAGACGGAAGAAATCTTCAATTATTTCAGAAATGGAAGTGTTTTTTGAGTGCATCTTCAACCAGCACTTAAAGAGAAAATTTGAAAGTAAGGGTGGAAGAGGGAATGAATAGTATTAGGAAAATTACTCCCCAAGGCAGTGCAGAAAGTTAAGGGACTATTTGTTTTATTGGATGAGGTGAATTCTTAACTGAACTGTTACCTAAATTCTGAACCCTTGCCCAGATTTGACTGTGTAATATTGTTTATAGTCTGGGAATGTTATAAATCATAACTCTGAAATAGCTTGTGTTAGAGAGATTCCAAAGGTACAAGGGGACTCTGTCATTTTGGGCTTTTATCTCCCTAAGCACAAAATCCTTAGATTAGAAGCATTGGAATTAATGTTTTGTTTTGTTTTGTTTTCTGGCAAGCTTGTGCCCATAATGCAGGGTCTATTTTTCTCTCTGACATTTTGAAATTCTATGCTACTCATTATTTGCACCATTCATTAGCAATTAATCATGCACAGTCTTCTAACATTTTTCGCACTGTATATATTACTAACTTTCAGGTTATCTTCATAGCTAGACTGCAAACTCATTTTTCCAACTTTGAATCTCTATCCCTGAAGGCTGTAGCTCAAAGTTGGGTTTTTTTTGTCTTTTTTTTTTGTTTGTTTTGTTTTACACATCCTAGGACCTCAGTCAATGTTGGTTGAGTTGTTATTCATCCACACATTTTCCACATTTGTGCAAATGTCTATTACATGTAAAGGAATTCGTTTTACATTGGAGGGAGGTGGTGTCCCAGTCTATCGAAATAGTTTCAGTAAACGTCAAGAAAGCCATAGAAGCAAATGGAAGAATTTGTTATGGAAGAATTTTAACTCATATAAGGGAAGGGGGAAGAAATAAGCATTTATATAGCATTTACTCTGTGCCAGGAACTGAACTAATATTACCTTCATTAACTAATATTAACTTCACAAATATTACCTCATTTGATGCTCACAAAAACCTATGAGGTAGGCACTATTATGATCCTCATTTTACAGTAGGGACACTTAGGCAAACAGAGGTTAAGTGATTTGTCTAAGGTCACACATCTGAAAAATGTCTGAGTCCAGATTTGAACTCAGGACTTCCTGACTCAAGGCCTGGCACTCTACCCATTGTACCACCTAGTTAGAAGGAAGTCTAGAACAAGAAGGAGACAACCAGGTGTGACAAAAAAGGACAGGAAAAAGCAACAAATGAAGAATACAATCAAAGGTACCTTGGAAGCTTAAGTACCTTACTGGAATGCAATGAGTCACTCATAGTTCATCTAGTAGTTAACAAAAGAAAAATTTCCAATAACAGGGGAAAGATATCTGATAAGGATATACAGTGAGGATACCATTTTAATTCAGCTCCTGGTACCCCTCAGACTTCCATATCCTACTCAGTCTACAAAATTTTGGGGTTCCCCTGTCCAATTGAGTTTCTAGATCCTGTGATATTTGGAAAGAAAGTTCATTTTCCTTCCTTCTGGCAGAAAACAAACAAACAAACAAAAATGACTCTACTTCCCATGAACACCCTTGACATTAAGAGATTACAATGGCAACCTATTCTTAAGGAGTTACAGTGAGAATAGAAAATAGAGAATAGAAAATAGAAAATAGAAAAATAGAAAACAGAAAATAGTCCATTTGAGAAATATTAAGTGAGCAGAATGGGCAAGACTTGTGAATTGATAGGTTCTAGCACTATGACTTACACATGACAGGTACTCAATAACTAGTTGTTGACTGATTAACAAAAAATGACAGCCTAGGCTTTCATAGCAGGTGAACATGCCTGCAAACACATTTAATGCAAATGCCTGAACAATTCAATTAAAATAAAAGTCAATTTCATCGAAGAATTGGTTTGACCAAATTGAGTGAATGATTGACAGAGCTGACTGATCAATTCATTCCAAATGCTTAAGCTGATAACCCCATGTAGACATTTTCTAGTTTCTTAATATAGAACACTCTCATAGGTGGTAAGAATGGAGTGTTGTAAGACAGATTTAGTAAATGCAAGCAGGACCACTGGATGTTTACAGATCAAATGGAATGTTAGTGACACAAACAGATTAATAAAATTATTTGCAAGGGTGGATTAAATAATTTTCATCAAATGATTAGAAAAACAACAACAATCTTTTGGCCTTTTTTTTCAATTATGAATGTGTGCCTAAAGGCAAAATAACACTAGAGAACATTGCTCTCTATTGTTTTAAATGGCTTATTTTAAGAGGTATATACTTTCAAACGGATATTCTAATAACAAAATCTATCCCCTCTTATAGTGGAAAATCTATAAAGAGCCCTTCTGGCTAGTACATTATGGCCACTTTCATGGAACAAAAATAACATTACTCTCTACATATCTTCCTAACATAAACAGATCAGGAAAATGGAGCTCCTCAAAGCCTCCGCGCTCTGATGGACGTTTCTCGGGTGCCAGCACTTGGGAACTCTCTTCACTGAAAAGATAGGCTGTGTCATCTTTTATGACACTTACCATGCAAGATTCCCAAGTCATAGGTTGTAAATGAGTTTGGACCTGTTCATATGACTGCTTTTTTTAAACTGTGAAATTCTTGGCCTCACAGCCTGGAATAACAAAGTCTGCACTCCTCATTATGGATTTGACTCTTTCTCTACTGCTTTTCTTCTCTCCCTCCCCCCACCAACTATGAAGAAGAAATATTCAGTTATACATTACATAGGTTGAAAATTGCTTGTTTGATTTTCATTTCTATTTGTTCCAGAAAGTTGCACAATGCATTCTGTGAATAAATATTCATTGTTTCAAATCTGAGAATGAAATGGAGGCATCTAGGTGGTAAAGTAGATAGGATAGAGGAATTGGTATCAGGAAAACCTGAGTTCAGTTCTGCCTCAGGCACTTATTAAGTATTTAAATATGAGTAAGTCACTTAACTTCTATCTCAGTTTTGTCATCTGCAAATTGGGGATAATAATAGCACTTACTGGGTTACTATGAGGATCAAATGAAATACCATGTAAGGTGTCTTGTAAACCACAAAGCATTATATAAATTGTAGGAAATATTACTAAAATGAAAATTCAGGCATCTCTATAATGTTAGACAATCAGAAACTAAAAATAAAGTTGATCAGTTTTCTTACATTTAAGGAAAAGGGAACAATCATTTATTAAGTACATACTGTGTTCTAGAAACTGTTCTAAGGGATTTCAGATATTTTATAATTTTATAATATATTCAGAGGGATAATTTTTTACAACTCTATGAAGGGGCAAGGGTGAAATTTGGGAAGAGAGAAGGATGGATTAATATTATCAACATGTATTAATATGATCAAGGAACCCAAGCTAAAGATTCAAGTAGTCAGAGTACTTATTTGTCTTATACATTTCCAGTGAAATAATAGGCAACTGCACCACCATTCTATCACTAATCAGTACACATGTGGGCCTCCATTCAATATTTAAAACTTTTTATTGGATTTTTTTTTCATTTCCTTGATTCATTATCTTCTTAAATTCAACATAGCTAAAACCAAATTCATCAGCTTCTGCACCAAAACTGACTCCTCCCTTGGCTACCCAATGTTTGTTATTTTCCTGATCATCCTTCATTATGTTTTCCCATCATCCCACTATCAACTTTCCCTTCTCAGAACACATATAGCTTGTCATTTGTAAAGCTTATTTGACATATCATCTAATTTAAATAAAGGTAAACAATTATAATTGTTAATCAAATATTGCACAGTGGAGATACAAAGATAAAAATGAAAGAGTGCTTACCATAAGGAACTTACATTTCCATTCATAATCATTTTATAGGATAGGTTTTCAAGTACAGCATGAGGGCCTTTTTATTTTCTCTTTGGTACTTTGCTTTTAATTAGGGTTAATTGCCAATGGTTGTAGTGACGCCTTGGTCACAGACAAATAGTCTAAATAATAGGTATTATAGACATGGCTCTAATGCCAGTACTCACTTAATTTAGGTTCAATGTTAAGACAAAAGGAGGTACCCTCCAAGTCACTGAACATTTAAGAAAGAAAGTTTACCTTGCCTTAACATAGCAACAAAAATAGAGTGGCACTTGTCTTCTCTTCCATCTGTAAACATACTTGCTTAGTCAGTCAGCAGGGTATGGCTACTGAGGTCTCAGGCACCCAAGTCTAAGAAGTGCAGTTTACACACCTGGGGCAAATCAAGCTTCAAGGAGGAAACTGTATCAGGAAACTTAAGGCTGAAGAAAGCTGTGTCTGGAGAACACTGGTCCTTTCACAGAGGTAAATGCCATAATGCAGATGATTATGATTAAAATTAACTCCATGAGTCTTCCCTTTGTTTGTCTAATCAAATATATAACATTAAAACTGATTGACTATATGAAACAGAATACATCTCAGTTCTAAATTTTTAAATAAAAAATGTCCTTTGAACCTTAAGGAGGGGGAATTTACATGAGTTATATATGTCTTTGGCATTGCCCTTTACCATGGAAGGAAGAAGTAGATTTCTTCAAAAGTATCTTTCAGTTTTTTCAACTCTATGCATAATACTTTTCTTATTCATTTAACCATATTCTGGGCTTTTGATACATTCATGTCACATGTGAGAAATTGTTGGAAAATGATGTAGCTGTAGAAAAAAAGAAAAATGGCAAGCTAGATACTAAATGTACTGTCAAAATGCAAAATAGGAGTTTGTTTCTTGGCCCTATATCTGGCAATTCATTTAGATCCTCAATGTTTCGATTATTGTTACAAAAAATGAGCTAGATTTATTCATGGTTCACTGCTCCCCTCCCCACATGCCAAGGGAGTAGTTTTTTTCTTAAGTGAGATTCAAGAAAATCTGCTAGCTAATAATAATTTTGTTATTGCCTCCTTACTCTGCTCTTACCTCCTCCAGGTTGTTGGGGCTAATGAGGCAGGAATATATTCGCAGACATATGACCAGGGGTGGGAGGGAGACAAGAGAGTAAGAGAGGGTAAGCTCAGTTTGGGGTTTGCTTAGGCCTGACTAACAAGCCTCAAAACCCAAGAGGAGCAAGTGGTGTCCAGGATCAGTCAGGAGGAATGAACTTAGAACAAGGGATTTCTGATGAGCCTTTCAAAGAGAAAAACACCAATTCTATAAAGGCAGCCTTTTTCTGGTCTTGTAGCTATGACCACTGGTGAGATTAATATCTCATCTGTGCTAATAGGTAGAAACGGGCACAGAGACCAACAGAGGCAACCCCAAGAAGTTGTCATGGGTAGGAAGGCAATATCTATATGGAGTTTTCTTTTCCTTATTAATTTTTTTAGGCAATTGGGGTTAAGTGACTTGCCCAGGGTCACACAGCTAGTAAATGTCAAGTGTTTGGTCTGAGGCCGGATTTGAACTCAGTTGCTCCTGATTTCAGGGCCGGTGCTCTATCTACTGCACCACCTAGCTGCCCCTCTTTTCCTTATTCTTAGGAAAAATAAATTATCTACAGTTGAATTCTATTGAAATACATCAGGGACAGGAAGAGAGCAGAGTTTTCCAGGAGTGGAGGCTGACCAAATCTGATTGGTTACATCCACACCAGAAGTGTGTTCCTATGCTCAAAAAGGTGCAGAGCAAAAGAGGAGAGGTTGACAGCTCTCTGAGACTATAGGGAATTTATTCACACATGAGTGCCTTTCAGCACTGGGTAGACCCTGCAATGGCTGGGGTGAGCAAGTGACAGCCCCTGAGATTGATCACTGATTGAACTTAGTCTGTGCTGCCCCAATGGATAAATTCCTTTGATATTTGGAGAAAAGAAAAGAAGTTGATTTTAATGAAATCAGTCATTTCGAAATAACTGGGAGGCAACGTGGCACTGTTAAAAGAATACTGGATTTGCGATCAGGAGTGAGACTGGAATTTCAATCTTGCCTGTGAAATTAGATATGTGATCGTTCTCCTTAGACTTTCCATGTACTTAGGCCTTCTAAAGTCTCAGGTTTCTCATCTGTAAAATGGGGCTATAATACTTTCAGTTTCTACCCTTTGAATGTTGTTATGAGATAAAATGAGCTATGCATTTATAATGCTTTTGTAAAGCTAAGTGCTATAATAGTAGCTAGCATTTATATATTCCTTTTAGCTTATCAAAGCACTTTACTTATACAGACGTTTATCTAAACCTATAAAGGTGTCAACTATTATTTTACCTCTATCAGCTATGTAGGTATCAGAAATTATATTTGCAAACAATTTAAATTTATTTGACCATCTCAAAAATATCCATATTAATAGATAAAACCTAAAAAAATTGTTTTCTTGACTCCTATACTCTCAAAATTCTGACTTAGTAACATCAGCTTCAGGAGATTCAGTTATATGATATCCTGTTGACTTCAAGCAGGGGTGACATTTTTCATACTTTTTTCTATGTCTCTAGTCTTTCATGCTTGAAATGGATAATATAAGAGGAGAGACTATTACTGCGCCCAATATTTTGATTGACACTTGTTTGACTTTCTCAGAGCAAAATCCTGAGAAACAAGGGCCTGGATGAAAATGTACTCTTTTCACGACCAAATTAGTCAGAAATGTCCAGAGAAATTTCTTAGATTGAACTTTTTTTGAGAAACCTCTTTAATGGCTTCTTGTAAGATTCAGTTCTTTTCTTCCTTAAGAAGTGGAATCCCTTTATCTATAGATATCAAGAAATCAATTAGAATAAACTAGGGTAACAATAATAAAAATAACGTGGGCCACGAGACTTTCAGAATGTCATATCACTTCTCAGAATAATTTGCATAATTATAGTGATCATGTGCTCCAATCTGCTCATCCCACAGATGAGGAAACTGAGTCCCAGGTAGAATATTTGATTAACTTGAGGTCACACAGATACAAAGTATCTCAAATAGATAGGTAGTATTGCACAATGAAGGGAATACAGGACTTTGAGTCAGGAAAGATCTTGTTTTAATTTATACTCTGGTTCTTCCTAGCTTTCTCCGTGGATGAATCATTCATTTGTAAAACTGGGCTCCTAAACCTATAGTACTTATTTTCTAGAAGTGCTGTGAGAGTCAAAAGAGGCTGGGAATGTAAGATGCTCTATCAATGTCAGTTATTAATGTAGCTAGCAGAGTTAGTGTTTCCGTACTTCTACTACCAAAGCCCATGCACTTTCATCTATAACACATTGCCTCCTGACAGTAAATGAGTAGAAGAGTCTGGACTAGGACTCAGATGTGTTTATCTGTGAACTCTTGCAAGGATGAGTCTCCACACCAGGGTTAATCCCCAGAAGTTGAATAGATCATCATATGTGAAATGTAACTTGATAAAGTGCCTTAAGATGCCCCACTCTCTCAAAACTTCAAATGCTTACAACCCCTATCACTAGATCCTTTTAACTAAGCTCATGCTTCCAAAAAAGTCCTTAGTGAAAATACACGTTTTAATCAGGCTATCACATCACTAAAGGCAGGAATTTGAGGGAATGAAACATGGAATAGTTAAATTTGATGGAAGGTAGTGAGAGTAGAGAGGTACAGGGCAACCAGAACTGCCAGGGAGGGAAGATTTGGTCCTGGCTGAAAAGCACTGTAGGAGCAGAGGGAAAATCATGGACAAATCAGAGTACAGTATAGAAAGTACTGATCAAGTGGATTCAAGTCATGGCTCTACTACTTATGATTATCTATGTCTTTGGACAAATCATTGCCTTGCTCTGGGACCTCATTTTCTGTGTAAATTAAGGACATTGAACCAAATGAATCTTAAGGTCTTTACCAGTGCTAAGCCTGTGATCCTACGAAAATTGTAGTTACTGACATAGGGGGACCTGAAGAGAGAGGATCAGATGCACTATATCAATATATGGAAAAAATAGGTGCCTACCTTGCAGTTTTATCTAGATCTATTGCTGCTCTTATAATGCTATTTTTCTTTTCTTTCTTTTTTTTTTTTTTGGTTAGGCAGATTGGGGGAAGAGGTATTTAGAATGCAGGCCATCTTGGGGTAGGGGGAGAAAAGAGATGGAGAGAAAATTTGGAACTCAAAATCTTGTGGAAGTGAATGTTGAAAACTAAAAATAAGTACATTAATTTAAAAAAAAAGAAATGGGGCTTATAGGGCTTCACTGTTTCTAATCAAGTATCAAGGACAAGGCCTCTGGCTTTGATTCAACTGTGCACTCATGCACAAACTCCCTACACACTCAAACCTATTCTCTCAATACAATGAAGTTGTGTAACGTGTTTGACCCCAGTATAATATGGGCTCTATTCAATATCCAGGAAAATATTATAGATAGTCCTTATTTTATCATAACAAGGCAGCTCAGTCCTGTTTTATAATGGCTATAAGTAAAAATAAATAACCAATTTGGCCTGAATGAAACAAAAATCAATACCTCTCCTTTGCACTACACTCTTCAGGACGAAAATCCACAAATGCTATCTCCTTTCTAAAAGTCTGGTGGCAAATCACTTGGAACAATAAGCTCATTCTTTGCCAAGTCAGCAAAAAGATGGAAAAAGAACTTTGTTGAGATTATGTATGTGCTCAACAGGATTTCAGGGCTTCAACTTAAAGTTTTATTTTTTTTAGATGATTACAACAGATATCTATCCTTGTCCCCCTTAGAAAAAACACAAACTAATTCTTCTTTGTGACCAAGTATACCATAAAACAAGATTTATCTGTCCACTAGCAATATCTATTAGGTGCTTTTGGAATGGAGACTGGGTGAGCTATCAGGCCATTCAGTGAGACATTATCACTGGGAACATTCTGACACTTTTGATAAAAGCAGTGGCAGCAACATTGCTATAAAAGCCATCTCTTTTATACTTCTTAAAACTCCCAAGTTTATATCACTAGTTATCAGGAAGAAATATGCCCATTCATCTTACAGGGATGCACCAACTCTTCTGATTTCTTGTGTAAATATTTAATTGAGGTTTTCTGGTGATGTGAAGTGGAGCATAAATATTGTTGAGAGCATGGTCTGCATTAGAAATCAGTGAGTGGAGAAGTCTAAAAGTTAAGAAATGGCTGGTTCACAAGGAAAATTGATCTCAGTTTCCATAAAGAGAAAACAATATTTATTCAAACAACTCACATGTGGTTTACTGCCTCCTTCCTTCCTTCCTTCCTTTCTTTCTTTTTCTTTCTTCCTTTCTTTCTTTCTTTCCACTAAAACTTCACAGGAGAACTTTTTTTTTGTAAAGTCAGAGTTTTTTTTTAATTTATTCAGAGCCTTAAGTCCAGCTTCTCAGTAACAAGCCAAATAAAAGTAATTAAGACAAAAGTGTTGTGTAACATTTATTGACTGCTAGGGAAATGCATCACAAGTTATTTAAAAGCCATCCTGTATGATCACAAGAAAATGCCATATTCATTCAACAAGCACTTATTAAGCACCTGCTCTTTGCTCTGTGCTGGGGCTATACAGAAAAATATAAAATCTCCCCTGCCCTTAAGGAGTTTGCATTCTTTTGGAGGAAGGTAAAGTAAATACAGAGAAATAAAAACAGAATGTTTCCAAAATAAAGAGGCAGGGTGAGGATGAGGGAGAAAATAGTTACTTTGGAGTCAGAGGACCTGGGTTCATAGGCAAGCAATATTCTTTACTCTCTGTGAGATCTTGGACTGGTCACTTAACTTTCCTGAATATCAGCTTTATCTTCAAAATAAAATGATTGTGTGTGTGTGAGTGTGATGTACCCCTTTGGCAGCCTTGTGATCTATGTACCTCATATTTCATTGCCTATATTAATAACCAAAAGAAACATACTTCATTCAGAAATTACTGAAAATAAAGTTTGAAAAGAAAATGAGTGTTTTTGCATCATAATTCATGGACCCCCTGAAAAATAGACCCTCAAGTCTATGGACCTCAGGTTAAGATTGCCTAGTCCCTTAAAGTACTGACCTGTAGTCCTGAAAATAGAAAGTAATTTCTGGAGGGGAGGTCATATTGCAGTGCAATATTTACTCACATGAACCTCATTTTTGTTTTTAAAATCCAAAAATTGGTGAGAAGCATTAAGCAAAAATATAACCACTGAGGTATGTGTGTGTGTGTGTGTGTTTACATGTGCACTCACTTGACTCCTTTATCTATGTCAGTGTTGTGGGAGTCCCACTATGAATTAGCACTTTGGGGAGAGAGAAAGGAAAATGACTGTTCTTTTTCTTTTACTTTCGTGGGATAATTCAGGTTATTTTAGAGATATCATTAGTGCATTAACTCTAATATTATGCTGTTGTTGTTGTTGAGTTGTTTCAGTCATGTCCAACTCTTCATGATGCCATTTGGAGTTTTCTTTGCAAAGATATTGGAATGGTTTCTTTGTCCAGTTCATTTTATAGATGAGGAATTGAAGCAAACAGGGTTAAGTGACTTGCCCAGGGTCGAAAAAGTAATAAGTATCTGAGATCAGATTTAAATTCAGGGAAATGAATCTTCCAGACTCTGGGCCAGCACTCTATCCAATGTGCCATCTAACTGACCTCCAATATCATATGTATCCAATTAAAAATAAAGAATATGTGATATATTATGAAGATTTTTAAACTTTTTTCCCTAAAAATTAGAAATATGATTATAATGTGATGAAAACTACTAAATAAGTAATTTATTGCACTAACCTTCATGATCAGATCAATTCTCTTACTTGTGAGTTGGAGCCTTCAAACTCCAATATCTGTATTGGAAGAATTCTGTACCCTAGCTCCTATTTCAGAGATTCTATGTGTGTGTTCTGTGGGTAACAGAGTTATAAGCATATGATCTAGAGATTCACCCCCAAAATTAGGGTGACCATGACCATTAGGTACATGGGCCACTATTATTGGCGTGTTCAAATCCAACTCCATATAGATTGCTTCAGGACTGGAGAATATTAAACATATATGGTAAAAATCCTTTTTTGTTGTAGTAGAAGGAGCTTTGGATTGAGTTCTAATCTTGCCGGTCACACATTAACTGTGTGACTTTATGTAAGGCACTTCACAATTGTGAGTCTTTAATTTCCTTATTTAGAAAATGAGAGATTTGGATTAGAATATCTAGATGGTCTTTTCCAACTTTAAGTTTCTATGAGTCTAAGTTCTTGTTCAGGAAGTTATTGATCCTTTTTTCATGATTCATTTCGTATGAATGGAATGTTTCATATGGAAACACTAAAACCCTTCATCTCCCCCTGGCTGTGTCTGTATAGCTGACCTGCTGTCTAACATTGGCTGTATCTGTATGGCTGAATGGTTTGACTATTTGCAAGTTGGTCTCCAAGCAATCAATCTTATCACTGCAGGGTAGCTTCAATTCAGTGGTTAAGACTACTGGAACAACCTAGCTGTGAAATGGTCAGCCTCCAAATTCTGGTCTTTTTGACACTGAGATGAAACAAACTTCAGTGAGCCTACTGAGCAATTAGTGCTGAGCCATCATGATGGTCTCAAAAAGCCTTAGACCAGTTATATTTTGTTTGATTTCATTGAGCCATATAGATATCATACTTTAGCACTAAGCAATTTAGCATTCATAGATTTATTTCAGGAAAGAGTATATATCAGTTCATTAAGTATGGCCCACTATACTATTGCCCCTGAGATCCCAGTTAGTGATATTTCTCTCTCACAGGGATATTCCAAGGGTTGTAAGGGGAGACTCTCATTGAACTATTATAGATTGGGTAATTACCCTGTCTGATTCACCAGCACATATTTCCTCCCACCTTTAAACTGTAAATCCCCATTCCCTGTACTGCAAAATACAATGGAAGGGATTTAAAGACATATCTTTTTTAAGGGAGGGAAATAGAATGAAAAAGAAGTAAAGAAGGAAGAAAGGAAAGGAAAGGAAAGGAAAGGAAAGGAAAGGAAAGGAAAGGA
>NW_020954569.1:58457280-58457400 GCF_900497805.2 Vombatus ursinus | reverse complement strand
GAAAGGAAAGGAAAGGAAAGGAAAGGAAAGGAAAGGAAAGGAAAGGAGAGGAAAGGAAAGGAAAGGAAAGGAGAGGAAAGGAAAGGAAAGGAAAGGAGAGGAAAGGAAAGGAAAGGAAAG
>NW_020954569.1:58452252-58457180 GCF_900497805.2 Vombatus ursinus | reverse complement strand
GGGAAGGGGAGGGGAGGAAAGGGAAAAATAGAAAAGGAAAATTAGAAAAAGAAAGTAAAAGAGAAAAAGAAGAAGTAAAGGAGGAAATAAAGTCTAGAGAGGAAGGAAGAAACCATATTTATTGGTTTATTTCAAAAAAATTATTATTTCCTTCTGATTATACATGTTGAGATAGTTTTCATGTTTCATGGATCCAATGAAAACCTAGCTTTATGTATTTTTTCTTCATGATTTACCTTCCACTTTTATTTCCTCCATATTCCCACTATTCCTTCCTTCCTTGTAAAGTGCTTATCTGATTTGATTCTCAAAGCAACCCTGGGAAGTAAGTGCTATTATAGTCTACATTTTACGGTTCAGGAAACTGAGGCAAAAAAAGGTTAAGGGATCTCTTGGGATCACACAGATAGTAAATATCTCAAGCTAGGAAAGGGTGTAGGCTCAAGTTAACCAAGGCCAAGGTACAAATTCATTATTATTGTTCTTGTTGTTTTTGATTATTGGAAAGCCACATAATAGCAATAATATTTTATATATTCATTGTCCTTTATAGCAGAGGTATTAAACACGGGCATTGTGACCTGAAAGAAATACTTTCAAGTAGGGCAGGAACCTGAGTAAATGTCATTGGAAAATATTCAACAAACTAAATAAAAAATACAGTAGAACATAGATAATGTTAATAAGTGTTTTTTTTTAAGATCCTTTAGGGATCTTTATATATGGTTTTGTTGCCCTTGTTTCTATGAGTTCAACACCATTGCTTTACAAGTTTTTGAGTACATTTTCCCACGCTTTATTTGATTTTCCCAATATTTCTTTGAGTCAGAGAAGTATTTACATCATCATTTTACATATGAAGAAAGAAACCCTCAGGCAGATTTAATGCTTGTCTAAGACCACAAGGTAAACAGGTGACAGATCTGGACTAGAACTTTGGTTTTCTGATAAAAAAAAAAATCAGCACTCTTTCCACTTAACAGAGAAGTTAACTTTTACACTAAGCAGAATCAGCAATGGAAGAATCAAGGTCACTGTGTTGGAACATAGAGATCAGACTCCAAAGAGAATAGGAATAGAAAACCAGAGAAAGTACTAAAGAGCCCAACCTTCGAGTAAACTAGATACAGAACCCTTACCTCCAGGCCCGGAAGCTTCTGGAAACCCTAAGTGACACGGGTTAACTTTCCTGCCTCCAGGACTGTCCTAGCCTGGTCAGCCTGCTTATCAGTGAATCAAAACATGGATGATTTCACAGAATACACACCCACAAAAACATATATGTAGTTTTGAAATATAATTGACACATTTTCTTCCCATATTTTCATGTGGTTCTCTTACAATAAAATATTTTTACTGTCTGTGTGCTTTTCGGGGATTTTTTTTTTAAACTTTCTATGCTTGGTATTTAATTATCTCTGTTCTTTGCTTTCAAGACCAAGGAAATCTGTCTGTTATCTTTAAATATAGGAGGAGATAGGGCTGATGTTTCTTTTTTTAATCTGTCTTTTCTCACAATGCAGTTTTTAGAATTTGTATACAGTGTTCCACCACCATAATTCCCACAAATTGTGTTGCTTTAATCTACTGGTGATTGTCCATGCAATGCATGGGACCTAGGTCATCAATTTCAGTCACCTCCCTCCTCCTCCTCCTCTAGCATGAGAAATCAATCTGTTTGAAACTGATGAACCTTTACAACTTCTAGCCAGGCTTTCTGCTACCAAGTGGAGATGTCACATTGTGTGTTGAGACTGAAATGGTGTCTTAGTTGCACAGTGTGATTAATTTCTTAGAATGATAGTTATAAATGTTAACCTAACCAAGAATAATAGGTGTGTCCACTGCACAACCCACCATCTCTCAACAACCCCAAACCAAGATAATTTTAGAATACTGTAGAAAACCTAGTTCTGATTTCAGACATAGCACTCCATATTCCGGTAAATGGGGATAAAATCCAACAGAGTCAAGTTTGTCATTGAATAAAAAGCAGAATTTAGCTGTTGAATGAAGCATACTATGGCATTCAAACCAGTGTTCTCTTGTTTCTGAGGGAAAGCTTTGATTTTTCTCTTTTTAATCCTATTAGGCTTCAAGAAATAACATTGTGAGGGTATGAATTTTCTTCATGGAAATCCTGTACGACTGGTCACAGAGTGTCATACTTCCAAATCCTGCATACCTCTATGCTCCCTCCCTTCATCTTTACAGGGCTCAGATACAGGATTTTCTCCTAAAATATTCAGATGCTGAAACCATGACATGATAAATTACTGCTTTGTTGTTCAGCGAGTATAATTATTCTCCTCACTTTACACTTGTGCTGCCTCTCTTTGCCCACCTTGAATACAAAAATAGAACTGAGTAAAAGAAGAAAGGGGGAATCAAAAAAGGTCAAATGGGTTTATGCTCCATTTTAGAACCTTATGAACAATTCACATAAGACTAACTGCCTTTTTTAGTACTTCACTATGTGTCTTACTGACATGATCCTTTTTGGTTACTGTATAGTTGTTTTCTCATCTATACTAAAGCAGATGTTCACTCATTTGTTCTCCAGGCCCCCAGATTCCTCTTGAAGGGTCTAACATTTTAATTTTATTCGTTCTTTGTGCTGAAGGAAGGGCTGCATTTATACAAAAAAACAAAAGTACTGACTAAGTCAATTCCCAGAGCAGCCAAAGCAGTTTGTTGTCCTCTTTTACATGAGACAAACAGTGGAAGGATGAATTTTTCTTGATTCCACTAAACACTTTGATTATACTTTTGTGAACACTTTACATAGAACCACCTAACTTCTTTGTTATCTCTATTACTGACAGAATCCTACTGGCCTGTAGCCTATTTTCTAAAATACATTTTCATATGTATCTACTTCCAAACTATATTTACCCCTAATTTTAAACTTGAATGTCATATCTAAATTATATCTATACTTGTCTGTTGTATAAATTGTTTTTAGAGGTAGAGGTTGCCAGAAAGAAGAAATAGCTATGAGCCTGAGGCTAAAGGAGGATGGAGCTCTGCAGTTATTCCCTGAATTTATTTAAGGGTGTTAGGAAGCAGCTTCAGTGCTGTCACTGGTCATTTTAGGTGTTGAAAATTGAACAGAATATCTTGAAGCAAAGTGCATGGATGGAATCTGAACCATTTAGGCTGAGAAAAATTTTATTTGAATAAAGGAGCTTGAATAAGCTAGTGTATTGAGTCTCATGAAATGGTATTGAGTCCCTGGAGAATTTGACAGGGTAAAAATAATGTAAAGGATCAGTGAACAAAGAAGCACGAAGAGAGTTAAGTGAATGAGGAGAGAATACATAGAGTGTATATGCAGAGCTCTGCTTATTGAAAGGGTAAAAGTGTTGTGGCCACCCTGGTAGGGAGCAAAGAGAGGTTGCAGTTGATAGAGGGACAGTATGTATGATTAACTGAGAAGCCAATGTATAGTTTGTTTCTAAAAAGAAGGCACAATCTGTGTTGCTGAAGATGAAACTCCCAACTCTCCCTCCCAAATGAGAAATTTAAAAAATATATACATGTCCCTACATTCTAATTTATGTAAAACCAATATTTTTGTTTCTTTTTCTTTTACCTTTAGCTAGGACCCACCAGGTCTGATTGGATTTTGTGTCTGATGGCCTCATTAGCTTTTTCAGAGGTGGGAAGTGCCTCAAACAGATGTCCTAGGACATGTGACAATGTGAAGACAAATCACCAAAATACAGCTGTGTAGACAGCTGTCCAAACCAATTGAAAAACAGATCTTCCCATTCCCCCTTGGTATCCTGGTGGGATTATCAAAATATATACAGCAACCCCAATTATGTCTCTTGCATAATAATACAACTTAGTATTTTCTGTGCACTCCAATCTTCCAGAGCACTCTACAAATACAAGCTCAATCCTGGAGCCTTTATTGAGGACAAATAAAGACTTCAAGCTATTTAGAAATAAAAATGGATTGGAACATTATTCTGATTAATTAATTAAATCTTCCAACAACACTATAAGATGTATGATCTATTATCCCATTACCTCTATTTTAAAAAGGAAGCCACAGAGGCTTAGAAATAAATTATTTACCGCAGGCCATGGATTCTTTGTAATAGGATGGATTAGGCAGCTTTAATATTCTGGGTATGAACTAAATGATGTAGATATTACTGGTTGGCAACTTATTGCCAGAAAACAACTGAAAGACTTGTATTTTTAAAATGTTGACATTAGAAGGTTTGTACCATTTAAAAAAAATCCTAGAGAATATTTTTCTGGTTGGATTTCAAATAAGATATTAAAATAATATCTATGGTCAGATTAACCATCAATTCCTAATAAGAATAATTATACCCTATAGTTTCCTTCAAAAAACTTTCAAATGTTTTATCATTTCATCTGATTATCACAACCCTTCTGCAAGGTAAAAAAAAAAAGAATCATTATAATTATCCTTATTTTACAAATGAGAAAACTGGGACACAAAGAGGTTAAATAGTAATAGCTAGCATTTAAATATCAATTTAGTATTTATAAAGCACTTTACAATATTACCTCATTTTATCCTTACAACAACCCTGGGAGGTTATGATTATCCCCATTTTACAAATAAGGAAACTGAAGTTGACAAAGGTTACGTAACTTGCCCATGATCTCACAGCTAGTAAATGACTGAGACTGGATTTGAATTCAGAACTTCCTGACTCCAGATCCAGTGTTCTATCCACTGTACCAGCAGTTGACTATAGATGAAACAGCTAGTCCATAGGCATACAGTAGGTTATCAGAAGATAACAGGCCTAGAATCTAGGCCTTTCTACAATTAGTTCAATGTTTCTTGACCATATGATTCTATTTCTATAAGGAACACTTGTAGATGAGTCACATTCCACTTGGTATTGTGAACTGGTACTGAAACAGGAAGGAAGGAA
>NW_020954569.1:58397272-58452242 GCF_900497805.2 Vombatus ursinus | reverse complement strand
GAAGGAAGGAAGGAAGGAAGGAAGGAAGGAAGGAAGGAAGGAAGGAAAGAAGGACATTAATAAAGTAGACAGTCAAGCTTTGAAAAACATATAGGTACATCAGGGAGCATGATGTAATGTAAAGTGTCCTCAACCAGGGCAGTTTGGAGAGTTGGGTTTGAATTTCATCTCCACCACTAATCTGCTATATAACATTTGAAACAAGTCATTTCATACCTCTTGGTCTCATTTTCCACATCTGTAAATGGCAGAGGTAGAGGGTGACCTAACCTTAAAATTTAATTACATTTAGTGTTAGCACTAACAGAAAGAACACCAGAACTCCTAAGAAGAGATTGATTAGTTTATTCACCACTGAAATATTTAAGGAGGAAGGACATTGTATGAAAAGAGTAAATTATTACTGTCACTACAACCCTGTTGCCTTTCAATGGATTTTTTTTCTTCCCAAAATACAGTAGGATCAAAACCAAGAAACATTCCACATTGTGGAAAGATCATGGCTGAATTTCCTGGATCTACTGGGTATTTTTCCTTCTGTGGCATTTCTCTGTACACTCCCCCTTGTGGGCAATCCAAAAGATGATAGCTAGGAGAAGAGCATATTGTATCTATGGCTTCCTCAAATATCTTTTGTGTTGTACCTGCCCTTGTAACTTTTTTTGATGTAAGAGGGTTGGTTTTCTGGTAATATTGAGGCTGTGATGATAAAGGTATTCAGATAGAGCTGTAGCCATGTTTCTGCTAAGGCAAATGTTCTTAGTGTCTATATTTTATTTTAAAGACTTTTTTGAGAACTTCAGAAGGAATAACCAGAGTCCATTCTCAACTACCTATAAGTAACTTTTAAAATATTGGATTATATTTCTTTGTTTCACATATACACAATCCTCCCAAGACAAAATTTAAAGTGATTTCAGCATTAGGGGAAAAAACTATTGACAGTAAATCTGATGAGGGCTAAGAAACATATAATGTACAAATCCAAATAAAATAATTTTGTTAGGATCTCCTGCCTGGAGGGTACTCTTATCATGTTTGCCTTCCATTATTCTATTAATTCTGCTTCAAAGCCTTTGTTTGAGTCACTATTCCCTTCCCTTCCTTACTTCTTCCATTTGCCTAAATCCCATCAATCTAGATCTAGTTCAGAACAAGTCCCACTTTGTCCAGAAAAAAACTCATCATGATTCTTCCACCTTGAACGGATTGGCTTTTCTTCTTAACTTTTCTAGTGAAACATTGGACATAGCACAACCTAGTTCTTAATTATAAAACTATATTTTAGCATCCTCTAATACTTACATTAAAGTGGCTTCTCCTCAAAGTATTTAACCTCCTTTGGAATAAAGGTCATGTCTTATCCTTCTATAGTTCTCATAACAGGCATTCAGAATAATCTCCTATGGACTGATTTATTGATTTTAATAATCAGTGAATCAAATTAATGATTAAAAAGGTCAAAATGGTGTTTTTCTATGTTGTGCTGGGTATAAAAACATGGGTTAATGTGACTTGCCTGTAAATAGACAAATGTATGTGATAAGTAAGAAAAGCTCAATTAGTTAAAGACTTAAGAAGCATTACATAAGCCACCATGTCAGAGATGAGGAAACTGTGATCCAGAAAGAAAAAGTGATTTTCCATACATTTGCTCATTGAGTTATTGGAAAAGTCAGGAATAAAATCCATGTCTCCCAAGTCCTCATTCAGTACTTTCTACTGGTATCGCTACACTGCCTCTTCCACATAGTAGCCATAATTAGGAATTTGAATTTGATAAGGAGAGGAACCCAAGAAAAGATGACTTTGAAGAATTACAGTTTCTGAACCCTTTGTAATTGCACAGATGGCAGGTCAGAGTGGAAAGCAATGGCCATTGTCATCAGGGAACTCTCTGTAGTTGAGATTCAGACATAGTCTGTTAGCTCTAAAGAATAAATTGGGTGTGAATAATAACCATAATATCATCTAAATGAAAGAAATCTTAGAAAAAAGCCAAAAAGTAATGCATCATCATCATCATATTATGCATCATATAGCAAAGATATCAACTTGAAGATTTTCCCAAAACGGTGAGAAATTATGATTTAAAAAAGATTAAGAGAAGATGAGAGAAGATGATATGACACAGAATATTCAAAGCAAATCAGAGTTATGGGTAATTTAGCCTTGTTTTCATTATATGGATACAAACCTTTCTTTTTTAACCCGTATGATCTTTTCCTTAAGAATTGCAAGGGAAATCAGTAGACATTTCTTAAGCAGATTAAAACTCAAAACAAAAATTAATCATACATGAGCCCTCACATTTAACCTGAATAGATCATCACATGATTATGGTCAGTGATTATACAGAGTACCCAATACCAGCTTATGTTCCAGAGTTAATACCAAACTCTTTAAGAGCCAACTACCTCTTTCCTCTTAGTTTGACTCCTTTGTGGGTGACAGAACTCTATTTAGTCTAACAGGATGGTTCATGTAAATTTAACCATTTTGACTTGACTCTTCTCCTAACCCAGAGACTTATAACTTGATATTATGAGCCTTTAAAAAATATTTTATAACTGTATCTCAGTATATTTTCCCTTTGTGATCTTATGTATTTTATTTTATGCCTTTAAAACATTTTTTTCTAAGTCCATAGACTTCATTCATCTGTTAAAGTAGTCTATGCTACAAGGAAGCCCTAACCCAGGGGTAGGGAACCTGAAGCCTCAAGGCCACATGTGGCCCTCTAGGTCCTCAAGTATGACCTTTTGACTGAATTCAAACTTCACAGAACAAATCCCCTTAATAAAAGGATTTGTTCTGTAAAATTTGAGCTCAGTTAAAAGGCCACACTTGAGGACCCAGAGGGTCACATGTGGCCTCGAGGCTGCAGGTTCCCCATACCTGCTAGTAACCACTAACTCAGCCTCTTTCCATTTTCTGCTACATTTCAAAAGTGTTCAATAACACAAGCATTATATATCTGTGTATGGTTCTAGGAAGATGGATAAAACATGATAAATTTAACAACCTCTGTGTTGGCCAGGTGCCCATAGCTTCCAGCAGACCAAGAAGCTTAGAACTCTTTATCTGCAGGCAAGTTAAAATCAGAAACAATCTAGGAGCTCAGATCCAGATCTTCTTGAAGGCAGCAGTGGAGCCCTCTACTAGGGATCTGGATTGGATACTCATTCTTTTTCAAAGTAGTTCCATCTCTGCCTACAAGTGCAGGCTGTGCTATGGCCAGTACTCCAGAGTCTTACCACAACATACACTCCAGGCTACCTGCTAGTCTATGAATCTACTGTCTTATCAGATGAAGCAGCTGTAGGGGGGAAGCCAATTATCTCAAAAGTTGATGGTTATTTTGTCTTTTCTTCTCTCTCCTTCACTGAAAACTCTCATACTCAAGATGAATTCCCTTTTCTTCTTTACTCATCAGCACACTCACAGCTAGCTTCCTCTTTGGGTATGTTTGACCACAGGCTTGCATCCAGCTACAAGCTATATAGAAGGAGAAGGGGCAAATTGAGAGTCATTTTATATTTGTATTGAACGAAGGGATTCTTAACATTTTTTATGCCATGGACATTTTGGTGGACTGCACTGATGCAGTTTACAGAACTCTTCTCAGAATAATGTTTTTAAATACATTAAAAATGAATAGCATTACAAAAGAAACCAATTACATTAAAAGTAAGTTATCAATTTTTTTTAAAAACTATGATATTCTACATTAAGAACCTCTGTTTTAAAGTCAATGTCACAGCATTTCCATTCATAATGCTACTAGATGGTAGAAAAGCATGAGACATGGAATATTCAGAGCATAGAGTCCTGGGTAACTTAAAATGTGTTTTGGATTTATGTGATCACAAACCCTTTTTAATCAATACTTTTTTTAAAAAAAATCAAATTTTGGGGCAGCCAGGTGGCGCAGTGGATAGAGCACCGGCCCTGAAGTCAGGAGCACCTGAGTTCAAATCCGGCCTCAGACCAAACTCTTGACACTTAATAGCTGTGTGACCCTGGGCAAGTCACTTAACCCCAATTGCCTAAAAAAAAAAAATCAAATTTTTAGGGAAATCCGTAGGCTTCTCTTAAGTAGATTTAAAATTCAGTTAATCAATAAATCCAATAATCCATCAGTCATATCCACTGCTCCTGTACCTCCTTGCTAGATGCAGTGGAGAATTCAAGAGAAATATACAATATGATACATGCCCTCAAGGAGTTAAGCATGTAGTTAGGGAGATAAGATAAATATTGGAGGCAACAGCAAATAAAACCAGACAGCAGAGTAAAGGACAAATTGTGCAATAAAAGCTATAAATGATATAAGATTTCAGAAATAGAAAATGTTGATAGCTTGGAATTCTGGAAAAGGCTTAGCTGGGTACTAAAGATGGGGAAGGATATACCAGTTAGAGCAAACAGCAAGAACAAAGGCATAGAGTTTAGAATGAGCATGCTGCTTAGTTTGTGAGGGGTAGAAGGATAGAGAAGGTACATTATTTGAGGAATTATTTGTCATCAGTGTTTGACCAATATATATCATTGAGTGGATTAGTTTACCAGATTATTTTTATATCATGGAGATGTGATCATATGAAACAATATCAATTCACTCTATAGATTTTGGGCATTAAGATGGGAGAAGACTGATTTAGCTTGGTTTGAGGGGAGAGTTGATTTAGTGGTCAATGTCAGAAGTAAGAATATCTGAGGCTGTGGGTAATGGATACATGATAAAGGAAGACCACAGAAGAATTAAAAGCATACCAAGGCTAGAGATCTAGGCTAAGTATAATCAATAAGTAGAAGGAGTAAAGAGGCCATAAGTAAACATTACATAAACCAGAGGGGAAAAAAGAAACCCGGTGATTCCACACAGTTTTAATTCTAGGATCAGGGAAAGCTTTACACAGGGTATGCATCCAAAATGAATCTAAAAGAAAGGATTATGAAAAGTAAAGAGGGGGTGAGTGCATTCCATTCCCTGAGTCAATAATTGGGGCAGTGGATGTCATATTAGGTTGAAAGAAAGGGGATCATTTTTCCTTCAACTATGTACTCAAGAAGGAGAGGGAAGTCAGGCATAGTCTAACACCTTATATTTTAGAAGAAATTATTTTAGGGTTAAAAGAAAGCTATGTAAGACTTCATGGCCTATAGTTAAGTTTTCATTGTCAAAAGCTTATTTGTATCACTCAGGTTGGAATTGCCTCAGTTGCTAATCAGTTTTTTTTTCTCTCATAATTATTCACTGTTAAAATTTAGTAGCGATTTTATTTTTGTATTAAAAAGTTGGTGTTCTGACTGTGCATAATTAAATGTGGAAATGATTCTTGTATCGGTAACCAATTATTTCCTATCTTTTAACATGCAATCAGTTTAATTTTCTACATTTTATTATTTGGTGCTTGCCATGCCCATTCGCTCTGAACTTTCTTCTGGAAGAAAATATTCATATCATTTTGAGTAGTTTTCTGTGGCATCTATTACCTTTAGCTTCTCTTATTACTTGCTTCTAAATCACATTTTTTTCAATATTTTTTGCCATCTAACTTATTCTCACCTTTGTATTGAAGTCACAGAGTATTAAATATCTGTTGATTTAATTTGGATACTCTTTCTTAGTTATTCATAAAATTACTCTACCTCATCATACCCTGCAAGAGAAGTTGATACATAAATTGAAATAACCACTTTGTTAGTCTTTTTTGCAAATGCTTATCATATGACCTGTAGCACTAGCTGTCCAAATGTCCCATGAAAATTTTGTTTCATATTGCCTTTGGATACACACTAAACCAATTCCTTTGTTTGTTTCTCTCAGAAGAATCTATGAGCCATTTTTTTTTCCATTTAGCTCTAACTTTCCTATATCTTCTAGTATCACTTATTGCTAGAATACTTAGATTGATTTGAGCAGCATTATGCAGTGGGAAGAGCTCTGGATTCAGGAAAATTATGTTTGAAGTCTGGTTCTTCCACTGACTAGCTGTATAACCTCAGTTATACCATTTTATTTCCTTGTCTTCAATCTCCTCATTTATCTGTCTATCATCTATCTATCTATCTATCTATCTATCTATCTATCTATCTATCAACCTATCTTTTAAAAAGCATTCACTAGATCCTATCCTCAACTCAAGATAGCATTCCTTTCTCACCCAAATTCTTTGCAAAAAAAGCTGTCTACACTTACTCCTCAATTCTTTGCAATATGTCTTTTGTCCTCATAATTTAATTGAAATTGTTCTCTCCGAAGTTACCAATGGTCCCTTAACTGCCAACTTTGATGATCTTTTCTCAGTCCTAATATTTCCCAACCTATCTGCTTTATTTAACATTACTGACTATCCTCTGCTCCCAGATATTCTCTCCTCTCCGGGTTTTCATGATGCTATCCTCTCTTGGTTCATGTTGCACCTACCATACCACTCATTCCTTCTTAGTTTCTCATGCCTAGAATGTATTTCCTCCTTATCTCAACCTCATACAGTCTGTCCCTCTTTTGCTTTAAGATGAAGCTCAAGCAATATCTTCTGCATAAAACTTTTTTTTATTTTCCCAAGTTCTAGGAGCTTCCCCAATAGTTTGCACTTAACTCATTTGTGTGTATATAATTTATTAACTTTATACTTATGCTGCAAATATTTTATATGTATTTGTTGTCTCCCCCTGATAAATTCCTGTGTGAGCAGGGATTATTCCTTTCTTTGAATCATATCTTTAGTGTCTCACATAGAAGTGGTACATAGTAGTTGCTTAATAAATACTTCTAGATTGATTAATTACTGAAATACGAAGGAGTAGGATGAGATAATCTCTAAGGCAGCTCTAAATCTCTGATATGGTTCCTCCAGTAATCTTCCTACTCAATGGTCACCACAACTGTGACCACATTTTGAGAAGTGCTAACAAATACAATGTTAGTAAATAGTCTACAAATTGTGACTCTTTACACTCTCTATTCCCTTTAATGCAACATGACCACCATCAATGGCAAAATAGAAAGGAGCTGAATGAAACTGAAAGTCATTTTGTATTTCCCTTTGTTTCATGGGTTGTCATAACAAACAAAATCATGACTAAGTGGCCAACCTGCCAGTAATTAGGCTACCTGTACTTCAGAAAGTAGACATCATCTGTTTCCAGAACTGCAGACTTGAAACCTTTATAGTATGGCTAACATGATGAAGTTTCTACTATGTAAATAAAGCCTCAGATAATGCAAGATCACCTTCCCATACAATGAGGAACCATAAGTGGTTTCCTATGCAATAATTTTAAAATTCACTTATTTAATTTAATTGCCAGATAAGTCCCTTTACTTCAGGATGCTTCATTAATTGAAAAGCTAAGTTTGTCCTAATTTAATTCCCTCTACCTAGCATTTATTTTTAAAAAATTCTACCAAGGACCAATACTTCAATGTCTCTGGTTTTTAAAACAGTAAGAAAATCTACTTTCTTTTCATACACTACAGAATATTTTCATTTGACCAAGGGAAAAAGATCACCAAACAAAATATCCCCAAATTTTAACACTTTAATCATACATCTTTATTTAACTTTAAATACATTTTATCTCCCATTTAGTATTTTTTAGGACCAGATATTCTGAATTTTAATTTTCTAATATCTAACCAAAATTTTTTTGTAAGACATTTGTAGGTATAAAGTTGACTTTTTTTAAAGTGAAGTCTTTCTTTTCTCCTTTTTCTATACTGCCTCTCAAAAATTGTGAACTATATCTGCCTTTCCATGGCTCTAATAGTCTACAGTGATCACAACAATACGGGGAACTTAAAAGCAACTATAAATAAAATACATACAAAAGAGATATCGAGACAAAACTCTGGGTAAAGGGAACTAACATTTATAAAGAAGCTTTTATGTTCTAGCACTATGGTAAGTGCTTTACAAATATCTTCTCATTTGATCCTCACAATAATCCTAAAAAGTAGATGCTATTTTTATCCCATTTTGCAGTTGAAGAAACTGAAGTATACAGACGGTAAGTGACTTAGCAAGTGTCACACAGCTAGAAGTATCTAAGGCCACATTTGAACTCAGATCTATCTGACTCCAGGCTCAGTGTTCTGTCTCTGTGCCACCTACCTGCCTCTAAAAAAAATTGCTTTGAAATGTTTCAATTATTATGATTGAATTAAGTTGGTCAAAGTGAGGATCCATAGACTGAAGCTGGCACAAAAAAATAGTGAGCAACTAGGTTCATTGATTAACCATTTATTGCCTGCTAGGGCTTGGGTGATATCAAAATCTTGTCCTGAGCTTTTTTCTTCTTTCTATACTCTCTCAATAGGTGAGTTTATCTGGGTCCATGGCATTCAATTATTAACACTAGTCAGATTACTCCCCAATTTATTTATCTAGTTCTGATCATCCTATCACATGTCAGTCCTGCATCCCCAATGGACTGCTGGACATCTCCATATGAATGATTCGTCAAAACTTAAACTCTCCACCTCCAAAAATGAGATCACCATCTTGCTCCTTAAGAAGACTTTCCTCTAAAGCTTCCAATCTTTGTTGAGAGTACTGCTAATCTCTGAGACACCTAAATTTGACATTTCAGTTTCATTTTTGATAATCCCCTTCCTATCACCACTTTGAATATAATGTTGTTTAAAAATTATTTAATTGATTTTTTAAAAAAAGACACCTGAAACTGTAGGTTTAATTGTGGCTCTTTTCATGAATTGTTGTTGCTATTCCTTATTGGTTCTCTCAGCTGATATTTTTCCCATGTAATACCTGCTATTCTTTGTGGTATCTAACTTGGCAGATATGTTGTCAGTTTTTCTACCTCCCTTTTCATTTTCATCAAAAAGTGCTCTTTATCAGATTCACAAAACAGTAGGCCAATATTTATTTCATCTTTTCTTGTTTTATGTTATATATCGTATCTCATATATTTTCCATCAGTTGCTCTGCTCAGTTTAGACCTCAGGAACATTATGCTTCTTCCAGGATAGGCTCATCACCTTGTAATCCCTTCATCATGGAGATTTACTAACTATGATACTCAACATCTTCTTACCACTCCCAGTCCCCTCTCACCAAGGTCAAGAGGGCTGAAGGGGCAGGGCAATAAATTCCTCCCAAAGCTTTCCCTGACAGAAGACTCAGAACTTTTCAGCCAAGGTTTCATTTTCCATTAGCTGCTCTGATTGGTTTTGACTCCTCAAACATCATGCCTCTCCACCAGAGTTATGCTCTGGCACCATCCCCTTCCACCTCTCCCTCCTTTTCAGCTTCCTTTTGTGTATTATCTTCCCCCATTAGATTGTGAGCTTCTTGAGGGCAGGGACTATCTTTCTTTCTTTCTTATTTGTATCTCCACACTTAGCACAGTGCCTAGCACATATTAGGCACTTAGTAAATGCTTATTAAATATTGATTACATGTACTCTGTCCCTGACCGAAAGTCTGTTGTTCAATATTTTACGAAATAGTGCAGAAATCCAAATTCCTTTTTCAGAAACCATCAACTTAAAAAGCTGATCATTTCCCTAATCCATCTTTGTCTTTTGATGAGAACCAAAGCCAGCCTAAAGAAGTCAGAGTTTTTTGATTCCTTGATTTTTTGCCCCAGTGCCTAGGCAGCTCATCAGTCCATTCCTTCCTGCACCTCCTTGCTTGTCTTTTTCAATGCCACCCCCAGGGTCCCATAGCTATCTTGCTGCCTTCTCACTAGGATAGGTTTCATTAATCTTGTCAAGGTACCTGGCTTGGGGAACTGTGCCAAGACAAGACACTGGGGATCAATTCAGGATCAGATGGGGAATTCAGCAGTAAAGGGTCATACTGACACAGTGAGTGCCATTGTCAAATGAAGATCAAATGAGAACATGTTTGCAAAGAAAGCCCTTAGTGCAGTGCCTGTAATGAAGTAGGCATTATATAAATGTTGATTTCCTTCTCCTTCCTCTGCCATACCTCTTCAACAATATCCATGGTAAACTCAGCTCTATTTCACTATAGCTTATATGTTGTTCTATTTTAACTGTAACCTCAGTACCTCTCCTCTTTTGCAAGTCAATTGAAAGATCAATAAATTTAGAGTTAAGGGACCTAAGCTGGAATCCTGGCTTTGCTGCTGAATAGTGCAATATGACCTCACTGATATGTGCCTCAGTTTCTTCTGAAACCTTTTCCAGCTTAGAATATATGACCTTATAATTCTAGTCCTCTCCCTCCCATTCTATTTAATACTTTTTCACTTGTCAGTGTTTTCTCCATATTTTTCTTGGAAACACTATAGCTCTTGATACCCACTTCAAGGCTAACTATTGTTTCCCTCACACACATTGACATAGAAGTCAAAGAGGAGGTGCTGTTGTACTCCTTGTTCCCTGAAGCTGATTTTGGACTCTCCCTCTGTTCCCATTACTAAGCAACCATCTCTTCTCCTTTACTGTTGCTTCATCCTGCCTATATCCCTGTTATTTTCATCTCTATACCTGTAAGTCACTGATCTCAGCACTATTAAGGTCAATACTTGGTTCACAATTTTCTTCCTTTATCCTTTATCCCTGTTTAATTTTCTGGAATACCAATTCCTCAACTTCCTCAAAGACAAGATTTAATCTATCTCAGCCATACTAAGGTATAGACATTTGTGATAGACCTATAGCACACTGCTCCTCTTTTCCCCACTTCAATTAATTAATCTGTTCTAGCCCCTACCTTCAATCAAGAGCATTGAAGTCAATACTTTCCTCCCCTGCCAAACCCACATTCACAATGTCCCTAAGGTCTTTAGTTTCTTGGTCATAGCTTAATAATCCCTAACTACACACACACACACACACACACACACACACACACACACATTTCCATTTTCTTCTGATGACACCAGTCATCCCACATGAATCACCAAAAGTGGGGAGAGTTCATGATGTCTGGCAATCATTATGAGGTTTTACTATGAAAACAGTCAACATCTCTACTACTACTACTAAAAATAATAACAATAATAATCTCTAACATTTATATAGTTCTTACTTTGTGCAAGCCACTGAGATAGGTGTTATTATTATCCCCATTTTAAAATTTTATTTATTTAGTTAGTTATAGTTTTCAACATTCACTTTTATAAGATTTTGAGTTCTAAATTTTCCCCCTTCCCTCATCTCTCACCAAGAAAGCATATAATCTGATATAGTCTATATATGTACTATTAAACATATTTCCATATTAGTCATGTTGTAAAGAACAATCAGAACCAAAGGGAAAAACCACAAGAAATAAAAAAAAAGAAAAAAAATGAGAGAAAATTGTATGCTTTGATCTGCATTTAGACTCCATAGCTCATACTCTGAATGTGGATGACATTTTCCATCTTCAGTCTTTTGGAATTGTCTCAGATCATTGTATTGCTGAAAAGAGCTAAGTCTATCACAGTTGGTCATCACACAGTGTTGCTGTTACTGTGTACAACATTCTCTTGGCTCTGCTCACTTCACTCAGTATCAGTCCATACGAGTCTTTACAGGTTTTTTTCTGAAATCCACCTGCTCATCATTTCTTATAGCACAATAGCATTCCATTACATTCATAAACACAACTTGTTCAGCCATTCCCCAATTGATGGGCATTCCCTCGATTTCCAATTCTTTGCTACTACAAAGAGCTGCTAAAAATATTTTTGTACATGTGGGTCCTTTTCCCATTTTTATGATCTCTTTGGGATATTGTCCCCATTTTACAGATGAGGTAAATGAGGCAAACAGAGGCAAAGTGACTTGTCTGGAGTCATACAATTAGTAAGTATCTGAGGTCAAATTTGAGCTTACATCTTGCTGACTCTAGACCTGGTGTTCTATCCACTCCCCCACCTAACTGCCTTAATATAAGTTCCTGCCACCTACCCCCACCATTGGTCTTTTCTTCCTCAGACCAATACTGTGGAACCTCTCTCCAGATAGCACCTTTCAATACTCATCATCATTCCTTGAAGCACAAAAAGCTGCTTCTTCTACCTCTGCCCTCTATATGAAGAATCTCTTTCTTATTACATATCTCCCAATTCTTGGTTGTACTTCTGTTTCTTCTCTGTGTCACATTCTTCTGCCCTCCAACCCTATTACACAAATCAAGATTCATTTCTGCCTCTTACGGAAGATTTTTCTCCTTTGTCTTCCATTCAAAGCACCTTTTAAAAATAGATTTTATCAGTACATCATCATCTTTATATCACTTAGATTTCATACCCTACCACATAATATACTATCTAAAAATGTGTTATTGTTCACAAAAGGGCCAGAACTGCCCATGGGTCAGTGAAATACATCCCTATTCCCAGATTAAATAAATTATATCTGATTCTCAAAATGAGTTGGTAGCTGCATTTTCATATAGCCAAGTCAAGGCATTATTATCAATACTGGATCACTTGCAGGATGTGCATTGGTAGACTCTGATTATTTTTATTGATGGTACAATTCTGTCCTGCTTAGGAATTGTCCCAAGAAGGACAGAGAGAGGGAGAAAATGAATTCCTACCTGAATTTTCAGAGAGATGAGTTAGTCTCTGAGGATCAATGTTAGGTATAATGACCCACAAGATCCGAGAGAAAACCAGTTTTCATGCACCATTAGGCATTACACAAAGTCACCAAACTGTGATGAATATTAATATCAAATGAGAGGAGAATCATATATTCTCAGTAACCAGTATTCCTTTCTCCACTGTTCAGTCACAGACATTTGAATAAGCTATCTTTTAGTGACCTATCCCTATAAAACTAGCGTTATTGTAACTTTATGCATTCATATGAATTACTAATTCTAACAAAAATTTCCATGTATTACAAGCAAATTAATTTAATTAGGATGAATCAAAGCATATAACTAGAGTTGGAAGGGACCTTAAAAGCCATTCGGTTTAACCCCCTTATTTTATAGATCTAGTCTAAGCACAAAGTGGTTAATTGATTTGTGTGAGTTCATGAGCATAGTAAATGGCAGAGCCAGGATTCAAATCCAAGTTCTTTGGCTCCAAACCCAGTACTTCAATATGCCGTGTTAGCTGTTATGGTGAAAGCTATCCCTTGAAATTCTACTGAATGGGGAGTCCAATGGAACAAGAAAAAGTCCCCAATTCCACTATAGTAATGTAAAACCAGATGGATTCCACAATAGGAGTTTGAGGAGGAACTAAGATACTATCAGATGGACATATGGCTAGTTTGTTCCCTTCTGAGAGGTGTTTCCCATTTCCCCCATCTCTTTATAGTGTCTGATCCTACAAAGGGCACTTCCTCTATTAACCTTCTCAGAATTCAGGAACTTACACTACTCTCTCCTATTTTGGATGCTTCTGGAGCTTGCTCTCTAGATACAAACTTCTTAGCATATCATTTAATCATTTTATTTGTGTTATTTTTGTCTCCCAGAAGGGAAGCTTCTCAAGGGAAGAGACCATGATCCACAATGTTATGCTTTTTATCTCTATGGGGATTAAATATATAATAGATTGCTTGGTGAATTAAATTTCAGGAATGCAGATTTAGGCTTATGGTAAACAAAAACATCCCAACCAGGAGATTCTCAAAAGTATTATGGGCTGCCTCATGAAATAGTGAGACTGCTCTCAGTGGTGTTCCTCAAGCATAGATCAGAATGCCACTTGTTGAGCATTGTGTAGAAAGGAGTCTTGCATAGGAGCCATTGAACTAAATGGCCTCTAAGATTCCTTCTAAAATTGAAATTTTGGGACCATGAGTTGAATTGTTTTGGATTTTCTAGCACACTCTATATAAACTATTTTCCTATTTCATTTATTAAAGGTGCCTTGATATATAGATTTTAGTGCATTTAGAAATCGTATGCTCTCTAATGTCCTTTCTGTGGGATAGGTTATGGGATTTCATGTCTAGAAGGGAATCTAAAGCTCTAAAGTTTAGAGACCATCTAAGATGGTGAGACCTTCTAAGCTAACCACTTGATTTTTTAAATGAGGAAAACAAGAACAAAATCTTGAAGTGACTAGCCAAAGGTCATACAGGTAATAAGCAACAGAACCTAGACCCTTGGGCATCCCACCCAGTGCTTTGCTACTGTACAATACTCTTTCTCTTATATCCTCAGAGCCCTAACCTTTAAGCTCCTAGCTTTCAAATTATAGGTTTTCATGATAATCACACAAAATTATTTGAACACAGAGACAAGGTTTAATTTTTTTCAGGTTGAACATTTCACTGAATGAGTGTTTAACTGAGCCAAGTGCATAATTTTCCAATTACCTTTTCAAAAATGATTTGCAGGAATACTGTAAATGGGAAATCAGGGTTAAAACCTGAGATATTTCACTAACATTCAATAGGTGACTACTTCCTTTTGTTCTCCACTTTTTCCTCAAAAAATAATAAAATCAATTTGAGTGATGGATTGACAGCATAGAGACTAGATTGTCAATAGACCTTTATTGGTGAAAGATAATGTAAGGTACAAGTACAGATAAAGCAAAAACTTGTTCCCTACTGTGTAGATTAAAACAATGAAATGATATTATCAACACTTTGTATTTCAGCCATCTACTGCTGGGTTAGATGTTTCAGAGTGATTCTTTTCAGACTGCATAGAAAGTAGCATTGTGTAATGGATAGAATGCTGATCTTTGAATTGGGAGGACCTCACATCAAATCCTGCCCCTAATAGTTACTAGATTTATGACCATGGAAAAGTCATTTAACCTCTCTAAGATCTATTTTGCTCATCTGTAAAATGTCAAGGAGGGCCCCTACCTCATAGGGTTGTTGGGAGGCTCAAATGAGATGATTTATGTGAAGTACTTTGGATATGTCCAGATAAGATAGCAACATGAAAGGTCATGAGGAAACCTACCTCTCCCACATATACTTGAACAATGATCTAAATAAAGCACCAAAGTTAATAAAGATAAAACAATCAAAGAGAAACATCACTAAGCTCCTTCCCTAATCCAGACTTACACAAGAAAATTGCCAAAGCCTATTGTCCCCAGAACATGGGTCCTGCTAGGAAAGCCAGAATAAGCTCTGGTGAATAGGCCAGAAGCCAACAGCTACATCCTAACCAGGGAAATCCCAAAGGTGATCCACCTTGATTGGGGAATTCTGGGGGAACTCAAGACCACAGGAGTTCCCTGACCAGGAAGAACTGACCCCAAAGGTCTGACTTGGGGCACTGAAACCTGCCAGTTCCATGAGCATAATACACATAAAGAGTTGTAAATGACACCAGAAAGAGCCAGAGAAATAAAAGTCAAAACAGATCAGGGCCTCGGCATCCCATTCAATAATTATTTATATATAAGTAAATATATAGTAAATATAAAGGAACCACAATCAGGATCACATAATGTTTGGCAGCAACTGCTATAAAAGGGATAAAATCTTGGATTTTATGATGGAGTGTAAATGTTTATAACAAAGAATAACTTACCTTGCAAGAAAAAAATGTAATCCAATGGGGAAAATATCAACCAGTAATAGAATAGAGAACTGTCAAAAGTCACTCCAAAAAAATAAGATAAATATAATGGAGACTTTCTTCCTTTTTTGAGACATATGGAAATTTTCACAATTGTTAGTGTTTGACAAGTTCAGAATAATAATTTCAAAAATTAAGTAGTTTCAAAAAAACTTAAGTTATATCATTGTGTTTTATTTTTAAAATACCTTCTTTTCTAAATTCATTCCTCATTTCTTCCATAGATAGCCATCTTTACTAACAAATAGTTTTTAAAAGAAAGAGTGGCATGTTTAAGAATTTAGCAAAACTACATATTATAGGTCTGAGGAGCTTTATCCCAATTCCCAATTTTCATAAAAGTCTTGAATCATAGTGAAATGCTACATATCAAGTATTCTAGCTGTTCTCTTGGAGAGAAGAGGACATGATTCTCTAATCGACTTGAGTCATTTAGGCAGCTAGCACAAGTAAAGTAGGAGGGAAGGGGAGAAAGAGAGAGAGAGAGAGAGAGAGAGAGAGAGAGAGAGAATGTCTTGCTAAGGCTATACAGTAAGATACTATAACCCTCCTAAAAATATCTCCAATAAACCCATCAACTAGTACATATACAGTTCAGTTCAAATGGTAAATGGGCTCACGCTTAAAGAGTACATGGGGCAAAGTAGTAACTTGCAGATGCTACTTGCTGCAAGATCATTTCTATCATGCATCGAGGTGTTCAGGAAGCTCCCCTTAAACATGGCATACTTGCTTTGCTCATTTCCTTGTTGAGCTATGAATACATCTTATCTGTCCTTGTCTCCCAGTGCAGACATTGCTGTCATCTGAACCAAGGATACTAATAAGACACTGATGGAAAACACTTTTCAGCGCCTTTAAGTTTCAGAATCCTTCTTTAGCCAAAGAAAGTGGAGGAAAGAATGAGATCTGAGGCAGAAACTGAGGCTTCTGCTTCTCTGAAACGTGGTTCCTTTTCAGGGGTTTAATGTAACACCACCCTCTACAATTTTTTGGAATGATTCTTCTCCTAACTAGCTTGGTAATTTGTAGAAAATCCCTAGAGCATGGACAGATTTCCTCAGCCTATCCAAACATCATTTTTTTTTTGCCACATCATTCTAATTTGAAGGAATTTTCACATTTAGACAAAAGCTTATGACTGATGGATTGAATAACTTTTCACTTAAAATAGGATCTTGATTAATTTACTAAATCACCCAACAATTATATAAACAATATATTCATCAAATCCAACAGTATTAACTAACTGCATTATCTAACAGTAATACTATTACATAGCATAGCCCTGTGAAGAAATTACATTGTCTTCACTTTCATTTTTTCTTCTTTTTAATTGCACTTTTTAACACCTTATTTTCCCACTTAAATGCTTGTTTATTGATTGCTTGATTCCTCATTCTTATTACTATAGTGTATTACTTCTTATCAGTTTTCCTCTGCTTCTCTATATTCTCCACACTTATTGCTTCTTGGGGTACAATATTTTTCCATTTTATTCATGTCCACGATTTATTTAGGTGAATAATCCCCAGTCAATGGGCTTCTGCCTTGTCTCCAATTCTTTGCTACTACAGAAAGTATTGCTATAAGTAGTATAGTGTACATCGAACCTTTATATATTTCTTTGACTGCGGGATATAGGCCTAGCTAGAAGTTGCTTGGGTAAAGGGAAATGCTCTCTAATCCATCCTCCATGCAGCTGCCAAATGGATATTCATAAAACACAGATCTGATTATTTCACCATCCCTCCTCAAAAATCTTTAGTGAATTCATAGCCATTATAGGCTACAATATAAAACCCCCAGTCTGGTATTTAGAACTCTCCTATAGTTTCAAATATCTCCCCAGACTTATTATGTTTTGCTCCAATCTACTCTCTCTGTATTGTTGTCCTTCATAATGAAAGAAAACCAAAATGACATCATGATGTCGGGGTCAGCAAACTGTGTGTCTGGCTACAGCTGATCAAACCAATATCAGTTCAGAAGTCTCTACCACAACTTGTACAAATGTAGTTCATGGGAAGAATGAATGGAAATGTCTCTAAATCTGTGCATCTCACATTTCTTTTGAGTTACTTCAATTCTGGTTTACTCATAAAACAGAGCACCTCCTTTGATGTTAGCATATCGTGGTGGACAGTCCTGTGCCAGTGCCTTCAACATCTTGCAATTGATACTAAAAGCCTTTAGAGAAACCTTGAGAGTATCCTTGTGTAGCTTCTTCTGAACTCCATGTGACTGCTTGCCTTGTGTGAGTTGTCCATAAAATAGTCTTCTATGCAAATGAATATTCAGCATTCAAATAACATGGTCAACCCATCAGAGTTGTGCTCTCTACAGTAGAGTTTGAATGTTTTGCAAATCAGCTGGAGAAAGGATCTCAGTGTTTAGTACCTTATCTTGCCAAGTGATCTTTAGAATCTTCCTAAGACAATTCAAATGGAAGTAGTTCAATTTTCTGGTATGGCACTATAGACTGTACAGATTTCACAGACATATAACACTGAGCTCAACACATCTCTATAGACCTTCAGTTTGGTAGGGAGCTTAGTATTTCTTCTCTCCCATGCTTTCTTTCAGAACCCCCCAAATACTGACCTCGCTCTGGCAATGTGTGTGTCAACCTTATCAATCATCTATGTGTACATCCCTGGAAAGTATACTGCCAAAGTAAGTGAACTTATCCACATTATTCAAAAATTTCTCCATTTGCCATAATCAATGGCCTCATGTATGAATGGTGCATCATAGGCTGGAGGAGAACCTGTATTTTCTTGGTATTAATTTTCAGGACAAAACCAGCAAAAATGACAGAGAATCAATTCATATTCTCTTGTATCTCAGCCTCAGAGGCTACATTGAGTGCACAATTACCTGCAAACAAAAAATCATGCATCAACTCTTCTTCCACTTTAGTCTTGTCTTGTAGCCTTTTCCAGTTGAATAATTTATTATCAACACAGTTCATCTTGATGCTGTTCCTTGTTCTTGTTAAAGTTATCTGACAACATCGCTGAAAACATCATGCTAAAAAGTATGGGAGCAAGCACAGAGTCCTGTTCCACTCCATTGGTGACTAGGAAAGCATGAGAGCATCGTGCAAGCATTCTATCATGAAGCTGGCATACATTACCAAGGAACATCTCTGGGGAACCAAATTTCACCATGATCTTCTACAAGCCATCATGACTGACAGTATTAAAGGCCTTGGTCAGATTGAAGAATATTGTATACAAATTATGCTCTGCTCCTAGGTTTCCTCTTGGAGTTGTCATGCTGCAAAAACTATCTCAGCTATTCCTCAGTCACTTCTGGAGTCACACTGGGTCTTAGGTAGATGGCCATCTTTCAGATGAATAATCAGCCAATTAAGGAGGACTTTGACAAAATCTTGCTGGCAATGATTAAGAGAGAGATACCCCTGTGATTATCACAGGACAACCTATTTACTTTTCCTTTATAGAGATGGGCATTGGAGGCATCCTTCATCTTCTGGAGGATAACCTGATCTTGCCATATAATCCGAAAGATTGACTTATATGAACTTTTGTATGAACAATGGACTCCCTGCCTTGTAAATCTGTGCTGGAATAGGATCAGCACCAGGCACTTTGCCACATGAGAGGAGCCTAATGACATTCAAAACTTCTTTTTCAGTTGGAAGTTTTGCTAGAGAGGGATTGACTTCAATCTGAGGTATATGGTCAATGGCTTCAGTATTGGTTGATTGTGGTCTACTGAAAACACTACTCACTCTGTATTACATTTAAATGGAGCCACTATCTTTTTTCTCCCTTTATCTGACATTACATTTTATTTTTGTACAAGATATATCTCATATCCTTAATTATCTCCATTTCTTAGATTTCTTAGCTTTCCTCAAAATGTAATTTATTGATCACCTTTTCTGCTAGCCTTGTCCTGGTCCCCCAATTGCTAATTTTCTCTCCCTTTTAAAAATACTTAGTATTATTAGCAAATACTTTATATGCTTTATGTTAACTTATCTATTTGCAAGGGAAATTATGTCAATAAAATGTAAGTTCCTTGAGTGCAGGTAGTGATATTGCCTTTATATTCTCAGCAATCCACAAGTGCCACTCATGTAGTAGCAATAGTAATAGTAGTAGTAGTAGTGGTAGTAGTAGTAGTAGTAGTAGTAGTAGTAGTAGTAGTAGTAGTAGTAGTAGTAGTAGTTAGTAGCGACAGCATCAGCAACAGTATTTTTATTACACTTTAATGTTTACAAAACAATTTACACATGTTATTTAATTTAATCAACATTTATTATAAAAAAGAACTGGACTGAATTGATCTTCTGAAGTTAGAGTTCAATGGCTTGCAATGGGGTATTTGTCTGTGGTCCTAATAGTTCCCATCAGATTTAGGAAATTAAGTGGAAATATGGATTTTATCTAAATTAGGTACTTAAGTGTGTGTAATGGTGTTGTATTCAACACTTTAAATCCATAAGAGTGAAAAATGCTTATAACTGCTTGCTGCTTATTAAGGTGTTATTATAATTCAGATGAGAAGAGCAAAGAGGCTGCATAAAGATAATAGCTGAGTGAGCAGAGAGAAAGTAACAGATGCAAAAGATATTATGAAGGTGGAATGGACAAGGTGTGGCAACTAATTAGATATGGGCGGGGGTGAGGGGGGAGAGATAGGCAAGAAAGAGCTTAGTATAACTCTTGAGTTTGTAAAACTGAAAGACTGGAATGACAGTTATCTCCTCAACAGAAAGAGGAAAGTTTATAGGATGATGAATTGGGGGAAACATAAGTTCATAGAATCATAGATATAGATCAAGAAGGAACCTATTTTATTTTCCACATAAGGAAACTAAAGCACAGAGAAGGTGAGTGACTTACCTAAGGACTCACTGGTAGAAAGTTGCAGAATCAAGATTCGAAGACATGTCTTTTGAATCCAAACATAGTCTTCTTCCAAAGGCTTAGTTCTCTTTTGGCCATGTTGAGTTTATGATGTTTATGTACATCCAAATGAAGATGTCTAGCAGGAAGCCAGTGGTGCAGGATTGATATTCAGGAGGGATTAGAAGTAGATATTGAGATTTGAGATTCATTTGCACAAAGATAATTTCGTTATTAACTCACAGAATCTGATGATATCATTTAAGCAGAGAGTGTCAAAAGATGAGAAAAGGGTCATTGGAAGCCATATTTAAAAGTCAGGAAAAATAAGGATGGTCCAGGAAAGTTCAAGAAAAAGGAGAATCAAGAATGGGTAGTGTCATAGTATTTCAGGGAGGAGATGGTAACCAAGAAGAAAGGATCATCAGCAGTGTCAAAAGCTGCAAGGAAATCAAGAACATATACTCCAAACTCAGAATTTAATTTGGCTCATGTTTTAAATAATGTTCTTTCTGCTTTGAGGACAGAATTGCCTCTATATAAGGTCAAAATAAAGAATCAAAAATTCCATTCTAACAGAGCTTGACCTGCATCAATGCTTTGAATCTCTTTAAGTCTCTGTCATACCACTCCCATGGTTGGGACAGAATTTGACACATATACTTTGGGTTTGGTTCATCCTCCTAGAAGAGAAATTGGCTACTACTTTATCATCTTTCTATTGTCTTCAATTGATATTCTGCTTATTCACCAGCCTTCCTCATTGCTTCCCTATAACTCTTTCTAGCTAAGTTGGCACCCAGTAAGAGCCCTGTATTTGGAGTCAGGAAAATTGGAACTACAATCTAATCTCAGACACTCCCTATGTGACCTAAAAAAACCACTTGACACATCTCAACCTCAGTTTCCTCATCTGTAGAATGGGAATAATAATAGCATGTACCTCCTTGTTGCAAAGATTAAATGAGATGATAATTGTGAAGTATGTTGCAGGCCGTAGAGTGCAATATAAATATAAGCAATTATGATGATAATATAGATTCTCAGCTATGGTGAAAAGTGTCCATCTTAATCATTCAGTTATAATCTTTGTCCTCCCCAAGTTCAGATGTCCTGGATCCCTAGTTACCTATTTATCTGCTTAAGAACTACAGCAATTAGTTAGCCCAAATACTGTTTTGCCCAATCCCAACCCTCTCAAAAAAAAAAAAAAACAACTGGGACAATGTTGAAACAAAAAAGTTACCATCAACTGGTTCCAATGCCAAGTCTGGTACTGACACTGAGTAAGCCAAGTAATCCCAGCTCTTTGAGGGCAGGGATGAGGGAAAGAAGGAAGCAAGAAGGTGTTACAAATGTTCCAATCATTAAAGCAAGCCATAGGGAAGAGAAAGAATAAGAAGAGGAAAGAAGATCAAAGTTAATATGGAGATGAAAACCAACTTTCTTTCAATTCTACTTATAATTAGTATAAGTTTATTGTGTGATCATAACCTTCATTGAAAAAAACTGTATTCTGGAAATCCCATCTACACATCCTATGGTGTACTTACAAATGTGTAAAAAATATCATCAATTTCAAACAGAACCAGTTTTAAAGGGCATCTAACCAACTTTGGCCACCAGGCTGGTTTATTTCTAGAAAACCATAAAACATTGCATGGAGCAAATTTCAAATGCTCTGGAAATTTTGGATCTCAAGATCTCCCTAACTGTAGTCAAGTTAAGGGAAGAGATTCATTGTATCAATAATGTTTAGTTTTGTAGTCTTTACCTATAAATATCAATCTATCTTAATAAGATATTACAGTTTTAGATAAGACAAAACCTTCCAGGCAAAATTAAGAGCTTCTTTTCTGGTCAATTATGTAGGGAAAAATTAAATTGTGCTTTGTCACTTGACTGAAAATGAAGGAAGAAGAGAATCATCAAGGCAAGTAGACCAAAAGATGATTTCTCTCTGAGAATATGAAATACCGAAGGTTTGTGTCAGAATTATAGGCTCTAGCGACATTCTACTTTTCTGAGCAGGTAAAAAAGTCCCCCAATTTCTATGGAATTCTTCCCATAGATTTTCCTATTCTACCATCAATTTCATTTATAGGATTAATTTGAAGTAACTTTAGAAATCATCTAGATTAAAATTCCCTTTTTTAAATAGTCAAATGTATAGGTAGATAGGTAGATAGGTAGGTAGAGCATTGCCTTTCATTAGGTACTTAATATGTGTAAATGTAGGGTGTAGGCTGTGTTCAAGGAATGCTAGTATGTCTGGTGTGAAGGCTGCTGAGTCCTGTTCAGGTCCACTTTCTACCTTTGGTGTCCACCTGATTCATCCAACTCTCACCAGCAACTCCAAGAAGCTGCAGCATGTGTGATGGCCACACTTTGGAAACTGTTTCAGCAGACAGACAAAACCAGGTTGAGGGGAACTGAGGGGTCTCAAACCCTTTGATGTGTTAAGAGAGTGTCTACCCCAAGCATATGAAGGCTTCCCCCAGCAGAATACACAGGTGAGAAAAATTTGTTCCAACAGCTATGAAGGCAGGTAAAGCAGGCATTGTGGAGTTCTTAGAGCCTGGTTAGACACTGAAGACACCAAGGTCAGCCACTGCATTCTGGACCATCACTAGCCATCTTGATTTTGTCTTGCCACTGCACTTTGATGACTCCAGAAGAGAGAATGAGGAGATGACTTTGTGCAATTCTGCCTCACTTAAATCTAATTTATGCATGAATCAAAAGACAACCCCCATACTGGTTTGACAAAAATGGTAGGGAAATCCAGAATCTGCTAAATGAAAAAATAGAATTCCACAGGGTTTACCAGCAGGATAGTTCATTTGTCTCTAAGAAAGCAGCAATTAACTCCATCGGAAGTAAAGTGCAAGTGAAGCTTAGAGATTCAGGATTCAGTTAGAAGGCCGATGAATTCAATTTTACCCTGATAGTGACAATCCAAAGTATTTTTATGATGCTCTGAAGGCTATTTATGGACCATGGATAAATGCTGCTTCTCAACTACTCAGTGCTAATGGAAGCACATTAATTAGTGATAAGGTCATGATCCTGGAGAGATTGGCTGAATGCTTTCATAGTGTTCTCAACAGAGAGTCATCAATCAATGCTGAAGACAGTGAATGTATATCATGAAATTGATCCCTCTCTAACCAAATTTCCAACTGAAGAAGATGTTTTGAATGCCACATGTGTCCTCTCCTGTGGCAAAACACCTGGTAGTGATTCTATTCCAGTTGAGATTTTCAAAGAAGTGGTTCCACTGCTCATAAAAAAGCTGAGTGAAATTTTCTGGCTTATATGGCAAGAGGAAATTACCCCCCAAGACTTTAAGTATACCTTCATTGTCCATCTCTGTAAAGTTAAAAGGAAATAGGTTGTCTTCTGATAATCACAGGGAAGTCTTTCTCTTAATTATTGCTGGCAAAATTCTTGCCAGAGGCCTCCTTAATAGGTTGATCCCTCAAATAGAAAATGGTCATCTACCTAAGAGACAGTGTGGCTTCAGAAAGAGTCAAGGAATGGTCAATATAGTATTTGCTGCCCAGCAACTCCAAGAGAAATTTCAGGAGCAAAACATGTCTGTACACAATGTTCATTGAACATTGTACCTTGGTACTATCAGTTGTGATCACTTGTGGAAATTATGGCAAACATTAGTTGCCCAGAGAATTTCATTAGTATTATACATCAGCTTATCTAGGTTCTGGATAATGAACAATGCTCTCTAGGTTCTGGAAAATGGACAATGCTCTCATGCTTTCCCAATCACCAATGGAATGAAGCAAGGATGTGTCCTTGCTCCCATACTTTTTAGTGTGATATTTCAGCAATGCTGTCAGATATCTTAAAAGAAGACAAAAATGGCATCAAGAGAAACTACCACACTGATAGAAAATTATTTAACTTGAAAAGACTATAATACAAGACAAAAGTGAAGGGAGAGTTGGCACATGATTTTTGTTTGCAGATGGTTATGCACTTAAGGCAGCCTCTGAAGCTGAGATGCAACAAAGCATTGATCAATTCTCTGCTGCTTGTGTTAATGTTGGCCTAACAATTAACATGAAGAAAACATAGATTCTCCACCAGCTAGCACCACACCATCCATATGTGAAACTATAAGTTATAGGAAATGGAGACATTTTGAATGCTGTGGATGTGTTCACTTACCTTGGTAGTATACTTTCTAGGGATGTACACATAGATGATGAGGTTGATGCATGCATTGACAGAGCTAGTTCAGTATGTGGGAGGTTCTGAAGGAAAATGTGGGAGAGAAGATATATTAGACTGACTATCAACCTGAAGTCTACAGAGACATTGTGCTGACCTCATTGTATGCCTGTGAAACCTGGACAAGTCTTATCAGCACCATGCCAGGAAACTGAATCACTTCCATTTGAATTGTCACAGAAAGTTTTTTAAGATTACCTGGCAAAATAAAGTACCAGACACTGAGATCCTTTCTTGAACTAAACTTCCAAGCATTCAAACTCTATTTCAGAGAGCACAACTCTGATGGGCTGGACACATTGTTTAAATGCCTATAAGACCATTTTATGAAAACTCACACAAGGCAGGAGTTCACATGGTGGTCAGAAGAAATGATATAAGGATACTTTGAAAGTCTTTCTGAAGAACTTTGGGATCAGTTGTGTGACATGGGAGACACTGGCAAAGGACTGCCAAGCATGGCATGCCTGCATCAAAGAAAGCACTATGCTGTGTGAATGAAGCAGAATTTCAATAGCCCAAAAGAATGTAAGATGCAAAAACCTAGGGACATCTCCGCTCCAAATGTTCACATGTACTATTTGTGCCCAATCTGTGGTGGAGGCTTCTGAACTTGTATTGGTCTAAGCAGTCAGACACACTGTACCTTGACTCCAACATAATTATGTCATTTTGGTCCTCTTTTAAAATGAAGGACAACAACCAACCAGTATGTTCCAAGACAGCTAGGTGGCAGAGTGGATAGAGCAGAGCATTGGGCTTAGAATCAGGAAAACTCATCTTCAAGAGTTTAAATCTAGTCTTGGACACTGGGTGACCCTAGGTAAATCATTTAACCCTGTTTGCTTCAGTTCCTCATCTGTAAAATGAACTGAAGAAGGAAATGGCAAATCTCTCCAGTAGCTTTGCTGAGGAAATCCCAAGTAGGGTCAGGAAGAGTCAGATATGACTGAAATGACTAAACAATAACAAAAAAGGTACCCGTATGTGAGCAAAGTATTTAGGATACAAATAAAAACATACAAGCCTGTCTCTGACCTCAAGAGCTTAAATTCTAATGGCAGAAGATAACAGTTAAAGAGGAGAGGTAGTGAGCTGAAGATGTCCAGGAAATGGCAGAGTTCTGAAACTGAACCAAATAAAGCCAGGTCTGTTGAAGCTCAAGATAGTTTCAGGGGTAGAATCTCATTCTGAGTTGAGGAAGGAGTGGAGGTGATGGTCTGAGTGGAGTTGCATATAGAAAGCACGGGTGGAGATATTATGGATGTGAGATAAGGAGCCCAAGGCCCAGAGACTGCCCCAAAGTTATATAGATAGTAAGGAAAAGATCCAAGACTCAAATCTAGGTCTTGTGATGTCAAATACAGTGCTTTTTCCTTGACAACACACTCCCTCTAGTACAGCACTTCTTCTATTCTTACCCTATGTCTTTCATTACCATTTGATACTCACTTGTGAATAAGTTTGCATCAGTGGAGGGGACAAATGGTAGAGGAAACAACTGAACATTCTGTTGTTTTGATTGACTAATTCCTTGCCAAATTCATTCAACAAAAATATATTTAACAAAGTTATTAAGCAATATATCCAGTGCTACATGGGAGAGGGGAAAATCATCTATTTATCTAGCTATATATATATGTCATATTGTATTAAAACATAAAATATAATTTATTTATATTATAATACAGAGTACATATCATTTTAAAATATAATATATAATATTAATCTATTCATACTATAACATGTTATAGTATGAATATATTAATTATGTGTAATATAATACAATGTGTGCCTATCTGTTATGTAAATATATATTTTCCTTTTTTCTCTCATATACATAACATAAATATAATACAAATAAAATAAATATAAAATATATTACATTGTATACATATGTATTTCTCTCATATACCACTGGATGCAGTACTTATCATCATTGTTAAATACATTTTTGTTGAATGAGCAAATCAGAGAATTGATTTATCAAAATATACAGCATAAAGCAGCACACAGTGCCTGCTCTCAAGAAATTTACATTCTATAAAGAGAGATTAGACATATCCATGCATTTAAAAAAGTAGTATATTATAAGTGTATAAGAGAGGTATAAAGAGAATAATATGGAAGGAATAGTCAAGATAGTGGAGTGAGAACTAACAGTTTTACCCTAGCTCCTTTACATCATCCCCTGCAAGTGATAAAGGGCATCATGCCAAATTCTGATTGAGAAAGCCAAGAAAAAAATCACAGTGAGACATCATTCCATCCTGGGCAGCATAGGAAGACAGAAAAAGAGGACTGTTGACACAGCAGTGAAGGCTGGCTAGGAGCACAGCAGTGTTATCACAATAGGCAGAAACAGCAGCAGGTTATACAGCAGTGTCAGGGAGCAGCCCAGCACCCAAGCACAATAAGGATACTGAAAGTCTGGACAAAAACAGATCAGAAAAAAATTCTAGTACTAACACCGGAAACAGGAACAAGTACCGTCTGGAGACTCTATTGCCCATTACCCATTTCTGGGTTACAGTTCCAGAGTGGAGAGAAGTGGTCATGGTCAAGAGAGACCAAAGGTTCTATCTTTGTGAGGAGCAAGGAGCAAGTCCCAAAAGTATAGTTTTGTGGCTTTGAGACCAAGAATAGACTTGGGACTATATTCTGACCTTTAGCCTTACACATAAGCCTGCGGTGTAATAAATGAGAGTAAAGACCAAAACCAAGGGGGAGTCAGCAGTTCAATCACTATGAGCATGTCAAAACTCCCAACAGACTAATTGTGACTGAGTCCAGCAGCAGGCTTGAAAACCCAACCACACCAATGTAAACAGATACAAATCAGGTCAGAAATATGAAGACAAAGAGGGCAGTGAACAGATTTTTACAAGGATAACTTTTGAAGCACTGAGAATTTACAGACCCCTAGCCTAATCTATGAAAGCAGCAGAAGACCCTCAATTCAAGCCAGACACCCCCCACTATGTTAATGTGAAAACTCAAAAGAAGACAGTGACTTGAAAAGAAGTAGAAGCAAAGCTTCAAATGAAAAAAATGCAGACTGAATATAGTACCAATAAGAATTTTTAGAAGAGGAAAATCAATTTTGAAAGTGCAAAAAAAAATGTTAAAAAATCAAATAAGGATGGCACTGCAAGAAAATCACAGAAAGAGAATTAACAGCTTGATAAGAAGAGGTATAGAATCACTGAAGAGAATAATTCCTTAAAAGTCAGAATTGGCTAAATGGTAAATGAGATATAAAACCCCACAGAAAAACAAAACTCCTTTAAAATTTACTTAGCTAAGTGGAAGCTATTATCTTCATGAAACATCAAGAAACAATAAAACAAGTCCAAAAGACTGAAGAAATAGAAGATAATGTGAAACATCTCAGAAAAATAACTGACAGGAAATAGATCAAGGAGAGATAATATAAGAACTATTAAACTAATTTAAAGTCATGAAAAAAGGAGCCTAGATATTATATTTCAGGAAATTATAATGGGAAACTGTCCAGATATCTTAGAACCAGAGGGCAAAGTAGAAATTGAAATAATCTACTAGTCATCTCCTGAAAGAAATTCCAACGCTCCAGGAATATTATAGCCAAAATCCAGAACTCCAGAATGCTATACACAGTCAGAAAGAAAGACTCTAAATTCCATGAAGTCATAGTCAGAATTAAACAAAATTTAGCAATTACTACCATGAAGCAGTGGAGAACTTAGAATATATTCCAAATGGCAAAGAAGGGAGAATACAAGTAAGAAAAACCTACTCAGCAGAAGTGATTATAATCCCATAGAGGGAAAATGGATATTTAGTGAAATAGATGACTTTTAAGTATCGCTGATGAAAAGACCAGAACTGACACTAAAATTTGAATTCATACCCAAGACTCAAAAGAAGCATAAAATAGATAAACATGAGTAAGAAATCATAAGACTAAACAGAGTTAAACTGTTTATACCCCTACATGAGAAGATGATACATGGAACCCCTCTGAATTTTATCATCATTAGGGCTAATAGAAGAAGTCTATTTAGATAACATTGGTATGATTTTATTATGTTTGGAATTATTTCAAAGGTAGAATTGAAGAATGAGAAAGAGGGGTCTACTGGGGGGGATGGGAAGAATGGGAAAATTATCTTACACAAATGGGGCATGCCAAGAGGAGTTTATACAATGGAAGGATGGAAAGGAGAGAGGGCAACACTTGAAGCTCATTCTCATCTAAACTGGTTCAAATAAGGAAGATTGTAGATAGATAAGTAAATAGATAGATAGCTAGATAGATAGACAGATAGATAGATATACACAATGGGTACAGAAATACATATTTCCCAACAGAGAAATAAGAGGGAAGTTGGTTAAGAGAAAAGAGAGGGGATAAGAGGGAGGGTAGATTAAATATAGTATTCAAAAGCAAAACAGACTCTTGAAGAAGGGACAAGAAGGATCAAGAAAAAAGAATGGTAAGTACAAAAGAACAGAATGGAGAAAAACACATATTTAGTTATCACAAGTGTGAACATGAATAGGATGAACTCACCCATAAAAAGGAAGAAGACAGGAGTATTGATTAGAAATCAGAATCAAATAATTATGTTATTTACTAGAAGCACACTTGAAACAGGAAGATGTACAGAGTTAAAATAAGGACCTCTAGTAGAATCTATTATGTTGTAGTTGAAGTAAAAATGATCTCAGCAGAAAACCTGGGAAGATTTATATGAAGTGATGCAAAGTGAAATGAGCAGAACCAGAAGAACAATTTACAGAGTAACAGCACTATTGTAAAGCTAATCAAATGTAAAAGACTTAGTAGCCACAGTGATGAAGGACATGCAATAAAAAATGCTATGTACATCCAGATAGAGAACTGACAGACTCAGAATACAAATGGAAGCATATTTTTTTTCTCAATTTCTATTTCTTTTCTTTTTTATTTTGTTGTTGTTCTTGGAACATGGGTAATATGAAAATATGTTTTTCATGGCTTCAAATTTTAATGAGTTTTGCATTTCTTGCCTTCTCTCTGGGTGGGGGAGGTGTTATAGGGAAATAATCTGGAACTAAAAGCGAAGTAAGTTTGAATTGAAGAACAAAATAAAAAAAGAGTAATATGAGAATGCACATGAGATCACTTCTAACTTGGAGGACTGAGGAAGGCATTATAAAGGAGGTAGCATTTGGATTAGGTCCTGAATTATAAAATTCAAAGATATAAGAAGGATTTCAACAGGTAAAGATGTGAATCAGTGGAAGGTAGGCAGGAATTTATGGGATAGTAAATGAGGTGAACAACAGCACAGAAGTGAGGCAGTGAGGAATATATTTGAGGAAGAGAGAGTTCAGCTTGGTTCAAGCACACAGTATTTGAAGAAAAAAATGTAAGAAAAAGTTTTAAAAATATATTGGAGATGGATTGTAGAAGATCTTGAACACTTAGCTAATGAATTTGGACTTTAGTAACCAATTTAGTAACCATTTACTAGCAAATGAAGGATTTGAACCTAGGAAGGTAGCCTTCTGAGAGGCCTTGAGCAAAGAGAAGGCTGTTTTATTGGCATGGTTATTAATGAATTGGGGTTTGACTTTTTCCCTAGGGCTTTGTATAAACTCTAATGTTTTACCTCCAGAAATACAGAACATGTTCATACTTACCCAAACCTTGAATCTTTGGGAACAATTTTGTTTAGCATTCTTAGTGAATGGGAAATATGTTTACTTAGAGCAAGTTGAGTTCTAATAACAAAAACACATAAAAGGAAAAGTGGATCCAGATCATCCCCACACTATTACTTCTTCCTAAATCAGGTCCTAAATTGCCAGCCACAAAAAAACTAGTCAGCTAATTCTAAACACTGGCCTCTCTGGGACAGTGGTAATATGAAAATGAGGACAAATCAGGGGATTACATGAGATTTGAGACTTAGAGCACATCAATTATATTTGCATTCTTGTCTCTATGATTCTGGGTTTCACAGCTATTGGCTCTTGGTTTTGTTTAGAAGTCATTAGTGGTAAGTACAAGAAGTGAAACTTACCCTACTCTGAAAGGCAAGGCTTAAGATCAGATTTCTCCATGACTCAACCACTTCACATGTTCAGACTGGTCAATGGTCAATTAAAAAAATAGTTTAGGCAAAATCTAGGACAATTGTACTGAAGAGAGAAAATGCTGGAATGACCACTAATTAATATGTCTTTTCTACTTTTCCTAAGTTAATTTTGCTGACCTCAGAGAAAATTCTGATGAACTTTTTAAGACTTTCCTCCTTCTGAGACTTTCATGTTTATTGCAAAAAAAAGGAACCATGACTTAGACAGTAAAGAGAAGAGTAGACATTTTTAAATAGAATAATTTATGATTTTTATTTTTCTAAATACCCAATTGAATATAGACATAGCAAGCAGATCCACTAATGTGAATTTTTAAAAGTTTTAGAGAAACTGGGGAATTTAGTCAAAGATTTTAATTTCTTTCCACTCCCACCTTTGCTTCTAGCACTCTAAACTTCTCCACCATGTTTCATTTTCATCTCACCTTAGAATTTTTCTCTTTAGCCCTCATCTCCCATTGGCAAATTCCTCCCAGAAGCCCCATTTTGAGATCCAGCCACTCTTTCTTCCTCTGCTTCTCATTGTCCAGATTTTGCCATTATTCCTCAGTCACCTTCTCAATTTGGAACTTCCTTATGTTTCTATGATCTTCTCAATGTAGTACAATTCTACACCCTTGTGGCTTCCCCCCTTATCCCACTGATAAATTCCACCTGAAATCATCCATTTTAATGAAGGGCCCCAGCTTAACCATTCATCATTACTTTCCCAGTTCTAAATCTGATTCTTCATCTTTTGCTACTGTGCCTTAGCATAGGTACGTGCTCCTACCTTTTTTTCTCTGCTTTTTTCATCTCTCTTTTCTCTTTTCTTCTCCCATTAGAATTTCACCTCCTTAAGGTCAGGGACTGTGCTTCTGTGTGTGTGTGTGTGACATAGTAATAAGAATAAACTCTTGTTGACTAATTGAATTATGTCTATACTCACCTATGTTCTTATAATTATGGATAAAAATGCAGATTAAATAATTTCTTAGTTTTAATATAAATATTTGACATTTGAGACCCAATGTGGCATAGTGGATATAGGGTTGTTTTGAGTGTCAGGGAAAATTGCAGATACATCTTGTCTCTGTATGACTCCCACTAGAGGTGGGACAATGGGAAAGTCACAGAATTCAATGTACCATACAACTACTGGAGATTGTGTTATAGAAGAGTTACCCATCTTCATTCTTGGAAGTTGTTTCCATAGTTGAAGCTCCCCACACCACTGAAAACCACTGTCCTTGCAAAAATAAAAAGCATGCAAACATTTGGATTTTCTTACTAAAACATAAGAGGCAATTAGGTGAACCTGTTTACTTACTGTCTTGAATTAGTGAGTGATTTCATTGGATTAACAAGAATGATCACCTTCCTGTCATATAGACAGTCTCAAATAAACATTATTACCAACTTTCTCCTTCACTCTGTTTACCTATGCCCATATAGATAGTGAACTCAGAGTGAAGAAAACAGAGTTCAGATTTTTCTATCATTTAGATAGGATATTTAAAATCCAGAAAACATTGTGCAAGCATCGATTCTCAGGCAAGTATTTTAGATATGACTTTATGTTTAATAGAACCTCTATGGTTCTTTTGTGGACACCATTGAAGAATTAGTTCTTCAGGGAAGCAACCAATGGTATTCCTTAAGATATTGGTATAGTTTGTAAATATTCATTCATTCACTCAACAAATAATATTATTATTATTATCATCTTCAAGGCACTGTATTGATATTCTCCCTCTCTCTCTCACATACACTCTCTCACACACACACACACACACACACACACACACACACATTAATATATTGAGAAGGTATAAGCAGAGAAAAAGGAAAGAAAATCCAGTCCATGACCAAATAAACCCCTTCAGCCATGGGAAATCTACTAGAATTATTAATAAGGAGAAAAGCTTAGGAACATTTAGAAATGCATTATTTATTAAGGAACCATCAGTGGGAGTCATAAAAGGAAGGCTGTGAGTGAAAAATAGGCTTGTTTGGTTTGAGTATATTACTAAAGACAGGTTGAAGATAAGCTGGAAACAAAGGAGGACATTAATCTGACTCTCAGGAAAGCATTTGTAACTGCAACATATATTGTGGTGGTTTTAAGCAAATGAATCACAATATGTGGTGAGAGTAACTGGGATTAAACTAGGAGTAATTAAAGAAAAAGGGCCATATGTTTTATAAACATCTAACTTGAATTTAGTCATTTGCTCTGAGGGCCAACATGTAGCAAGTCATTATCTGCCCACCTAGCCCCTTGTAATACAGGGAGTGAGGAAGAGGAAAGGAAAACAACAGAGCATGTAAGTAATGTGTGCCGGGGGCGAGAGGGCATACTTACAGTTTGACTGACTGGGTACAGGGAATTTATTTTTCCATATGGTAGTGAGCTTCCCATGTGCAGTGGAGAGATAGTCATTGGTTTGTGAATAGAAAGATCAGCTCAGACTTGGGAAGACTTGAGTTTGTGCCCTATCTCTGACCCAAACTGGTTGTATGATCCTGAGCAAATCATTTAACAACACTCCAAGAGTATAAGTAGCAAAGCAATTGTATTTTTGCACAGATAGAAGTAGTTTCCTCCCTGCGAGTTTCCTGCACTGTAGAAATCATGGGTCTGGGTCCCTTCACTCTCCGCTCAAGGAAAAAAAATGCTACTGGTTGCAGAGATTGTACATCAATCAAACCCCATCAACCCAACCACCCTAGGCCTAATTTTCTATCTTTACAAAAATCAGTATCTACTACCACTGATGACACTTGATTTAGTTCTGACTGAAAACACCTGTAAGCCTAAATCATGAAGGAATACAAAAATAGACTTAAAAGCAACTTTTTGCCTAAAGAATAGAGATAGCAAACATATCTTCTGACACTGCTTCATTTGACCTATTTGTTTGTCCTTGTCTTTGAATTTTCCAAATTTGAGTCTCTATCTTTACCATCATTGTCATTATCATCAGTATCATGAGCAGCACTATCATGAATAAATACTTGTTGATTATGTGAAACTTTGAAATGAGATGAAACAATAATTATAGTAGGCAGCGTGTTCCATTGTTTTCAATGGATCTTTAACAGATATGGTCAGGGGAGTTATTGTTTCTGGGGATGGAAAACTTGGTCAAATAATCGTTGGTGGGCCAAAGTACTATAGTGAGGTTTCTTATCTAAATAGAAGATGAATATTAAAAAAATGGAAAAAGGTAACATTTTGTGCAAGATTTTTTTGTTGTGGTGGTTGTTCAGTCATTTTAGTCATCCCTGACTCTTTGGTACTCATTTGGGGTTTTCTTGGCCAAGATACTGGAGTGGTTTGCTGTTTCCATTTCTAGATCATTTTACTAAGGAACTGAGGCAAATGGGGTTAGGTGACTTGCCCAGGGTCACATAGCTAGCAAGTGTCTGAGGCCAGATTTTTGAACTAAGGAAAATGAGTCTTCCTGACTTCAGACCCAGCACTCTATCCACTGTGCCACCTAGATGCCCTTTGTGCGAGATGCTTGTGCTTAAAATGGTATTCAGGATACAAAAAGATCAAAGATAGCTTTTCTCTATGCTCAGACAGGATATGTGCATGAAAAAATAAACATCAAAACAAAGTATCATATTTTGAATACCAGATGAGTAGAACAGATAATAAAAGGTGGAAGAATTCAGATAAAAGAATAATTACTAATCTTTGGTGAAATAAGTGAGATATGTATAGGATTTAAATGTCAGAATGACATGATAGGTTTAGGAGGAATGAGGCAGACAAAGAACTGAAAAGTTCTCAACCCCTGTTTTCATACTCAGGGACTTCAAAATAAATGTTGCTATCTACTCAACACCCTAGCCTTCTAGTTTCATCCACTTCTTCAATTACCATAACCTACCACCATTTTCATTCCAACTCAATCACCCAAAGGGATGATTATCCCTTACATTCTCCACCAACCATATAACTATATCATCACCAAGCTCTAGAATATAATGTCTCACCTTCTAAACCTACCCTTCATTCTGCTCCTGACCCTTAGTCTTTACATCTCTCTCAATTATCAATCCTACTTTGACTTCACTAGTCAACTAGTCAACTTGGAGTTGACTAGTCCTATTATATATAGATCATTCACTTCTGTACTTCGTCCAAATATCAGTCCTAGGTTGTATTACAATCACCTTTCTCTATACTTATTTCTAATTTGTTGAATGCTGCTACAAGAAACTTCAAGAAACTGCATGACATTACTGACTGGGTACACCACAAAATCATGTTATCTAATTTTAAATGGGCCTTCGATGCTAAAAGAAAATAATCTTTCCCTTCCCCAATTGACTATTATATTTCTTGGAGCATTTATTCTAAAATTTCTTCTCTGTCAGGTATCTTATGCCACTTTCCTCCCTTTCTCGGAAAATGGCATTGATGCCTACTGTACTAAGAAAATAGGGGCAATTTGTCATGAACTTCCTCTTCTTCCCTATTCCACATGTCAAAATTATTCTACAGACTATCTCCTCCTTTGCTCCTTTGTCAGAGGAAGAGGTGGACATTATTTTTGTTAAGGCCAATTTCAACAACTATGTCCTTAATCTTCTTACCTCTCTCTGTGTCTCTGTCTTTCTTTGTCTATGTCTCTCCATCTCTGTTTCTCTGTCTTTCTATCTGTGCCTCTCTCTATCTTTCTTTCTCTACCTTCTGTCTCTGTCTCTGTTTCTCTCTGTGTCTCTGTCTGTCTCTCTCTGTCTTTCTGTTTGTCTCTGTCTCTGTCTCTCTCTCTTTCTCTCTCATTTTCAATTTATACCTATCTTTTCCCTAGTCTCCTACAATTAGGTCTGTGTTTTTCCCACGCTTAATAAATGTAACAAAGCAAAGCAAACAAAAAACCTTTTATTTAACCTTAACATTCCTGCCCCAGTCTACCATCTCTATTTTTTTCTACCACATTTATTCTTTAACACCTTGATATGTGACTATGGATTCCACTCTATATTAGATTCTGCTCCAGCTTTTTATTTGATGTCTATGTGCATGGCTTTCTGTTTGAAGTATGTCTCTCATAAACAACGTATTGCTGGATTCTGGTTTCTAATCCATTATGCTAAATGTTTCCATTTTATGGATGAACTCATAACATTCACATTCAAAGTTTTTATTGCTAACTGCATTTCCCTCTATCCCAATATCTTTGGTTTCTTCCTTTCTCTTTCTCTTTTTATCTTGTACCTCCTCAGAAGTCTATTTTGCTTCTAACCACTCCCACCCTTAATCTACCCTCCCCTTTGTCAGCCCAGCCCTTCCTCTTATCTTTTTTCCTTTTTATTTCCCCACTGGGTAAGTTACATATTTACATACAACTGAGTGTGTAAATATAGTCTTCTTTCTTTCAATCAATCCTACTAAGAGTGAGGTTCAAGCACTGTCTGTCATCACCCCCCACCCCACACCATTTTCCCCTCCATTTTAAAAGCTCTTTCTTGGGAGCCTCTTTTATGTGAGAAAATTTTTTCCCACTCTACTTCCCCTTTCCTCCTTCTCCCAATGCATCCTTCTTTCTTAACCTTTCATTATTTTTTTTGAGATCATGCCAACATAATGGGCTCACAACATTGCCCTTTGTCTATGTAAACTCCTTTTACTTGCACTAGTTGCTACATGTATCATTTTCCCATATAGGAATATAAATAGTTTCAGTTTATTTTATTCCTTATTATTACTCTTTCATGTTTACCTTTTTATGCTTCTCTTGAGTCTAGTATTTGAAAGTCAAATTTTCAATTCATCTCTGGTCTTTCCATCAAGAATGCTTGAAAGTCCTCTATTTAATTCAATATCCATTTTCCCCTGAAGAATTATACTCAGTCTTTCTGGGTAGGTTATTCTTGGTTATAATTCTAGCTCTTTTGCTTTCTGGAATATCATGTTCCAAGATCTCTGATCCTTAATGTGGAAGTCACTAAATCTTATGTGAGCCTAACTTTGGTTCCATGATATTTGTATTGTTTCTTTCTGGCTTCTTGTAATATTTTCTCATTTACCTGGGAGTGCTGGAATTTGGTTATAATATTCCTGGGAATTTTTGTTTTCTGATCTCTTTTAGGAGGTCATCAGTGGATTCTTTCAACTTCTATTTTACTCTGGATCTAAAATATCAGGGATGTTTTCCTTGACAATTTCTTGCAATGTGATATGTAGGCTCTTTCTTCGATGATGGCTTTCAAGTAGTCCAATAATTATTAAATTATTTCTCCTTGATCTATTATCTAGGTCATTTGTTTTCCAATGAGATGTTTCACATTTTCTTCTATTTTTTTTCATTCTTTTCACTTCTTTTATTGTTTCTTGATATCTCATGAGGCAATAACTTACACTTGCCCAATTCTAATTTTTAAGGATTTTTTAAAAAGTGTTTTAGTACCTCTTTTTCCATTTAGCCAATTCTACTTTTTAAGGAGTTCTATTCTTCCATGAATTTTTATGCCTCTTTAACATTAAACCAGTTCTATTTTTTAAGGTGATTTTCTTCAGTATTTTTGTGCCTCTTTTACCAGCTGTTAATTCTCTTTTCATATTTTTTTACATCACTCTCATTTATTTTCCATTTTTTCTCCACCACTCTTTTCTCTTTCTTTAACTATTTAATGAATTCTTATCGAGATTGGTCCAATTAGAATTTTTCATTGAGGCTTTTTTTTTTGGAGCTGTTTTTTACATCATTGTCTTCTTCCTAGTTTATGTCTTGGTCTTCCTTATTACCATAGTAGCTTTTTATGGTCAAATTGTTTCATTGTTGTTATTTACTCATTTTTGAGCCTATTTCTTGACTTAGAACTCTATGCTAAAGCTGAGCTTGGCTCACTTGGGAGTGAAGAGGCACTGTTCCAAGTTTCAGGCCTTTTTATACACTCGTTTCAGAGCTATTTCTTGGGGGAGTCTGTGAAATATAAATTATTTATTGATTAATTTTAAGAGTCATAGATAATCATTGTAATCAGTACTTACAGATCAGATTTTTTTATTTGCTTGTTTAGACTTCAGTGGTAGAGTTTGTAAGAGTTTATGTTCCCCAATCTTCTGGGATACAACCAAGACTCAATATCCTGGAAAGAATGAGAGAGATAAGAAAAAATGAGTCAACCTAGTCATAAGATATTTTTTTACCTAACACTGGGTCTCTCTGGTGCTGAGTGAGGTTTAACACATGAATTTCCAAAGGATGTTGACCAACTCCATGTTTTTTTTTTTCCCCTGTGCCATGGATTTTGGAGTTCTCATCTTGAAGAGGAAGCATGATTAAGTAAAATGTAAGCCAATCCTCAACCTTTGTTATAGATCAATCACAGTCTAATTTGTTTGCATTAATGAACCTTATGTAACCAATTGTATAAAAATTTACTCTGTCACATGTGCGTGACCTCCTTTTATTGGCAATTCCTAGTCTTGCTAATACATTGATTGTGCTCAGACTTTTATGCCTCAGTTTCTCTTTATTGTTTACTTTTAGTGCAACAGATCTGAAAGTTTTTGGTGCTTCCAAAGTGGTGTGATCCTGAGAGAGATATGGTCAGTGCTCTCCTGGTCTGTGCTCTTTGCCAAGTAAAGGCCCTTGATCCCCTGAAGTTCCATGTGCTATCAGTCCTCTGTGTTTTAGAATTGTAATCAGGACCCATGCTCCTTTATGTCTGATCACCAGAACTCCTTTCTACCCTGGAACTTTGAGCCAGAACTATGTATGTTCAATAAAGTTGCCAATCAGTGTCAGCTGTACCAAGTCCCAGCAAAGGGTCCCCCATAATTTCTTTCTGACTGGCTGTCCAACCTTCTTCCCATCTCTGGGCTAACTCCTGAAGCTACTGCTGTCACAGCCACTGTTGCCACTGCTGTGTGTGTGGGCTTTAGACCATCCTCCACCCTGTTGTTACAGATTTCTACTACCTACCTCTTAAGTTTTCTTAGGCTGTAAAAATGTCTCACCCCAACTGTTTGTTGGCTCTTCCACTCCAAAATTTGATTGGAGCCATTATTTTAAAGTTGTTTGGAGGGGAATGTTGAGAGAGTTCAGCTGGGTGACTGTTCCTAATCCACCATCTTGGTTCTGCCTCCAATCTGTGAACTTTAAATATAGATAGATGAATAATAGAGAGATAGATAATAGAGACAATAGAGAAATAGATATACACATTTCGATTATAATTGGTTTCTTTGTAATCCTATGCATTTAAAAACATTCTACTAAGGAGTCCGCATGCTTATGTTTTTTATTGTTATTACTGCATTTACCTTTAAAATATTGCTCATTCTTTCTTTGATTATTGTTTTGCCCCACCCTAAACATAGTTAAAAATATCTAGTTTGCTTTCTTACCATTTATTATTCATCTCTTCTGGTCTTTAGTACTCCTGAGATTTTTTTGTAGGACCATTCTACTGGGTTCTGTTTTGGCTCTATATGTCCCTGTTTGTCAATACTTCACTTGAGGATCTATAATTTCACGTGTGTAGGTACTCCCTCAACTAGTGGAGATCCCAATCCCTCTACAACTTAGTTTATGGTCTTCAACAGTTGCAGTGGCCAAAAAATCCATGACCTTATAGCCATCCTGGTGGAATCTTTTTTTTTTTAACTGACATGTTCTCAGGCAGTAGACATCATTAGTCCCAAACTTGAAGGCTTTCCAATTTGGTAGGACCTTCCAGAGCATGGGTTCCAATTCAGGGCTATTCCCATTCTATCATGAGGCATTAGAATAAGATTTTAGTGGAGAATGAATTTCTTTGGCTTTTCTGAATAGGAGCCATATGTCCTGGATTATAGGACAGAGATAACATTGAAACTCAGGATTAAGAGTCTCCAACTCAAATGATGCATTGATTGGAAGTCAGGCTAGAATCATAGGTCTAAGATGTTCCACATAGCTGGGAGATTTTTTCCTAGTCAACAGATGATATTCATAAATTTTGTGCCTTCAATAAACTAAGTTTATCTGGTATATGAGATTGCCTTTATATCTCAAAAATATATCTAGAAGTCTAATAACATTAGGTCTATTATTGATTCTCTATTTTAACATCTAGCTCTTGTCATATTGTCAACTTAGTCAATTGCGAATCAATAGAAAACTAAGTGCCAACTTATGCTGTTAATCAATGAAGAAGCTAACAGTGTTGATCTATTGAAGGATTTGATTGACTCCAAAGAAAACATGATAAAGAATGATGTTTGCTACTTTTCTCACTGTTGTATCATGACCATACTACAAGATAATGGCTGTAGTTAAGCCCTTTGTGTCCTTTTCTTTTGGAAAATGAAATGGCTAATCACTCCACTATTTTTACCAAGAAAACCCCAAATGGGGTCATGAAGTGCTAGACATGACTGAAAATGAACAAGTCTTTTTTCTTTGAGGTTGATGGTAATGATGGCTATTATTAATGTTTGTATTAATAATGGGACTTGTTTCTTGAGGGTTACATAGGTTGATAACAGGAATAATTTGATTGGACCCATATTGTTTCATTTGCTTCAAGAATTTGAATTATTGGGTGGGAAACGGAGATTCCAGGCCTGGTTCTACAGTCTCTAAGGGTGGAGTGGATGTCCAGGATCATGGAAATATTAGCAGTGTCTATAGGTACAGGCAGGCAAATGTCAAGGATTAGTATCAGATGAAGGGGAAAATAGGTTGTACATAAGCTGTGAGGAAAGGAGGCTCTTTTGGTCACAACTGAGTGGACAAACTAATCCCAGGTGACTGTAACATCCATGATACATAAGGATGATGGTATTCAGAATACAGAAAAAAACAAGCCATCATAAGCTAAGAGATCTGCAATCTTCAGTGTAAAGGAATAAACAAGGAAACATTTTGAGAAGCATCAATTAGTATGCTATAAAAAGAGACTTGTCAAGAGAGGATCAGGGACCTATGTAAAGAAGTCAGACATCAGGAGTTAATATTCTGGAAGGGATTTTAGGCGATGCATTCATGTATCCTAAGTAAGAAAGGAACTTAATATGAAGACCACATCTGGCTCACTCCGGGAATTTTTATATAATTCTTGTGCAAGCAGGAATCATTCTTTGTATTTGAATGGCAAGGAGTTTGAGGGGAAATGAGACAATTCCAATACCACAGCCAAAGATTCTTTCTATCAAGTCAATGACTTTGATGAAGACTTGAAAGCAATCTTATCTAATTTGTGGGTGAGCAAAATTGAAAAGGGCACATAATGTGATAGATGTTAGAAATATGGTTCACAACTATTTGTAGAAACTGGAATAATATAATAAAACCAAAAAGCATGAAACTGAGCTTGAATAAAGCTAACTTCTTGTATTTTGGTTCAAAAACTCATTTATACAAGAATAAAATGGAGGACATCAGATATAACATCATGTTATACGAAAAAAAAATACATGAACATTTTAGTTGACAAGAAGAACAAGAATCAATATTTTAACTTAATTGTGGCTTGCATTAATAGAGCTACAGTTTCTACTGTAGGCAAAAGTTTCATTGCTTGTTGTGGTCAGCCTGTATCTACAGCATTGTGTTCAGTTAAGGGGGAATTTAGGATGTTAAGGGGGAATTTAGTTACTTCAATTGTATTCAGAACAAATTGACAAAGCTACTATAGGATTCAGTGAAGGGGGGGAGTTCATATAGGGAATGATTGAGAGAAAGAATGAAGAAAACTATGAGGAAGTACTATACTTTTTATTTCCTTTTTAATTTATGAAATATCACAAGCATTTTCGTAACAGGGTTTTTTAAAAAAGATGATTGCACATGAAACTACAAATCTAGTATGTACAACTTGTTATTCCTTTTAAATATATAATAAAGTTATTATGTAACTCTTTTTTTTCCTTCTTTATTCTTCCTCCCCCCACCTTGAGATGGCTAACATTAGACACACACACACACACACACACACTTACTTCTATTTTTCAGTTCTTTTCTCTGGATGCAAATAGTATCTTCCTTCATATGTCTTTTGTAGGTAATTTGGATATTTGTAATAGTCAAAATGACTAAGTTACTCAAAGTTGTTCTTAAAACAATGTTGCTGTTACTGTATACAACATTTTCTTGGTTCTACTCATTTTGTTCTTCATTATTTCATGTAAGTCTATCCATATTTTTTCCTAAGATCATTAACTCAGCATTTTTTATAGCACAGTAGGATTCCATCACAATCATATAGCACAACTTGTTCAGCCATTCCCTAATTGATGGGCATCTACACAGTTTCCCATTCTTTTCTACCACAAGGAGAGCTGCTATAAATATTTTAGAACATATGGTTTCTTTTCCTTTTTTCCCCTAATCATTTTTAGAAATAGACTTAGTAGTGATATTGCAGGACCAAAGGGTATGGGTAGTTTAATCATTCTTTGGGCTTAATTGCAGATTGCTCTTCAAAATGGTTGTATCAGTTTACAATTCCACCAACAATGAATTAGTGTCTCAATTTTTCCACATTGCCTCCAGCATTTGTCACTTTCCCCTTTCAATCATGTTAACCAATCTAATAAGTATAAAATTGTATCTCATTTAATTTGCATTTATCTGATCAATAATGATTTAGATAATTTCATATGAATACAAATTGTTTTGATTTCTTCATTGGAAAACTGTCTGTTCATATCCTTTGACCATTTATCATTTGGGGAATGATTCATATCCTTATAGATTTTAAAAGTTCTCCATATATTTGAGATATGAGGTTTTTATCTGAGGAACTGTCTATAAAATGTTTCCCCAATTTTCTGCTTTCCTTTTGATCTTGGCTGCATTTTTTTTATTTGTACAAACACTTTTAAATTTAATATAATTGAAGTTATTGTTTTATAACTCACTCGGCTGTCTCTTGTTTATTCATAAATTATTCACCTTTCCATAAGTTTGATAAGTAATATGTTCTATGTTCTTCAAATTTTCTTGTAATATGTCTCTACATATCTAGGTTACATATCTATTTTAACCTTATCTTGGTAATTGGTATAAGATATTGGTCTATGCCCAATATCTGGAATACTGCTTTCTAGTTCTACAATTTTTTTTACCAAATAATGAATTTTTATCCCAAAACTTTAAGCCTTCACATTTGTGAAATACAAAGTTAGCATATTCATTTGTTGCTATAAATTGTATGTCTACTCTGTTCCATTGATATACCTTTCTATTTCTTAGTCAATACCAGATAGTTTTGATAATTACTGTTTTATAATATAATTTAAGATATGGTATTGTTAACCCTCCTTCCTTTATATTTATTTTTTTCACAAGTGCCTTTGATATTCTTGACTTTTTGTTTTTCCAAATGAATTTTGTTATGTCTATAATTTTTCCTCGATTTTTAGGAAAGTAGGAAGTACTTTTATAGGAAGTACAATAGTTTTCAAGGAAAAAACAATTTAGGGATCACCTAACTTAACTGCCTCATTTTTAAAGAAAGAAAGTGATTTGTTCAAGGTTATTATTAGCAACTAAGGTGGACTAGAACCCAAGACTGCATACTCTACAGCCCAGACTTTTTATTCCTACACTCTTCTGTTTTGTGAGGAGAGTCATTAAAAACAAACAAACAAATTTTGAAGGATGTACTTCTAACAATGGGAGCAGTTTTGTTCTGTTTTATTTAGAAAGGTAATAACTAAAACCAAAGGACAGGAATTTCCAGAATCCAGATTTTAGTTCAGCATAAAAGTAAGAGCTTTCCAAAAACAGAAATGTGTATTTCCCTCAAGCTCTAAATTTTTGGCTTGTGGAAACAGAAGCTACACAGCCAACAACAGTGGATCTGTAGAATGGAATCCTGTACTAGGAAGAAAGTTTAACTGAATAACTGCTAAGGCCTTTTCTAACTGATATTTTATGATTTTGTGTATAACATTCTAGACCCAAAGATTAATGCCGTTCTGGTTTGGCCTCTAATCTCTGTGTCCATTGCACAGTTCATTTTGACCCTTTGAATCCTTTGAATACCTCTGTCTGAACATGCATTTGCATGGAGAACACATGAATGTCACTTCCACAGAAAATATGGCTGTAGTCAAAGTTAACTATTCTCTCCAAAATGCTTATCCCATCAATAATTTCTATGCTTAGTAATGTAAATGATGGCTTCTGTTTGATTGTCCATCATAAAAATGACCCATCCAAGACTATTTTTTTATCTAGTATATTTGTCTCTAGTCCAAGACAAACTCTGCCTAAATTAACTCTTCAATGCAAATCAAAAAGAGAGAATTTTATTCTCAGGCAGAAATACCCTGACCCAGAAGAATCCAGAGTCTGAACTTAATATCATTTTTTTCTGAATCAAAAGTAAGAAGTCCTTATAATGTTATTTTTATTAGTTTAATTTTTTACTGTTCTTTAGATGAAATTATTTAGATTATTTCTTTGAGTGTGTAGGTATATGCACACAAAAATGTATTAATCTCTTTTCTTCTCAAGAAGAGAGATAATGAGCTAGTTTTTATCTATAGGAGTTAGATTTACATCCTAAATAAGTAAGAGACTTTAAATGTTATCTAGTGCAACCCTCTCTATTTTCTTATCTAAGGAAACAAGAATAAAAGTGTTCTTTACCAATTTTACCCAGCTAGCTAATGGAGAGTCAAAGGAGAGGATCAAATATAAAATCCTCTGCTTAAATTCAAAGCCCTTAATACTCTGTCCCCTTTCTGTGTAACTTTTTATACCTTACTCTTCACCATGTACTCTTTGATCCAATGACACTGACATCCTTGCTGTTTCATGAGCAAAATACTCAATTTCCTGGCTCTGGAAATTTTCTCTGGCTGCCCACCATGTTTGGAATGCTCTCTCTCCTCATCTCTGCCTGCTGCCTTCCCTGGCTTCTTTTAAGTCTCAGATAAAATTCTATCTTCTACCAGAAGCCTTTCCCAAACTTTCTTAAATATAGTGCCTTCCCTCTGCTAATTATCTCCTACTTCTCCTGTATATAGCTTTTTTGAATATATTTTATGTTGTCTCCATCATTAGATTGAGCACAGTAACTATATTTTGCTTCATTTTTATCTTTTTGATATCCAGCATTTAGCAGAGTGCTCAATATATAGTAGGTGCTTAATAAATATTTATTTATTGATTTACTAATTTCCTGATTTTTCTTTCCATATTTCTCTCCACTACATCACACTACTACTCAGTGAATTTGTGAGTTTATTGTGGGATGATAATCAGATAATATCAAATAAATCAGATAAACTGGAATCAGATAATATGAAAAAAACTTCTCACTCTTACTAAGTCTAGGACACTAGTGAATTATTTCTTGAGATAATTTTTAAGTGAGTTTCCTGAAAATTAAGATAACCATATTATCTATTGTCTAGTTTCAGGTAACAGTATCAATTTCCAGAGATACATAGGACATTATTCAGGGCTCTTAAAAAAGAGGGTATGCCTGAAGGATATGTTTAATTTACATGTGTTATTTCTCATGCATCATTCCCAAAAAGCCATGAGGATTTTGGACAGAGAATATGTAAGATTAATACATAAGGACTTCAGCGTAGGTGCTACCATTGGGTAAAGGGATAAAATGGTGGCATAGGTATAAATTCAACTCAACAAATATTTATTAAGCAACTATTCTGTGGAAGGCAATCTAAAAAGAACTAGGGTGTATAGGGTGTTCAGGAAGTCTAGCACTTCTGGTGTGAGGGTGTATGAGCCCTTTTTGGGGCTGCTCGTCTACCTTTGGTGTCCACTTGATTCATCCAACTCAGAAACTGCTATGCACAGCTATATCTCAGCAGATGGACTAAACCATGCTAAGGGTAACTGACTGGCCTCAAACCTGTGTGTGAGTTAGAGGAATGTCTACTCCAAGCATATGAAGACTTACCCTGGTAGAATGGCCAGAAGAGAATAATTTGTTCCAATGGCCATGAGGGTGGCTAAAGCAGGTGCTGTGGAGCACTTAGAGTTTGGTCAGGCTTCAAAGATGCCAAGTTCATCCACTGTATCCCAAGCCATCACTAGTCATCTTGACTTGTGTCCTGCCACTGGACTTCAATGACTCAGGAAGAGAGTGAGGCTGATGACTTTGTACAACTCTACCTCACTTAAATCCAGTTCACATGCAAGTCAAGACATTACTCTATGACGCAAAATCTTCAAAAGCAAAGGACAAACAATCAACAGGGTTGCAAAGACAAAAATGAAATCTGTCCCTGACTCCAAAGAGCTAACATTCTACATAGGGGATAAAATAGATAAGTAATATGAGATGATGCAAGGAGGCAGCAAAAAATAATAACCACCATGGAGGATAAGCAATGGCTTCAGGTAGCAAATGGCCTCTCAGCCTTTAAGGATGTTAAAGAGCTGAAGATAAAAAAGTGAAGGGTGATTACATAATAGGCATGGGGATAGCCTATACAACAGAAAGGAGACCTTAGATTTCTTGGGGGGAGGGTAGGACTGGGGACATTAAAGACTTGGTTCTAGTCCTGTATTTTTATGTTGATAATCTGGATAATCCACTTTAGTAATCCTTGTCACAGTTTTATCAAATGCAAAAACTCCAATGGTATTATGAAGATTTTGTATGTGACATCTTCACTTCAGGGACAAAGCTGAATATTAGATACAGGAAATAGAACCCAAGATGAACGAATAGTAAGGGATACATATCAAGATATTTGATGAATGAATAGTAAGGGATAGATATCAAGGTTGAAGGTAGAGAAGTCAAGGTCAAGAACCATTGGCAAGAGCCTTGGAGAGGATGAATGACATAGTCTCAGGCTTCAAGAAATTTACTTTTTATAAGTTCAAGTATAAATACATGAAAAGGCAACACTGCCGGGGAATTTATGATACTCATTAAAAGTACTATAGCAACTCCAAGGGTGAGATCCCTTTGGGCTGAGCTCGTGACCACAGTACCAGAAACAGCCAAGTCTGAAATCAGTAGAAAAGGGCCTCAAGTAGGAATCAATACTTAAGCTTCAGTTCCAGGCCATTCATTGCTAGCAATACCAACCAGATAGATCAATCAATTAATTAATCCATCATTTTATTAATGTCTTACTTTGTGATAGTGTGCCACATGCTTGGGTATATCAAGAAAAAACAGAAGTAATATCTATCCTCCAGGAGTTTAAAGAAAATAATTTAGAATTAATACAATTCACTTCTTGGTAATTACAGAAGATCAAAAGCCCAGTGAGTGAATAAGACAGCCTGAGGGCCAAGGCTACTCTATTCCCATCTGCTCAGGTTATTCTATTGTAGCCAGGCTAACACTATGACACTTCAGAGTGGAAATCCCCATTTTGCCACCAAAGCTATACCTCTATATAGAAACCAATTAAACAAAATTTAAAGTTTCTGATTATTTTATGGTTAAATTTAAGTGAACAAATAGTTGTATTATGTATTGTAGCAATTATGTTTCTTACTTTCCAACCAATTTATTCTTTCTTTAATTTAGATAAACTCAGCCCATGGGACATCAACCCCCTCTCCACTCCAGAACTACCACATTCAGTTCAACAATAATTTTTTTTTTATTAAACACATGAATGAGCCATTGTGCAAGGTAGTAGGTATACAAAGACAAACATATTATAGTAGGCATAAACAACTGAAAGTCCAGGGAATATCAACAGTGAGCCCTTCCTGATCAGGAGTGCAGTTAATTCATTCCCTTCACCTTTGCTACCTTAACTATGATTTTTAAAGAAATCTTTTTTTTTTTTTAATTTTGAGGCAATTGGGGTAAAGTGTCTTGCCCAGGGTCACACAGCTCCTAAGTGTCTGGGACCAGATTGAAACCAGGTCCTTCTGACTCTAGGGCCAGTGCTCTATTCACTGTGCCACCTAGCTGCCCCCAAAACTATGACTTTTAAAAATAAGCTTAAAACCTCCTAAAGTTGTACTTTTAATCCCATAATTTTAAGGGGATGTGAGAAAAATGGCCCTCCAATAGCCCACAAAAAGAACTATCAACACAGTGGCTGGTAACTAGGGGACGAATTCTTCTCTTTCCCCTTGCCCTTCTCAAGAACTGTATTTATTTGGAAGAAGGTTATGGGGACAGGTCATAGAAGGAGGTATATTCATAAACACACACACACACACACACACACACACACATGCACTTCTTCTAACCATCCTGCAGAAGCAGAGACACATGGCAAAGAACATGTATTAGGAATCAGAATAAGAATATCTAGGTTTCAACCTAGACTGGGACTGTATGACTTAAAGAATATAGAAGTATAGAATGTTAGACCTAGGAGGGACCTTAGGAATGTTCTAGTCTACCATCACTTTACATATATGACAAAAGTGAGATCCACTGAGGTTAGAGGATTTGATTGTCCTAGGTCATATCATTAGTTGCTGATCTAAAACTGTTAGGTTTGGGACTCAGATCTCTTGATTTGGAGTCTTTTGTTGCATAGTGTATTGTCTATGTAAGTTGCCTCAGAATAAAATTAAATATCATGTTCATATAAATGGAAATATTATTATAGATCTATGTATCTATCTATCTATGTATCTATCTATCTTTCACTTCCCATCTTCCCAAGAAATATTGGGGAGGGGGAAGAGAAGAGGATGAGGAGAGAAGAATCAATATTATTATAAATTTTCTGTATAATTTGCATATTTCTTAAAACTTTCAAATTCCTTGGTCAGAAGTTCCATATCAATTATTAGATAGGAGACATGGAAAAATTCCTTTTTGAATTCTTCCTGTTTTCTCAATGTAATTAATATTCTTATCTCCTCAGGTCACACACCTGCTGTCCTCAACCCTGCTGTCATTTCTCTATTAGAAACTGTCCTTGCCCATTGATTTGGCTTCAAGCCCCAGGCCTGCTGCCAATCCCCTATTTATTTCCCAGGCCCTGTGGGGTGATGCATTGTTTCCAGCCTTAGCATTGTTTAGGATCCACAGCACCAAAAAGCAATTGAGGCTTCCAGGAACATATTCCTTTCCACCTACCTAGGCCAGCACTGGGCTGGAATCTGTCAAGAAGCCTTGTGGGAGACAATCCAAATATGGAAATGATGGATCCATTCCTTCTGGTAAAAGCAGCAGGAAGTACCTTTTGGAAATTGTGGCCTTAATGTCTTTGTCCTCAAATGTCCAAATCAAAGAAAGTACATTTGTCGGGGGGGGCGGGTGAAAGAGGAAGATAGATATGCATACATTTAAGACCATACCTGAATTTAAACTAAATCTACATAAAGAATGGGGGGGGTGGGGGGAACTATGCAGAAAGCAAGTGGGGGATCTACTGTCTATTAATTTAGATATTAAAAATTATATTAGTGATTTTATAATATTCATTAATAATGATGATGATAGCAAAACTGAGAAACAGCATGACATATCTAAAAAAAAGTATTTACACTTAAAGTCAGAGAAACTTGAGTTTTAGTCCTTCCTCTGACATATACTATCTGTATGACCCTAGGCAAGTCACTTAACCTCTCATTGTCCTCTCTAAGGGAACTCTCTAAGATTATAAGTTACATCTGAGTTGTTCATTTGTGTCAGTAGAAGGAATCTTCATGCTGAGAGTTCCTCATACCCATGAGTTTCCTGTCTGAAAAAATGAATCATACTAAATTAGAAAAATGATAAATACTTCACCATGCAATGTAAGCCAATAAGCATTTAAGAACTTATTATTAGCCTGTCAATGTGCTAAGCACTGGGTTTTTTTTTTAATGGCAATAATATGGTTCATACTCAAGTACCTTATGTTCTATTAGAAGAGACAAAATAAAAAAAAAATAAAGTTCACCCAAGATATATACAGAGTAAATGGAAGATGATATCACAGAAATGGGTGGGATTTGATTTGAGTATCAACAGAAGTCACAGAAGTGAAGAACTAGAGGCAAGGAAGAACATTCCAAACATGGGGGACAGACAATTAAAAGGCATGGAGTTAGGAGTTACAGGGTCCTATGCAACAAACAGGAAGAAGGTCAATTTTGCTGGATCAGAGTATGTGGAGTGAAGCAAACAGCAAGAAGATTGGAAAATCAAGAAGAGATCAGGCTCTAAAGAACTCAAAATGCCCTTCAGAAAACTTCACATTTGATCTTTGAGATAATAGGGAGCCATTGGAGCTTAATAAAGGGAGAGAAGAGACAGTGCCTTGTACTTTAAGAAAATCACTTTGTTAGCCAAGTGAAGAAAGGATTATACTGGAGTGAGACTTGAGACAGGGAGAATAATTGTAAGGCTACTATTGCAATAGTCCAGGTGTGAGATGATGAAGGCCTGCACCAGAGTGGCAGCTGTCTGAGTAGATGTAAGATGATATATTTAAGAAAGGTGAGAAGACAGAAGAAACATGACATGGAAATAGATATAAAGGGTGAATGAGTTGTCAAGGATGATATCAAGGTTGGGTGCTTGAATGACTGAAAAGATATTACTGCTCTCAACTGGAACAGGAAAATTCATAAGAAGAATGAGTTCTGTAGGAAAGAAATTGGTTCAGGTTTGGAGATGTAGGGTTTGGGACATCTAAGAGACATTTAGTCTAAAATGTCCAAAAGGGAGTTGATACAAGACTGGAGGTCAGAAGAGACATCAGAGCTCATTATGTAGACCTGGGAATCATTTACGTAGCTGCAGTTGATGCTACGTATGTTGAGGAGATCACCAAATTAAATAGTGTAGAGGAAGGAGAAAAGACAGACTAGAATAGATCCCTGAAGGACACTCACAGCATGTGTGTCTGCTGAAGAAAGAGCCAGTCAAAATGATTGAGAGGGAAATTGTCAGGTAGGAGAACCAGGAAAGAGTACTGTCACAAAACCCTAAAGGAAGTAGTATGCAGGAGACGAAGCTGATTAACAGTGTCAAAGGCTGAATCAGATCAAGAAGGATGAGTATTAAGAAAAGGCCTTTAGAGTCGGTAATTAATAGATAATCAATTGATAACTTGGGAGAGAACAGTTTCAGTTGTGTGATGAAACTAAAATCAAAATTACAGAGGATAGAAAGTGGAGGCACCAAGTGCAAACAATTTTCTTATGTAGTTTTCCCAGGAAAAGGAGAGATATAAGGTGATAGAGATAGTTTCATTGAGGTAGTTTTTGTCTGTTTTTATAGGGAATCAAGGGAGTATAGAGTTGTTTGTAAACATCAGGGAAGCATTCAGTAGGCAAGGAAAGGTTAAAAATTAATGAAAGAGTGAGAATTATAGTGAGGAAAATAAGCTGCAGAAGACAGGATAGGGTGAGATGAAGGGTTCATTGTGGAATCTTCTTTAACAAGAAGGGCTACTTTCTCATGTGAGGAAGGGGTGAGGGACAAGATAATGAGGGAAATCACCTGAATTATGGGGAATGAGGAGGAGGGGAGAAAAAGGAGCTCTTGGCAAATGGCCTGAATTTTTTTTTTTTTTTGATGAAGTATGATCTATCCTCAGCTGAGAGAATTGAAGGATGGAGTGGAGTTATGAGATGTTTAGGGATAGAAAATGAGGTTAGGTTTGAAATTACTTTTGTGGTAAGGAGAACAGCAAATCTATTATGGAGGAGTAAAAAGATTGCTCTGCTCTAGTGAGGATCAAGTGAGATCATTTAAAAATTAATTTATAGGGGCAGCTAAGTCACCCAGTGAATAGAGCTCTGGCCTTGGAGTCAGGAGGACCTGAGTTCAAATCCAGTCTTAGACACTTAACATTTACTAGCTGTGTGACCCTGGGCAAGTCACTTAACCCCAATTGCCTCACAAAAAAATAGTTTATAGTGGTCTTCATCATCATAGTATCCTGACTTTCTGAAGTTCCATTCAGCAGCACATGAATAGAAGAAAAGGTGGCAGATTGTGAGAGTAATCTAAGGTTAGGATTCAATAAGGAACTATTGATAACAGGACAAAGGGACAAAGGATTCAAGTGTAGAGGATAGTGTACAGTTGAATTTATTCAAACATGGAGAGAGATTGGAAAGGGAAGGAGAATGTAGCCAGTGCAGGGGCGATGACATGGCAAAGGCCTGAGCAGAGGAGAGATTAGAGGTATCAGCGAGTATGAAAAAGTGATGGGCTCATAATGAAGAGGGAAAGATGGAATAAAAAATGATTATGATCAGATAAAGGGATTTCTGATTTCATGGAGAAAAGGTACACTTGTGGATGATGACAAGACCAAACATTTGATGTTCTCTGTGTGTAGCTGAGGTAGACTGCAGGTGTAAGTCACAGGAATTGAATGAATTGAGAAACTGGGAGGTTAAAGTATTTGAGGATCAAGTGGCAATATTGTGTCCTGTGAGGCCCAAGAGACCCACATCACAGCAGGCATTGTTAAATGAAGTTAAGCTCTTGTGGATTAGAGACAGGAGGTAGAAAGTGGTAGTTCAGACCGAGACAGGTCAGGGAATGGCCTGCAAAATACCAGAGAAGGTCCTGGCTCAAAGACAGAAAAGAGAGAGGAGTGACATATACATAGGTTCAAGGAAAAAAAATTAATTGAGAATAGATAGATCTATATAATGCTTGCCAATACATACCATTAATTATTTTCATTTCTGAATAAACAAGTAAACCACTGGTTCATACTTTCTTCAATAGTTTACATCTACATAACACTTCAAAATCAGCAAAACACTTTCCTCACAACAGCCTTTCCTCATGGTCACTGACTCATACCACTGAGTTTCCCTCATTCCCCAGCAAAGACACAATGTCTTTCAGATTTCCATCCACTTAATCTTGTTCATGTTTAGGTCTGAACCAACCATCAACTTTGGCAACTTTTCTTGGCAATCAAAGATAGCATCTGCAAACAAAGCTCTCATCCACCTATTTTACCAAGGAGGAAACTGAAAAAGAGAGTGGTATAATGAATTAGTCTAAGATCATGCAGCTATTTACCAATGGACCCAGCATCTGTATCAAAGTATTCTGGTCTTACTTCATTTTTCAAAATATCTGCACATCACCTCTCATACCCTCTAAGAACTTTAAAAAAATAATATATAGGCTATCTTCCTCATCTGAGTTTACCTCCAATTTATACAACCACCCCCACACTACCCCCTCAGCACAATGCCAGACAGGAGGGTCTCCCAAAGGCCTCAGGACAACACCAGTGAAAGGCCAGATAAACAGCTAGGACCTGCAGCCACTGGCACAAGAAGCCTGAGACAGTGCCCCTTCCACCCCAGGTGCAGAGCTCAAATTGAAAAAAAAAAAGGGAAAAGGCAAAAAAAAAAGATGAATTAAAAAAAATTTAAAAAAAGAATCTGATCGTAGAAATTTATTATGGTGACAGGGAAGACCAAGACATAAACTCAGAAGAGGACTACAGTGTCAAAACATCTATGGGCAAAACCCCAAAGAAAAACAGAAAGTGATTGCAAGCCCAGAAAGAACTCATGGAAGAGTTCAAAAAGGAGCTTAAAAATCATATGAGAGAGGTAGAAGAAAAATAGGAAAAGAAAAGAAAGTGATGCAATAGAATTATAAAAAAAAAGAGTCAACAGCTTGGAAAACTACTTAAAAAGTAGAACTGACCAAATGGAAAGGAGATGCAAATTAACTGAAGAAAATAAGTCCTTAAAGCATACAATTGGCCAAATGTAAAGGACAGTGCAAAAGCTAATAGAGGAAAACAAAATCTTAAAATTTAGAATTTGGCAAGTAGAAGCTAATGACTCTATGAGACATTAAGAATCAATCAAACAAAAGAAAAAGAAAAAAAGAAAAAATGGAAGAAAATGTAAAATACTTCATGGGAAAAACAACTGACCTAGAAAACAGATCTAGGAGAGACAATATCAGAATCATTAGACTACTTGAAAGCCATAATCAAAAAGAGGACCTGGACAACATCTTTCAAAAAATTATAAAGGAAAACTGTCCTGATATCCTGGAACCAGAGGGCAAAATAGGTATCAGAAGAATCCACAGATCACCTCAGGAAAGAGATCCCAAAATAAAAGTTCCAAGGAAAATTATAGCCAAATTACAGAACTATCAGTTCAAGGAAAAAATACTACAAGTGTCCTGAAAGAAACAATTCAAGCATTGGAGAGTCACAATCAAGATTACACAGGACTTGGCAGCTGCAACATTAAAGGATCAGAGGTCATCAAACATGATAGTCCAGAAGGTAAAGTAGCTAAGACTACAACCAAGAATCACTTACCTGGCAAAATTAAACATAATACATCAAGGGAAAAATGGTCATTCAATGAAATAGAAGGATTTCAAGCTTCATAAGATGATCAGAACTAAAGTAAAAATTTGACCTCCAACATCAAAACCCAAGAGAAGCATAAATAGGTAAAAAGTGAAAAGAAAACATAAGGGATTCAATAGAGTTAAACTACTTATAGTCCTATATGGGAAGATGATACTTGTAATTCTTAAAAATTGTGTCACTAATATTACTGCTAAAAGGAATATACATAGACAGAGGGTACAGGTATAAGGTTAGTTTGAGAGAATTATATTAAAAAAAATAAGATATGAGAAAGAGGAGTACAATGGGTACAGAGGAAGTGAGAGATAAAATGGGGGAAATTATTTAACATGAAGAGCCACAAAAGACTTATTACAGTGGAGGGGAAGATGGGAAAGTGAGGAATGAGCATCACTTCACCCTTATTCTCATCAGTATTGGTTCAAAGAGGGAATAGTATAAACAATTAAAAATAGAAATCTAAGGGAAGTGGGGGGAGATCAAGTAATGAGGGTGTGAGTGAGAAATGACAGAGGGAAGGCAAATCAGGGGAGGTGGTAGACAGAAGCAAAATACTGGTGAGGAGGGAAAGAGTGAAAGGAGAGAGAGGACAAATAGGAGGAAGAGTGGAATGAAGGGAAATACACAGGTAGTAATCATAACTTTAATGTGAATGGGATGAATTCTCCCATAAAATGGAAGCAGATAGCAGAGTGTATCAAAAATAAGAGGGGCAGGTAGGTGCAGTAGATAGAGCACCAGCCCTGGAGTCAGGAGGACCTGAGTTCAAATCCAGCCTCAGAAATATAAAACTAGCTGTGTGACTTTGGGCAAGTCATTTAGCTCCAATTGCCTCACCAAAAAAAAAAAAGAAAAGAAAAGAAAAGAGAAAAAGAAAGAAAAATAAAAGAAAGGAAAGAAAGAGAGAGAGAAAGAAAGAGAGAAAGAGAGAAAGAAAGAAAGAAAGAAAGAAAGAAAGAAAGAAAGAAAGAAAGA
>NW_020954569.1:58394265-58397262 GCF_900497805.2 Vombatus ursinus | reverse complement strand
AAGAAAGAAAGAAAGAAAGAAAGAAAGAAAGAAAGAAAGAAAGAAAGGGGCAGCTAGGTGGAGCAGTGGATAGAGCACAGGCCCTAGTGTCAGGAGGACTTGAATTCATATCTGGCCTCAGACACATAACACTTACAAATCTATTATGCTTCAGCTGAAGTAAAAAAAAAAAAGGCAGGAGTAGCCATCCTGATCTCAGACAAAGTAAAAGCAAAAATAGACCTAATTAAAAGAGATAAGGAAGGAAACTACATCTTGCTAAAAGTTAACATAGAGAGTGAAGCAATATCAACACTAAACATATATGTACCGAGTTGTATAGTATCCATATTCTTAAAGGAGAAGTCAAGTGAGTTATAGGAAAAAAATAGACGGCAAACTATACTAGTGGGGGACTTCAAGTGTCCCCTTTCAGAACTCGATAAATCCAACCAAAAAATAAACAAGAGATAAACTAAGTAAGTAAATAGATTTTAGAAAAGTTAGATATGACAGACCTTTGCCATTATTTAGACATAAAGGGTAATACCATAAGCAAATTAGAAGAGCAAGGAATAGTTTACCTGTCAAATTTATGTGTAAGAGAAGATTTCACGATCAAACAAGAGACAGCATTACAAAATGGTAATTTTTATTATATCACATTAAAAAGCTTTTGTACAGACACAACCAATACAACCAAGATTAGAAGGAAAGCAGAAAGGTGGGAAACAATCTTTACAGCAAGTGTCTCTGATAAAGGCCTCATTTCTTAAATATATAGAGAACTGAGTCAAATTTATAAGAATACAAGACATTCTCCAATTGACAAATGGTCAAAGGATATGAACAGGCAGTTTTCAGATGATGAAATTAAAGCTATCTATGGGTGTATGAAGAAGTGCTCTAAATCACTTTTGATTAGAGAAATGCAAATTAAAACAACTCTGAGGTATCACCTCATAACTATCGGATTGGATAACATGACAGAAAAGGAAAATAATAAATGCTGGAGAATATCTGGGGAAAATTTGGACACTAGCACACTCTTTATGGAGTTGTGAACTGGTCTAACCATTCTGAAGAGCAATTTGAACTCTGCCTAAAGGGCAACCAAACTGTGCATACCCTTTAATCCAAAGATACCACTACTAGGTCTGTGTTACAAAGAGATCATTAAAAAGGGGGAAAGACCTACATGTACAGAAATATTTAGAGCAGCCCTTTCTGTGCGGTAGCAAAATATTGGAAACTGAGAGGATGCCCATCAATTGGGGAATGGCTGAACAAGCTGTGTTATATGAATGTAATGGAATACTATTGTGCAATAAGAAATTATGAACATGCAGACTTCAGAAAAACCTGGAAAGATTTGTATGAACTGGTGCAAAGGGAAATGAGCAAAACCAGGAAAACATTGTACACAGTATCAGCAACATTGTGTGATGATCAACTGTGACACGTATCAACAAAATGATCCAAAACAAGTACATGAAGGAAAATACTATCCATATTCAGATAAAGAACTGATAGATTCTGGCTGCTGACTAAAGCATATTTTTTAACTTACTTTATCCTTTCTCCTTTTTTCCCTTCTGATCTATTTCTTCTTTCACAACTGTGACTAATATGGAAATATTTTTTACATGATAGCATAATTATATCAAATTGTCTCCCATTTCAGAAGAGGGGAAGGAGGGAGGGAGAAAAATTTGGAACTCAGAATGTTGTAAAAATGAATCTAAAACTTTTCTTGACATGTAATTAGGTAAAAATAAAATACTATTTAAAATTACATATATGTATAACTAGAGAGAGAGAGAGAGAGAAAGAGAGAGAGGGAGAGAGAGAGAGATTTCACTACTTGTACCCTTCTGTTCATAAATGGGAGAATAAACTTGAGTCAAGTTATTGTAAGAGTCCAGAGCCCTTACCCTCCTCCCAACATGAAATGGATATATTAGAATTTCAGTACAAGGGAAAGACACCAGCATTTTATGAAACTTTTTAAAATGAGCATCTGGGAATCACTTCATTGGCAAATAAAATTTTGTTATACAGTATGAACACATAGAATGATAAGCTTGGGTATAATTTTTAAAAAGTACAATTTTACTTTGGCCTGCCTGACCAAGGTATAGATGGAAAAGTATGACAGTTACTTGGATATAGCAGACATGCTTTAGTGCATAGGTGCATACACACGTGTGCACACACACACATGCGTACACACCCACACACACACATACGAGAAAGAAGAAAGGAAAGAAAAAAAGAAAAGACAGAAAAAAAATATTCTCTTAGGATACCTTACTTGAAAGATAGTTGTGCATCAAAGTTTTCAGATGGACAAAGATGCATTACTTCCCTCAGAACCATAAAAGAGTGTCAGAATATCATCTTGATACTCATTGTCCATTGAGTAATCATGTTTGGAAGTTGGCCTCTGATCATTTATGACTGAGTGTATTGTATTTGATTGGAAAGGTAGAGGTCTTGGTTGGGTGGGTTGGCATGAAAACAGATTTACACATTTAAGGCTGGAAGTGATCCTAAAGGCCCTCATTTTAGAAACAAAGAAATTAAGTTTCCGGGAAGTTAACTGATTTTTACAAGGTCACATTGGTAGCAAGTAAAGAGAAAGGATTTGAATTCAAATGTACAACTCATGCCACTGTAGAAGCTGGGAGAATGATTTTTTCATTAAGCCAAGAATTGAGACTGAGAGTCATTGGGTTGTTGGTTGCTAATACATTATTGGAAGTATCAGTAAGGTGTAAATTAATGGTTGTGTATGAGGTAAAATTTCAGGCCTTTAGGTGAAGAGCCCTGAATAGTTCAGGGCTTCTCCTATAAATCTTCATTTGGGACACTTGGAAATAACTGAGAAGTAAGACAGTGTAGGAAGGTAAACATCTCCAGCTCATGGCTGATCAATGAAACTGAAACCATATTAGGTCTTACTGTGGACCACCATGGAGCAATTGAATACTTAAGAAAGATTATGAATTCATGACA
>NW_020954569.1:58365729-58394165 GCF_900497805.2 Vombatus ursinus | reverse complement strand
GGGGGAAGGGAAGGGAAGGGAAGGGAAGGGAAGGGAAGGGAAGGGAAGGGAAGGGAAGGGAAGGGAAGGGAAGGGAAGGGAAGGGAAGGGAAGGGAAGGGAAGGGAAGAGGAGGGAAGGGAAGAGGAGAAGAGGGGAGGGGAGGGGAGGGGAGGGGAGAAAGGAAGAGGTGGAAGGAAGGAAATGAAGGAAGGAGGGAAGAAGAAATGAATGGAGAGAGGTAGGGAGGAATGAAGGAAGGAGAGCAAGTGGAGGTAAAGAAAGAAAGAATTTTAATTCATTATTCACCCACCCTGGGCAGATCTCATCAGTAATGACATGTCTGTAGGGGGTAGAACAAAGGTTTTCATTGGTTAAAATGTAGATTAAATCTCTGAGTGTTTTGCTGTTGACAGATACTAATATTAAAGGAAAGTTGAGGACTAAGTGAGTGAAGTACATTTACTTTGACCACTTTGCTTACCTTTTGTCTTGGCCCAAAAATCATTAGCATGGCAAGCTGGATAGCAAGTTGGCAATTTCTAACCAGGCATTAGATGATTATTTCACAATCAATTAGGATCTGAGACATAAAATACATGTTAAAAGAAAAAATATTAATCTTAGTCTAAGGACACTCATCCTGGCTTTTGTGCCCTTGGTATAGTGGCTCACAGCCTATGCCTATTACTGTCAAATTCTCTTTATCTAAATGATGCTTTCTAGTCATCTACCAAAGTAGAAAAGCAAAGAAGGCAGGTAAATTGCTTTGAAGAGATAAAATCCAGAAATTGGTACTTTGGAGATTTGTATGGAAGTGGTCATGAGATCTATTGAGTCTCCTATGAAGAGGAGAGAAGCCAAGGATAGAAAAAGGAAGTGGATTACAGATATGGACACCATAGTGTGCATGAGGAACAGAATACAACACGGACACAGGATTGGCAGAGACATGAAAATGTATGACAATGGAATGCAGCACCCATCAAGAAGCAGGTCTAAAGAAGAGAGAGCAGCATGATGACATCACCAAAAGTCCTTAGGGAGCCACTGATTCATATTAGTTGCTCCTCCACACATGGGCTTCACATGTATTCCTTATGTTTCAGCCCCTATGTTCAGTCCATAAGTGTGTCCTCAATTCTAGCTGAGGATTTGTAAATTTATGGGAAAGCATGCTGGATATATTTGGGGAATGTTCCACTACTACTTTTTTTTATTCTTATTTCAATAAATGCCTTTTCAATGAACTGAGTACACCCTCTGATCCAGTAGTAAAAATGAACACATTGGTGACTTCTCAAGAGCTATAGTTTGGGGTGGGTACAACCTACAGAGTAACTAGATCAAACTTCGAGGAGCTTATTTTTGAAGCCCCATCTGTAAAAGTGGGATTCATGTGCCATAGTGCTACATGTTTATTTCTGGACACCACATTTTAGAAGGAACATTGGTAAGCTAGAAAGGATCCAGAGAAGGGCAAGAATTATGATGAGTGAAATGTAGAGTAGCATGTGAAGAACAGTTGAAATAATTGGGAATGTTTAGCCTACAGAGATCTATGAGATGATAATGTTTTCAATTACTCAATTATTTAAAGGTTTCTATGTTGGGTGTGAAGGTTTGTAAAATGTTTCATGTATGTTTCCTCATTTAATTCTTTTGGCATCCCTATAAGGCAAGTGCTATTATTTTCTCCATTTTGCCAATAAGGAAACTGAGGCTGAGAAAACTTAAATTATTTGCCTAGGGTGGTCATACAATTTCTGAAGAAAGGTGTTTTTGGTTTTTTGTGTGTATTTTTTTAAGGTAACTGAGGTTAAGTGACTTGCCCAGGGTCACACAGCTAGTAAGTGTCTAAGACCAGATTTGAACTCAGGTCCTCCTGACTCCAAGGCAGATGCTCCATTCATTACACCACCTAGCTCCCCCTGAACTGAGGCCTTTCTGACTCTAAATCTAGTGCTCTATCCACTAAGCCATCTAGTTGCTTGGAAGACAGATTATACATTTTCTTCTTGTCCCTAGATGATAGAAATAGGAGCAAAGGGTAAGATTTGCAGAGGAACAGAAAACAAATTGACTTTTTGAAAGGAAAAACTTCCTAACAATTAGAGCTTTCCCAAGGTAAAATGAGTTGCCTTGAGAGGGTGTATGAGCTCTGTCACTAGAGGTCTTCAAGGTTAAAGTTGGGTGAACATTGGTTGTGGATATTTTATAGAGCTTTCTGGTTTCTTCCAACACTAAAATTTTGTGACTGTTCCAGAACTTAGATTTATAGTCAGAAGGGAAGGCCATTGAATCTAATTCCCAACTCTATTTTACAAATGAGGAAATTGAGTCTCAGAAAGGTTGAGGCACTGCCCCATGCTGTCTTCAGTGGAACATAGGACTATCTTCTAGGAAACATTTTTAAAATACTTATTGACTTATCTCCCAAGGTTTTTTTGAGGATCAGTAATATAACATACATGACTGCTTCATAAAACTCCAAGATAGACAGATAGATAAATATAGATATAGATATAGATATCTATAGATATAGATATATATGGCTTTACTTCCATAACAGTGTGATCTTTGATAAGTTGGTTGATTCTCAGTGTGACTACCTGTCAAAAAAGAAAATAGGACTAGATGATCTCTAAGGTTTGTTCCTAGTCCTAATGTTCTATGAATATATATATATATATATATATATGTATATATAAACATATATGTGTGTGTGTGTATGTATGGTATGTATACACATATGTGTGTGCATTTGTATGCACTCCCTCTCATTTTTGGTACTCCCTGCAAAGGAGTATCTGTAATTCCCTGTCAAAGGGATTCTCCTGGAATGTTTTCCTCAAAATAATTTCAAAGAAAACTGATGGAGCTCTACCCAGTCAACCTGGTCATATTCTCACTGTGATTTTATGACTCTTCCCCCTTGCAAGCCCCTTGTAACTAGAACTCGAACTTACAAGTTGCTTAACAAAGTGCTTTCCTTGCAGAAGTATTCCATGAGTTTGCTGAAGCTGCTGGACTAGGAGCTGCCAGGAAGAGAACTGTCATAGTAGGAGCTGACCTGTATTGTGACTAAAATACAATTGCTAGAACAAAGACCTGTTTATCTTTAGTGATGCAAAGACTACACCCCTTAGTTCCCAGGAGAGTACTCTTGAAAGAAAATCTCCGCAGAAAAAGTAGCCTTAAAAAAAAAAAAGAAAGAAAAAGTAGCCTTGAAGAAATGCCTTCCTCTCCTTCTGGAACCTTCATCTTCATCTACACAAACTGAAGGAGATAAGTGGCAATTACTTCATCAATTTAATTAGCAGCCCCTGCCCATTCTAATAACTACAATCTGGGAGGGGCATTGTCTGGTTGCACTGTCTATGCAGGCTAAACTGACTAGATAATTCTTCCATGGATTATCATTTTGCAGTCTCTGAAGTTAACCTAAAGAAGGGATCCCACTAGAGATGCTTTCTTCAGTTAATTCAAATCATTATGTTAACCCTAAAGTAACTCTGACAGATACCTGAAAGAGCTATCCTACAATATTAAATGCATTCATAGGTATGGATAGCAAATATCTTTCTATTTCTATCCATCTCTGTCTCTGCATCCATACATATAACTCCATCAGAAGGCAGCTAGGAAAGACCCCACGGCCTGGATTCAGGAAAACCTTGGTTCTAATTTACCTCAGATCTTTACTAGCTATGTGAACCTAGGCAAGTCATTCAACCATTATTTGCCTCATTTTCTTCATTTGTAAAATAGAGATAATAACAGCACCTTCCCCATAGGTTTTTCTTTGAGGATCAAATGAGATAATATTTGTAAAGTGCTTTTCAAACCTTAAATAGCTGTATAAAAGACATCTCTCTGTCCCTGTTTCGCAATCCATATCTTTGAAAGGTATGCATTTGGAAAATGAGAAACCAGAGTATGTAAGTTGGGCTCAAATTCAGACCACTCATCCAAATTGCAAAATATTGAGGTCATTTGGGTTCTCCAAAGCTTTCTCCTAAATTATAAAACTGATTCACATTAAGTTATTTAAACTAATTGCCTTATTTTTCACATTTGCTTTGACTGAAAAGACTTATCACCTCCCCAAATGAAGAGCAACAGTAACATTTCCTAAATGAATGGTGAAATTGTCTTTGGCCCTTTTTATGGTTTACTCTTTTCCAGAGTTTTGACATCTAGAGTCAATAAAGTTTCGCTTATTATCTGTGTCTCCACAGTCAGGCTTTGCTAACCGTAACTATGAATGTGTTTAATGTTTAGGATAGCTCTTTCAGGTATCTGGCAAAATGATAACCCCAATGAAACCATGCCTTTAAATTGCCTAGATAGCTGAAGGAAAAGAAGGGTTTGTGACTAAAGCATACCCAAATCCATGCCCTTTACCTCTTCCCTCTCTTCTACTATTCCACTAACTTCATTTTAGCTTAGAAAACTTTGCCAAAGGGGAATTCAGTGAATTTCTGAACTTTTCTATTAACATGCCCAAATTTCTAGAGCTTATTATAAAATGAAATAAAATAAAAATTCCGTTAAATAATGTAAAATTATTCATATCAGAATTGAGCTCATGTATGCTTTTTACTGGCTTTTTATCCTGTGAATGTTTGCATAACCAAATCTATTTCACTGTGATAAGGTAAGCTCTAAAGCTTAGAATCCTGTTTGGTTAAACCTGTATCCATAGTGAATACAATCAGTTTCATCTTATTCTAGGAGAAATATTCCCATTCTTTGTGAACTTATTTAAGACTATTCAGAGCAACCAAAAGCCAATAAAGATACTACTAACAAGCATAGTTTGATCATTTTGGACCCTATCTTTAGTACAACATTATTAACAGAACCTTGTTAATCAACTTTGTTAATAGTTATTACAGGTAATTACTGGTACTGACAGGCTCATAATACCCACTTCTCGCTACTTTTTAAAAATCTAGTCACATAAATATATACAAGGGGTGATTGCTAGGAAAATATTACCTCTCTTTGGGAGATTAGACAGTCTACTCTCACATTCATTGGCTTGTCATCTGCAACCCCAGGTACTTTGGGCACCAAAATAGAAGTAAAATTCTATTTTCTGTTGCTATCCAAGCTTGCTCAATAAAGGATGGAGCAAAAAAGGTATTCAAAATACATACATACATACATATATATACACATACATACATACACACATATGTGTGTGTATGTTATAAGGTAGGCAATTTATTTCTACTTTAAGAAAACCATGATAGAGAGAGGATTCTGGGAAGATGGTGAAGTAGGTCAGAAAATTCCAAGCTCTCAAGATTTTCCCCCACAAAAGAGATAAAATAGTACCTCCAGGTGAATATTGAGCAGTAAAAAATAAATAAAAGTAGGGACAGAATGGGGATCCTCCTGGGACATTTGGAGAAGAGCTTAAGAAAAGTCCCAGGATAAGATTTGGTACAGGTGAAGAGTAAACACCTCCAGGCTAGGTCCTAGATCCACTTAAACAACAAGCAGCAAGTTCTGGGGTTAGCTGGGTTGGGAGGCTGCCTTGCGCTCAGGCTCAGGAACTTGTCCTCCTGAGGACAGTGAGGGGTATTAGACATATGAGCCAAAGAACATCAAGGGAATCTCTGCTGACAAGGAATGCCAGACACAGTTGTGCTACAGAGATGTGGCTGCACGTAAGAAGGAACTGGCACATGCCTGGTGAGTATAGAAGCAGTTGGACAGGGATCCTGCTGACTGTGGGCACTTACAGGAGGCTGGAAGTTCCATTTCTTTTTTCTTTTTTTTTTAGACAATTAGGATTAAGTGACTTGCCCAGGGTCATACAACTAGTAAGTGTCAAGTGTTTGGTCTGAGGCCGGATTTGAACTCAGGTCTTCCTGACTTCTGGGTCCACTGTGCCACTGGAAGTTCTATTTCTAAGCCAGAGAGGAGAATTGAAGGAGGATCTGAACAAAAAGGCACCATCCCCCATACCCCAGGACTAGAAGTAATTATAAAAATTGAGTTACTACAAATGAAAAAGTGCAGAGGCAAAGGAGAAAAAAATTCAACTATAGAGAGTTAGTACGGGAATAGAGAAGTCTGGGGTTCATCTTCAGAGGGGGATACTGAAACATACTCTTCCACCCCAAAGAGTAATGTCAAATTGTCACCTACTCAAAAAGACTTTATAGAAGAACTTTAAAAAAGCCTTTAAAAATCAAATGAGAGAGATTGAGGAAAAACTAAAAAAGAAAACAAGAACAATCTAAGAAAAATAAGAACATTATGAAAAAAAAAGTCAACCAATTAGAAAAGGAGATCCAGAATTTTAGAGAAGAAAATGACTCCTTGAAAATAAGAATTGGGCCAGGGGAAGCCAGCAAAGTTATAAGAGATCAAGAAATAATAAAACAAAATATAAAGAATGAAAAAATAGAAAAGAACGTTAAGCATCTCATAAGAAAAACTGATCTGGAGAAGAGATCAAGAAGAGAAAACATAAGAATAATACGACTGCCTGAAAGCTATTATCAAAAAAAAGAATCTTGATAAACTAATACAAGAAATAATTAAAGAAAATTGTTCCGAAGCATTAGAACAAGAGGGGAAAGTAGAAATAGAAAAAAAATCTACCAGTCACTACCTGAAAGAGATCCTATGAGGAAAACCCATAGGAATATTATAGTCAAACTTTGAAACCCCCAGCTCAAGGATAAAATATTATGAGCAAGAAGAAAAAAAAACAATTTAAATATGACACTGCCACAATTAGAATCAGACCTAGCAGTGGTGACACTAAAAGACCTCAGGTCTTGGAACACCCTATATCAAAGAGCAAAAGAACTGGGCTTCTGGTTGAAAATATCATACCCAGAAAAGCTAAGCATAATACTGAATGAAAAAAATGGATATTTGATTAATATCAGACTTCCAGAATTTTGTTAAAAGAAACTGAACTTAATAGATCATCTTACATACAAGAGCCAAGTGAAATAGAAGGTACATATCAAAGACTAAATACAAGGATCTCAATAAGGACAGACTGTTTACCTTTTATGTATGTAAAGTGTAAAACATTTGTCTTAGATTGTTATCAGTAATTAGGCAGTTTATAAGAAATATTGGGTTAGACCTGAATATATGACTTTTAAAATTAAGATTAAAACTCTTTAGGAACAGCTAAAAAGAGTAATTATTTTAAACAAATAAGGTACTAGAGGAAGAACTGACCCAGAGGAACTAGATGGGGGGAGAGGGCAGTTAGTTCTGTAAACCTGCTTTCATTGGGAATGGGTTCAAGAGGGAACAAAACATATATGTCTAGAAGAGTATAAAAGTCTTCTAAGGAGATAGGGAGTGGGGAGAGGATAAAGGAGGGATCTCCAAAGGGGAAGGTGAGGGAATAGGTTAAGGGGGGAGGTATAAAAGGGTGTTTAAATTAATGGGAATGGGAGGACAAGGATTGGATCCTTGGGAGGATAAGGGAGGGATCTTTAGACAGAAGGTGAGGGAATAGGTCAAAGAGAAGGGAATGGGAGGATTCTGGAAGGATCCTTGGAGGGGGGCTATGTTAAGTAGTAGGAGAGCAAGGTAGAGGGTAGAAGTAAAGTAGAGGAGTCAGGAGGGATAAGAAATAAGAGATACACACAAACATTAAAACAAATATCAGAAGTGGAATTTGCTTGGGAAAGTGTATTTCTACATAGGTATGTATGTATGTATATATGTATGTATGTATGTGTATATATGTGTGTGTATATATATATATAAAATCTATATATAAACATATCAGTGCTTAATTGTAGCCTTCTGAGTAGGGTTAGAGGGGAAAAAAGAACAAAGTAAAAAGTGCACAACAGTTCTCAACACAATGCGTAGCACTTATATAGGCTTTCTTGAAATGGAAATTTAATGCTATATATTTTGAATCCTCTCATGTTCTGCTGTGCACATGACATTTCTTTTCTTTTCTTATGATGTATTTAAGTTTCAATATTTAGGTTTATAATATTTCTTTTTCTTTACTTATTGTGTATTTGTTTCAGTAATAAAAAATGAAATAAATAAAAAAGAAAACTATGATAAACACAAGAGAATCAAAATATGCATCATAGAATGACTAGATCAGAACTTAGTAGCTCAGCCATTACTATTAACTCAGGCATCTGGCAGGCCAAAATTCAAGCCTCAATCCCTTGGATTACTGGCAAACTTGCCAAGTTGGCTAGGGCCGTACAGAGAGTTCTAACTTGTGGCTGGGTCAAAAGGTACGTCCTACCTGACCCTCTAAAAAACTCAGAATTGTTCTTATTCTTTTAAGAATAAGACTGAGGAAGAGACAAGTTACTCCTCTGATGCATGTATTTAATTCCAGTTCAGGAGCCAACTAGAGAACTCTCTGTATGGCCCCAGCCCCACAGGATGCAAGTCTGCCAAGTCTAATAGCGCCCAGAGATTTTATGTCATACTCCCACCTTTTCACTCTCTTGCTGGATTGGCACAAATAGAGTTAATTTCCATAAATCACATGCCTTTCCTTTTTTAATCCTTATTAAGCAGCTTAGAAAATACCTTAATCTAATTGGCCCTATAAATAATGGTTCAGCCTCCTATTGGTATCATGCTGGTCCTCTGTCTAAAATTCTATAAAACCCCTGAGGGACCTTCCACAGGAACATGAACATCCTCCCATTCCCATCCCCATCATTTGCTGCCCACTGTGGTCATAGAGGTCAGACACTGAAACTGTCCCTCCTAGGATCAGTCTTTCTTCCTCCCCTTATGAGCTATCTCTGTGTTTGGGTTGCTCTTCATCTAAACTCCCTTACACTATAAGAACCCTTTATCATCATAAAATAAAAACCACTGAATCATCATGGCCAGAAGTCAACAGTGATTATCAATACATACACTAAGGATTCCTCCCCATTGGCCCATTCACTATCATTACATCTACAAGAAAGAAGCAGTGACCTATATGGACTAATTTGTGAGCCAACAGGAAGGCCTCCCTAAGCAAAATATCCTTCTTGACTAGGTGCTGTAGTCCTTCTAATTATATCATCAGAAAGACCAATCAGACTGTTCCTGATTAAAATTCCCCAAGAAGAAATAACTGAATTACAGGCTGTATACAAGCAGATTGTGTCTTATGCATCTCTGTGTCCCCAAAGTGATTATGTAAAATGGGTGCTAGGCAGAGCAGTGGATAGAGTGCTGAGCTTGCAACCGGGGAGATTCATCTTCATGAGTTCAAATCTGGCCCCAGACACTTAGCTGTGTAACCCTGGGCAAGTCACTTAAACCTGTCTGCCTCAGTTTTTTGTCTGTCAGATGAACTGAAGAAGGAAGTGGCAAACCACTATCTTTGCCAAGAAAACCCCAAAATTGGGTCACAAAGAGTCAGACATGACTGAAATGACTCAACAAAAATAAGTAAAGATTTGGGGACATCCTTTCCTATCTTCTTTTTCCGTTCTTTGACAGAGATTTTCTACATCATCTAATCTTTTGACCTACTATCTGGATTCTAGAGTCAGTGTTTTGTTTTTTTTTTAAATTTGCTTCCTGTCTCTATTTAGCTTTATGTGGTCTGTTCTCCAACCAGTCTTGTTTTTTTTTTTCTCCTCACTTTTTTAAAAAAAGCATTCATAATGAGGCAAAACAAAAAGAGATTACCTGGTTGAGTGTCCCACCTTCCCTTGACTTAGCCATCATTGGTCTTCGTAATATCATGATTCAGGGTCTAATAAAAGAGATATCCTAAGATTAAATGTTTTTTTTTTTTAGAATTTTAAATTTAACGTGCAACTTCTCTTAGCTCTACTTTCCTGTGAAACATAGTAATACAGCCAAAGAAGAAAATATTCACGTAGAGGTAGGCACATCAGTGGTTTTGCTATTGTGGAAAGGCTTTTCTCAGAGGAGAGACAGACATAGAAAAGTGTCCCCTTTGTTTGTGCTGCTTTTCATTAGATGCACTCTTTCAAATGCCCAAGAAAGTGATTTTGCAAAAGAAAAGATGAAGCAGGATAGGCTACCAGAGCAGCAGTTGTGAAATACAGACAGGAATATCTTCTCTTTTCCCTATAAGACTGAGAAAAACCCACTCATCATCTGGGAGAATGAATCATCAAGAGGCTTGATCTTCCTTAGGATTAATTTTCTCTTTGAGTTTGGAATATGCTGTTATACCTCAGTATAACCTCTTAGTCATTTTTTTTAACTAATCACAACAGTCTTATTCTAATATTTCCTTGTAGTATAAAATTAACTTGGAACTCTCAAAGTCTGCTTATGGAACACAGGCTCTGATGGTTCCTACCAACCTGGAATGGGTGAGAGAACAGGCCCCCAAATGAACTGTTTGCTGCTTTACTAAGTGGGGAAAGACTCATCACCAAGAAGCTGTCATTCAGGGGAGGATTTTAATTTGTCCACAGTACCTCAAGAAATCACCTACTAAGACTTGGAGGAAAGAGTGTAATCTGTCCTAAAGACAGTGAGAGGAACCATATCATGACAACTCATTTACTTGAAGTGTAAAAATGTCTATGTGTTTTTAACAATTCAGAGATTTAAAGACAAGATTGCTATCATGTGGTCCTTGTGACTGACATGGTAACCTGATGATAAAATACAGAATTAGACACTGAGATCTTATTGCAACATTCTGAAACAATTACCAGTTCCAACTCCCCATCCTATTCCAGATTTCATCTAAGGACTGTATGTGATTGGCTCCTTTTTCTGAAACTAAATTAAAATAAAAATAAATAATAAACAAAAATCCTGAAAAAAGTTGTCTTTCCCTGCAATAGCAATAAGATGATATAAAGGTGTTGCAAGGGGTAGGGAATGCCTATAAAATAGCTTCATGTTAAAGGCTAAGTCCTAATAGAATACAAGTACTTTATTTCAGCAAGTTTTATTTTATTAAGCAACATATCAATATAGTTATTTTCACCTTAGAGTGCTGAGTGAAATAAAAGAAGTAGGAAGGGGAAAAAACACTATATAAAATTTTAATGAATGTAAAGACCTTGAAAATGTCCTGGGTCCTGCAAGTGCCATGCTTTTCCCATTGACAGAACACACAGGAATGAAGCAGTAAGCATTTAAAAATCTTCTAGCTTATTAACCGTCTGCACCTGTAGTTCTATTTCTCATTCCCCTGATTACTGTCTGCTGTTTTTGTTTATCACTGGATCATGTGCCAATTCTTTCATTTGCAGCCTGTCAGGGGAGAGAGATCCCTGTTCAACCCAACCTGATGCCCAGGGCCCTGGAAGGAGAGAAATGGGGGAAGGTGTGCAGAAATTTTACATTCTACAGCAATCCTTTCACCATTCTTCCTTTATCTTGTGTTAACTTCTTTTATGAGCATTTCTTTATGTAGAGGGAACAAATTGGGGACCTGAGAACTCCCCCCAAATTGCATCAAAGCACCAGTTTTCATCACTTCTTTTGCAGCCTTTTAAAGGAATATTCTTAGTTTAAATTAATGAGTTTGTGTAGAACATATCTCAAGAGGGACAACAATGTAATTAAAGTCCAGGGCAGATAGGCTAGACTTCTGTGGAGGGGAGGGACCCAGCATGGAGGGTATGTCATGCCTTTCTGAGCAAGATCATGTTCATGCATATCCAGCAAAGGTTAAATCCTTCAGCAAGAATTAATAGGGGAAAGGGTGGTTAGTAGATTTGGTACAAGGGGCTAGGAAGAGGAGCTGCATGACCCAGTACAGGGAAAGGAAGCTAAGAAATTCCAAAGGCTTAGCTGAAAAATTGAAAATTTCAACTTAATTGAAAAATTCCAGTCTTAGTTGAAAGAGTTCTGTGGTTTGAGAGCATGGGTTTGGTTGTTAATTCTATTATTATTACCTATATGACTTTGGTCAAGTCATTTAACTTCTCTGAAACTTAAAATCCTTATCTGCATGATGATGGGTTTGGATGGATGATATCTAAGATCCCTTTCAGCCTTAAACCCTATGACCAAAGATTCACTTTGGGTTAAACAGAGATGAATCAAGCAGACAAACTGACATAGATGACATAAGTGCTGTGAGATCAAGGATGGAAGTCAACATGGTCAGGAAAACAGAAGACAAAAACAGAGAGGGGGTGGAGAAGGAGGGAAGGAGGGGGAGAAGGAGAGAGGCAGGGGGAAAGGAAGAGGAGGGGGGAGATGCATAGGAAGAGGGAGAAAGAGAGGGAGAGAGAGTTTGCTCTGTAGTCAGAACAATGAAGAAGAATAGAGGGGAAACAATTCTCTGAGACAAGCAAGAAGTTAAGGGGATGGGTTATATACCCATGAAAAACTAGTGAGCTGCCTGTCAGCAATTCCAGCTCAACTGAGCTGGATTCTTTTGCCCAACTGTCTTTTCCAAAGCTAGCTGAAAATAAGGACTACCATAAATCACATCAAAAGAGAGCAGGGAAAGAAAATAGCTTCAAATGTGGAAGCCTGGGGAACCATTACTACAGGGCTAAAATCTCATCACAGAATTTGAAGAGCATCATCATTATATTATGATCTCATTAGTGATGGCCAAGCCCCAGGAGATCTGGCTTTTCAGATTGCTTGTGCAATCAAAAGTCACAGGATGCCTCGCCCCATTTCTGCAAAATGACTTGAGTCTAGAGAAAAGACTAGAAGCAGATTATAGAAGAGTTGTGGCAGGATTGCTGTTGCCTCATCCTTGGCTGAACTGGAAATAGCTCCCACATCCCTAGCTGAAAAGGAGGTCGCATTTGACTGGATCAAATGTGTGAGGTTCTGCCTACATTAAAATCACAAGAAATGCAAGGATAGGATCAGGAAAGGTTCTTACTAATGTCAGTGAACTTGGGTTGGTCATTCCAAAGATTTGTAAACATAGTGGACAGACTGCGGGAGCAAGAAGTTGTCAGCTCTCTGAAATTGGGCAGATTACTTAAGCTTCTTCAGCTTTGGTGCTCCTTCATCTGTAAAATGGGTAGACCAGAAGCACCTTATTTCAAAAATAAATGTGGCTTAAAAAGATAGTAGGGGTTTTTTTTAAGTAATATTAAACCAACCAAAAAATGAAGAGAGAAAAGTTTTAATCAGCCTTAAAATGCCTTAAGTATATCTTTATGTGCAATAGAGCACTGTCTATGTCTCGCTTTGGCATTTATATCCCCCATACTTAGAACAGAGCAAACACTTAAAATTGCTTATAAGACTGAATGATTTCAATCCTAAATTTCATTGCATCACTTGTGGTAGCAATATAGTTGAAGAACATGCCATTTATTAGTATGTGAGAAGCTAGATTTTAAAAGTCAGATATCATTATAATGTAAGAGAAAGAGTACAAACTTGCTGTGTGACTTTGTATAAATCACTAAACCTTTCAGTGCACCATCTGCTGTATTTGTAAAATGGAGATAATAATATCAGCCTTACTACCTCATTATCCAGTGAAGATAAAGTAAATTAGAGTGCTTTGAAAAGTATAAAATGTTTTATAAAAACAAAGTATTGTTCTACTACTAGAAGAAAGCAAGAAATAATTATTTATTATCTCGAAAGAGATTTCAAGAAGGAAATTACTCCCAATAAAGATAATAAGAGAGGCTACCAGAGGAAGTAGGTGGCTAGGTGGTACAGTGAATAGAATACTAGGCCTGAAGTCAAGACTCATTTTCTTGAGTTCAAATCTGACCTTTGACACTTACTAGCCGTGTGACCCTGAGCAAATCACTTAACCTTGTTTGCCTCAGTTTCCTCATCTGTAAAATGAACTGAAGAAGGAAATGGCAAATCATTCCAGTACCTCAGCCAAGAAAACCCCAAATGGGGTCACGAAGAATGGGGCATGAAATGACTGAACAACAACCAGAGGAGGCAGAAATACAAATATCATATTTCATCACATAATCATTGCAGATTTTATGCCAAATTCTTTTGCAAAAAAAAAATAGGGTGTGGCCATTATGTGAATTTTTCTTTTTTAATTGTGCTGGTATTACTTAAAATCATTTATTACTAAATGGTCTTTGGTGCAAAATTAGGATGCACAGAATACTAGTGAATATACATTAAAATTGAATATTGACGCTTGTGCTCTGAGAATTCTAGGCTTGGAACTTGAAATGCATGAGAGATAAATGGGTATCAGCCACTGATGAATACATTGATGCTCTGTTTACCTTTTAAGCTGCAATTACTTGATAAGAGATTATAAACCAACTTTTGGACTGAAAAAACAGGATTCAACAATGATGTGGTGGTGACAATTATGCAATGAAATACTGTAAACTATCACAGTCTGAGAAGACCTGGCCTCTCACTTCCCATCTCCTCTTCTTTTTGTTTTCCTCTCTCTCCCTCTAATGATTTTTTTTAAAGTATTGACAAATATTAAAATATACAAAGAACAGAAAAAGAGAATTGTATATGAAAAGTGAACTCCAATTATACACATTTAAATATATTACATTTAACAAATAATAACAAACTTGCCCTACTTCTGTGTTTCCTGAATTTTTCTCCTTTCTGTTTTATTTATTTATTTATTTATTGAAATTTTATTTTTTGTCATCACTATCTACTCACTATTTATTTACTATTATTATTTTTCTTTTTTTATATACTCTAGCCTTCCTTGTCAAAGGAAAAGTCTTCCCTTATGACAAAGTATAGTCAAGCAAAAAATTGTCTCTCTGAAAATACATGTCTCCATCTGCATCTCTAGTACATTCCTTCCAAGTAAAACTTGGGAAGCACATTTCATCATTAATGTTGTAAAGTTATTAATCATATCAGATGATCAGAAGTTCATAAATCTTTCAAAGTTATTTTCCTTTCCATTATTGTTGCCATTGTAGAGATTCTTCATTTATGACACCCAGAAAAGAATCCACAAGCCTCCATAGGCAACTCGTCTCTTTCTATAACAAGTCTAATGATTAGACAATTCTTTCTATTATCTGACTCAAGCTGGAAAGTCCAACACTAGCCATAGTATTTCCCTGAGCTTGTAGCTACAGTAAGACAGTGGCAGCTAGTCACTTAGAATTTCAACAGTGCTATTAAAAGTACAACCAGATCTGGGAGATTAGCTATAGCTCAAGGGAATTTCACAAGAATCTTTCTATCCTAAATTTCTCAGGACCTTGGAAGGAAAAAAATAAAAACCTGGCACCACACTATTTATCTACTTTAATTTCCCATATACTCTCCTCTTATGTCAGGTTGGTCGATTTAATTCAATTCAGCTTGCATAATTAACTATGAGGTTCAGGTTAGGCAAAGATAGATGCAACACATTCCTTGTTCTCAAGGATCTTGAAATTTAATGAGCAAAAAACATCAACTCTGGATATAAGGGTGAGAGTCAGATTGATTCAAAGAAGAGAACCAGGATAATTGTTAAGTATTTAGGGTAGGGCAGATCACTTTCTTTTGGTGGGGTTGGGGAGGAAGTGACAGGGGAATGTTTTTAGACGATATGATTTGACTTTTAAGGAAAGAAATCACTTTGACAAATGGAGAAGGGGGTTGAGAGACCATTTCAGATATAATGAATGGCATGATGAGCAAATGCATGAGAACTGATTGCCAAAGCATTTACTTATTATGTTGGTGGCACTATACTAAGAGCTAGAAATACAAAAACAAAAAAAAATAGTCTCTGCCCTTAAGGTATTTATATCTAATGGAGAGGAGGAAGGAAGAAACAGAATGTAAACAACTATGAACATATGAGATATATACAAAGTAGAGAGAAGGGAACAGATAATGGAGAGTGGCTGTATTGCAGCGTACAGGAATAAAGAGTCATTTGATATAAGACTGGTAGGTTGGAGTCACATCATTGAAAACTTTGAATGACAAAATCAGGAGTACATACTTCATTTGCTAAGGCAATATGGTACAATGGAAAATGTATTGACATTCTTAGAGAAACTGAGTTCCAATCCCACTTCTGAAATTTAGTTAACTGTATGACTTTGGAAAAGTCACTTAACCTCCCTGAATCTCACTTTCCTCATCTGTAAAAAGAGGGGGCGGAACTAGAAGGTCTCTGAGGGCATTTCCTGCTCTCAATGTCTACTCCTATAAAATGGAGGGGCACTCGAGATTTTTGAGTCAAAAAGTGCCTTTATCTTCTCACTGAACACAGATACCCCCTTTTCATCTCCACCTCTTTGTCTTTGCTCATGCCTGGGATATCCTCTCTCTTACTTTCTCTATTTTCTCCTCTCCCACTCTGTGAGTCCTCTCCTATAATAATAATGATAATGATAATGATAATGATAATAATGATAATGATAATGACAGCAACAATAATAACAATAGCTAATGTTTATATATAACCTATTATGTGCCAAGCACTACGCTAAGTGTTTTAAGAGTATTATATCATTTGATCTTCACAACAACCCTGGGAGGTAAATACTGTTCTTATCCCCATTTTACAATCAGGGAACCTGAATGATTTGCACAGGGTCACATAGTAAACGTCTAAGACAGGATTTGAACTCTGGTCTTCCTAACTCTAAGCCTAGCACTCTCCACTGTGATGCTTCACCACCTCCTCTCCTGTCCTGGCATCTCTTTTTCTCCTCTCCTCTCCATTTCCCTCTTCTCTCTTCCCAAATCTAGCCCCTCTTTATCCATGAAAACTCCTTCAATAATCCTAACCCTCCAAATTCCCTCATCTCTGAACTTAGAATCACAGTACCATAGAAACAGAGTTGGAAAGGATCTTTAAAAAAAATCTAATTCAGCTTGCCACACAATAACTAGATCCGTAGCACTTAGCACTTGATTATATAATGCCTTGATTCTTCTCATTTCGTATTCATGAGTCTTATCTCCCCAAGTAGGCTATAAGTTCCTTGACAGCAAGAGATGTTCTGCTTTATCCTTACTTCTCCCTTTTAGATAAAACGTTGTCTAATGGTGTACTACACACTTAATCTACATACAGTAAATGCTTAGAGGCAAGTTGTTTAGTTGACTGAGGAAGGCTTCCAGGGCAAATGTCTGTCCATTCTTTTCTTAAGCCTGTTTTAAGAATGTTGACTCCACTACTCTGCCTGGAAGCCATTCCAGTCACTTGTGGCTGTCACCTCATCAACCAGTTGCTCTGACCACAGAAATTAACAGGTCAACATTTAGACTTACAGAATCTTAAACAAGCAATGACTTGCACTGGGCAAGATAAAACCCATTGATTCTTGAATTAAATTAAAATCTTCAGACAAATATGAGGATGAATTTTCCATTTGTATTGAGCTTGCAACAATTCTTAGGAATATATGAATTGAACTCAAATTTTGCCTTAGGAAGACTACTCACATTAACAAGATACACCTTCATCATATGGAGCAACAACTTGCTTTAAAAACAAGCTCATGGGAAAATTTCTTAGACACACTTGACTCCTTTCACAAAGGAACTACTAATTAAATATCCACATTTTTAATATTTAGAGTGAATCTGCAGGCCACATTTGTGAGATAAGGACCTCTCTGAAACTAGCGTTATCAGCCTCCTTCAACATGATGGATTGTAGACACAATGATCCCACTGGATTAGGGATTGGACAAAGATAGGGGCACTCCATTTGTGCAGGCAAAGTCCTCACTTTTCATGTTAGTCAAAAACTGGAAATAGATTCAGAAGAATTGGATTATAGGCCAAACTTTTACAGTTAGTACTTATGTGACCTAAGGCTTATCACCCAACCTCTCCAATCTTCAAGGTCTTCTCTGTAAAATAGTCTGTCCTGTGCACCTCTAAGGGAAATCTTTGAGGACCAAATGAGACAGCATGCATGAAAACTTTATAAATAGCAAAGTGATTCACAATTATAAGATTAAGCATTGAAAAATCTCCATGTAACCTTGCAAAATATTTCCTCTAACAGACTACCAAGGGAGCTTTGCATTGAGGCATTGAAGACCTTCCCTAAAATGCAAATATGCTTCCTGAAAGAGAAGTGTACCATAAAATTCACTTTTACTTGTCAATGTCAGAGGGAATTATCTCATCAGCTTAGCCAGTTGTTACCTTAGCAGAATCCCAGATGAACTATGAACTAAACAACAACAAAAAATCTGGTAAATTTTAATGTAGTGTTCAGTAGTAAGGAAAAGGTGGGGGCCTGAAATAGTAAGCCTGAATGGGGTGACATAACACACATATACATACACACATATACATATATGTACACATGTGCACATAGGCATGTACATGTAGGGATAAGTGTGTATACATATATATGTGGGGGGGATTGAGTTATCTGGGTACATGTTGTTTCTCCTCTGTCGAATATAGGCTCCTTGAAGGAAGGAATTATACTCTTTATGTCTTTGTACCCACAGGGCCTAGCACAGGAACTAAAACAGTATAGGCACTTAAATATTTCTTGATGGATTGGTTGTAACTCAGGGGTGCTGAGTTAAAGTCTAAATTAGGACAAAAAGAAACTGGGTGGCTAGGTCATATACTATACATATCCTTGGTATTATTATCACATATCCTTTTGTTTAACATTTTTGTTTGGTTGTTTTTCAGCCATGTCCAACTCTTCATAACTTCATTTGGGATTTTCTTAATAAAGATACTGGAATAGTTTGCCATTTCCTTATCCAGCTCATTTTACAGATGGGGAAACTGACACAAACAAGGTTAAGTGACTTGCCTAGGGTCACATGGCTAGTAAGTGTCTGGGGCTAGATTTGAACTCAGAAAGATGTCTTCCTGATTCTAAGACTGCTATTCTATCCACTGTGTCCACTAGGTACCCTAGGAAGGGACCTCAGGGGTCAGCCAATCTTATGGGTTTCTGATTGCATTGATTAAGGTACTCCCCCCAACAGTGCCAAATACAAACCATACAGGCCTGCCCAAAATATATAAGGTTTATTCTTCAAAATCCCATAAGTGAATGACAGGAGGGCCACTAAAAGTGCTGGAAGTTCTCAACATTTTCTCTTGATATTACATGAATATCAGTGTAACATGTAGGTTATGTTGATTGTTGTAGCTGGCTATCAGTATATTACATCACTTATCTTTTCTTCTGGTCATACATTTTTCTAATGACAGTATTTATATTTCTGCATAATTCTTCTATCATATTAATTTTCCCCAAACCACAACTTTGATCATGTTCAAATAAATCTTTGGTATCTCTGCTTACAGAATAAAGTTCAAAATCTTTAGTCTACCATTCAGAAATATTCACAACTTCACCTCAACCCATCTAGCTTTATTCTCCCATACTATTTTCTTTAAAAATCCTCCACTCCATCCAAACTAATCTACGTTCCATCACCACTCAAAAGCACTTTGTGGTTTCCCACCTTCATTTCAAACTATGAAATCCCCTCCTCTTTTCCCTTCTCAATTCAATTTATTAATTCCCCAGAGTTGGTAATGGCAGAGTCATGATTAGAATCAAGAACTCAAAATTCCTAGTCTAGTTCCCTTTCCATTATACCACATTACTTCTCAAAGTTAATGTTGTATACTTACTGTCTTTACTACTTATCCAATATTACAGTATAGTAGAATGGGGGGTAGTCCTGGAGTCAGGAAGACCTAGGTTTGAATCCAACCTCAGACACCTACTAGCTATGTGACCCTGGGCAGTTCATTTAACCCTGTTTATCTCATTTTTCTCATCTTTAAAATGAACCGGAGAAGGAAATGGCAAGCCACTCCAGTAGCTCTACCAAGAAAACCCCAAATGCAATTACAAAGAGTCACACATGACTGAAACAACTGAACAACAACAACAATAATGGGGAATGTAGGGGAAGCATTAGACTTGGTGTCAGAAAACCTGTGTTCTGATCTTTGGTATGCCATTAATTCACTGTATCTATGGCCAAGTTACTCAACCTCTGTGGGACCTAGCCACCAGATAAGATAAATAGTTACATGAGATAATTTCCAAGATTCTTTTCAGTTCTTAGTTTCTATGAGTATTATGCTTATGAGTCTCTCTGCCCTATATCCCTAATGATATTGCAAAATATGGGAGTCCTATTTTTAACTCTCTATGTTAATCAGAAATCTTAACACAGTGCCCTCCATATGGTGGGTACTAAATAAATCATAGAAGCACTGGATGTCACAGCTGAAAGATCAGCTAACCTAACCCATCATTTGAAAGACAAAGGAAAATAACTTGCTTAGTGCCACAGAACTGGTCAGTGAAGTCTGGGATTAAGGCCAAACTCTTTCTTACTCATAGGACACTTATCTTTTCCCCACACCACACTGCTTCTCTTACATTTTGTTGAATGAATGAATGGATGAGTGAATGAATTAAATGTGAGGCTCAGGAAATTGTTTTCATTATACCCAAAAGCTTTTACTGACCATTTCTGCCAATCCAAGGTTTAGATTAAGATTATCTTCAGGGAATTTTATTTCAACTGAATATCACCTTCATAGCTTGAACTGTTTTCTTTGTTATTAGCATAAATATTGTAAGTAATTAAAAGGACTCCTGAGGAATCACTGGATTCCAGTTTTTCCAGACTATTTTCCACCTGATGCTTATAATAAAGATGAGCCAGAAGGCTAAATGAATAGAAACAAACAAATAAACAAAGCATTACAAAATGTGGTTTCATATAAAAGCAGGCCACCAGGATGCAGTAAAACTGCCTATTCAGTGAAAAAAAATGGAAAACTTCAAAGACCCTCACATGGTCAATTCCAATGATATGACTGTGTGCCTTGCCTCATCATCAAAGCCCTAGCTTGATGAAGACAATTGTTCTGTAGCAGAAAAACATATCAGACTATGGTTTAGGAGATTTTTGTTTTGATACATTCTAATTCTATATCTTCCGGTAAATATTCTGAGATTTAGGGAAGAATTTTTAGAAGCTTGAGGGGTAGTTTCTCCAATTTTTTCTACTAGTAATTAATGGCAAATGCCTTCTAAATGAATGATTATGTGATAAGCCTGCATCTCTACCAGTGACTAAAGCAAAAGATCATTTTATATTAAAACTAGGATTCAGGTGGAAGTGGGGCAGCTAAATGGTTCAGTGGATAAAGCACGGAGCCTGGAGTCTGAAAGACTCATATTCCTGAATTCAAATCCAGACACTTACTAGTTAATATTCCCTTAGAGATTTCGTTCTCTTCTTCCTCTATTGGAGTGTTTTGCATTTCTGAGGTGGGCCAAAACAGACATATGGCAGAAAGCCAGAAAGGACACTTATTACAAGTCACATGAGGCCTCTGGGCTTGAATCTGTCCATTATATTGTGTGAATCATCATCTCCCTTACCTACCCTATTAGCTCTTTGTGAGTTTCAATAAGGTAATATTTATTAAAGTGCTTTGAAAAGAGGTAATTATTGTGTAAGGATAAGGAATTGATTATTAAAACGGAGTGAAAAAGAATTATAACAATAGTGCTTTAAGATTTGCCAAATATTTTCCATATGTTATCTCATTTGTTCTTCACAACAACCTTTTGAAGAAGATTCCACTCTGATCCCATTTTCCACAAGAGGGGACTGTGGCCTGGGCCTGAGAAAAAAGATAAATGTCACACAACAATCAAGTGTCCAAAGAGGGATTATTAACTCAGGTCTTCCTGACTCTAACTATAGTGCACTATCCACTGTAACATCTAGATGCCTAATGACATCTGAAATGTATATAGTCCTTTAAAGTTTGCAAAGCATTAAACGTATATTATTTTACTTGGTTCTCATAACAATTTTGTAACATTATAGATGATGAAATTGAGGTTCAGAGAGATTAAATGGAATGCCCAGGGTTTTGCAGCTAGCAAGTGACTAGGATAGCATTTGAACTCATGTCTTTTTGACTTCAAGTATGACATTCTATCCATTGTACCACCTAGTTCCCTAATATGAGCTGGAAAAAATGAAGAGATATAAGAAGACACTTCTTCCTTCCTTTATGAGGTAATGGTGGTAGGAGAGAGAGAGTCTCAATGGATATGACATATTCCGTATGTAATTTTTTCAATGTACTGACAATTCTCACTTTACATACATTTTCATTACAAATTTCACTCCTGGGGACAGGAAGGGGAAGCTGGGGAAGCAGCCCTAATGCAGTCCCATGCCAGGCAAACTCTGCTCCAGGAAGGAGTTGGGAACACTACAGAATAGTCCACCTAAATTAAGCAAAAACTAGCTATATTGATAAATTTGCTGATTTATTCACATTTTCCTCTTTTTCTTTTTTTTCATTTAAATTTTTATTATGAGGGATGGCTCTCCAGAAGGGAGCAGAAAAAGTGGCATGGGGAAAGCTAGACAATGTAAAAATAAAATATATTGATGAAAAATATTTTTTTAAAGATGGAACTGGAAGACTTTTCCTTCAATATAATGTCTTGATTGGCATATAGCAGGTACTTAATAAAGTTTGCTTGATGATTAATTGATTAGAAGCCATGATGTATCCACTGCCCATGTAAGTTCTGTAGAGTTTATGTAAGATGTGTTCCCTTTCCCAGTAGAAATTGCTGAACTCCAGTAAAGAGGATGACAATTGATACTATGAAGGGACTTGAAACCATGCTACAGAAAGATCAGTTAAAGAGACCGGGGGGTATTTAGCATGGGAAAGAGAATACTTAGTATGTACATGTTAGATTTTTTTTTTAAGTATATGAAGAACTATCCTACAGAAGAGGAATGAGACTTAATCTGCATTTACACAGAGGAGAAGTACATTGAAGCTACAGTAAAAAAGAGGAATGTTTCCATTATGTATAAGGGAATTGGGGAGGGGGTGAGGAGAGAAGAGGGGGAAAGGCAGGGATAACAAAAAACTTCCTAACAACCTGACAATTGGAGCTGTCCAAAAACTGAATGGACTACCATGGTCATCTGTCAGTTTTCTTTCTCTGGAGGTCTTCAGGCAGTGGTTAGATGACCGCTTGTCAGGGGTGTTGTAGAAAGGATTAATATCTCAAGCAGCCACTTGGACTATAATAATTGTGGTGACTCATTAGATGATAACTAGGCTGCTGTTCTTTCTGACTTCCAGAATCTAGATGATTCAGCAACCTGGTTATTTCACAATCAACTAGGCTAGGAAATTATGAGTCCTTTTCAATAACTGTACTTAGTGCCTAAAATTTAAATTTTCACCACTTGAAAGAGCCAAAGTATTTCTCCCTTCCTACTCCAAGACTTTATCAAAGGCAGATTGATCATTTCTGTGTATATGACATACAGCTCTAAGGAGTAAGTCACGTTATGAGCAGATTCTTGCTGCTTTAAAAAGGGCCTCTAATCCCTAAATCCCATAACCATTATTTTGCATAACAAATGAAGTTAACAGAGTTTTAATTAAGTATGTAAACTAGTGCCTTGGAATATGCTGACTTACACAGGATTCTAATTCATTAGCTAATAAAAATTATCTAAATATGCGCATATACAGTGTGTTGGGTTTTTTCCCCCAAAACCACACACCATATTTAATTTTTCAATTTAGTTGGGAATGTAAATGTTAAAGCATACCTGATGTTATCATTGCATTTGCTGAATGTCTTCTCTGAGATAGCTCTGATCCAGGGGGCAGGGGAATTAGCACATGTGCAGCTGGAGATGTAGCCAGGCTTCATCGTCTAGGGTGACTTGGAATATTAGGGGAGTAGACTCACTCAGAAACAGCATTTTTGATGTTGTAGCCAAGCTGAAATTGAATGATTGACGGAACCACAGCTGTAAAAATCAACCCTGTACTCATGCCCCAGGCCTAAAAGAAATTGCATATTCCTTCTTATTCTTTCCAGGAAAATTTTGTTTAGTATTCAAGGAAAGATGTATTTGTGGAACAACTCTGCAGCAAGGTCTACATCAAAATATTCAAGTGACAAATCAAAGCAATTAACTCCAAAATGTTGGCCAGATCAAAATAAAACAAAAGAAAATCCTAAGACTCCCAAACCCCTAAATCATTATTTTCAAAGTTACATTAAATAAACAGGATTATATGCTCATATTTTTAACTTGAATTATCCAGATTTTCTTTTTCTTCAATTCATTTGACTGTTTTACTTCACTATTTGAGAACTATTTTCAGGATATTTACTATGTGATCCAATAGTATTTTTGAGGGAAAAAAGGACTTTTTTTTTCTTTTCTTTTATCTTCAGTGTTTAGCACTACTGACATATAGTAGGAATTCAATAAATGTTTGTTTGCTGACTATGGTTAGATATTTGAGCTCTCTAAGGTGAATTAGATGAATATTAAAGACAGCCAGGGGGATTGGTGGAAGAAGAAAGAGGAAGAAGAAGAGAAGAAAGGAAGAAGAAATGAAAAGTGGGCCATGTTAAATAAGAAGATGGGATAGGATCATAGAATTATAGGACTTATAATTGTGAGGACTCTTAGAGACTATCTAATCCAATGTCCTCATTTATAGTAAAGGAAACAATCTCAGGAAGTTTAAGTGATTTGATCAAGGTAAAATAGCATATCCAGATTCAAAATCAGCATGTTTGTAGCTGAGTGGTTTTGAAAAATAGTCTTTCTGCAATTAGAGTTATTTGGGAGAAAAAAAATCTCATGATAAATTGCCTTTTCAAAATATGCTTTTATTTTCAGAAAAAAATATTTTTTAAACCAGGAAAATTTCTAAACCAGACCACTAAAGTTTCCTGGGCATGTTAGTCATTGCTTCTCTGATGCTAACCCTGAAAGCATAAAATGTTCAGGACACCCCACAATTCAATGTTCAAATGATTTTTCAGAATAGTGTTTGCTTATCCCTTTTAATTTGCTGGGTGTATATAAATCTTGGTAGCCAATTAAACTGTAGTCTCAGTTCTTTTACTAACTAGCTCTTTGACAATATTCTGACACTATAATCCACAAAAGCAGAATGACAATAATTTCTGTCTTGCCTACCCTATAAGATCTGAGTTAGCATCTGAGGGCCTATAGAGGCTACCTAGTATGATTGTCATTAGTACAATGTCCCCTAGGAGATATCATGAAAATTGATCACTCAGATCTTTCAAATTAAGTCAGTTTCACCACAGGTGTCTTTTATGTATTTTTATTGTACTCCAATAATTGATCCCATCTTCATCTTCTTTAGTAACATTTCCATTTGGAGGACTGAGGTCTTAGAATCTCTATGTTCTGCTTCTCCTCTTATTGATGATAAAAAATCATAATTAAATTACTAGCAGATCTGTTCAATTTTTCGTCTAGTTGAAGGCCTTCCAATTTCATATATGAATACTCTTAGGCTTCTCTGGTTTAGTTGAGTCTCACATCAAACTTTCTAAAGTATTATTTTGCCTCTATATCATTTCATTATTTTATCAAGTGATACTGCTTATAGTACTCCATTATCCTCTTCTAACATTTTACAGATGCATTTACAGTCTAAATCAAGCATTATCCTCAGGATTAGGAATAAGATCAAGTTTGTTGGCAAAAGCAGTTTCTGAACTTGTTTATTCTCTTTGTTGTTTTATATCAGTTTAACCTCTGTAGGAAAAGTAATAATCAAAGTTAACAATTTTATCCATTTCTCATTTTTACCATTGATAATTTTGGGGGAGTGTGGGGGGTTAAGGATTCAGCTGCTCTAATTGTATAGTCTCTTTCCTTTCTGAAAGTTTGTTACTAATTTTACCTGCTATAACTAGTTGGTAAGTCAAAGCATACAGAGGTGAACTCTGAACTATCTCCTGCATCAGCACCTAGTCATGTTAAAATACAATCAATTTCATTTTTGAGTGATTAAACTATTTTGGTGATTTCAATATACAGAATTTCTTTCTCTCTTACTAAAGAAAGTGTGCATGATACACAGGTATAATGCTTCTCAGTGGCCATAGATGTTTGAACCATCCAACAATTGCGTAAGATGAGTATTTATTTCTTTGTTTTTTTTTAAAACCATGAACCCCATATCACAACATATTTGGGACCATTTTTTTTCTTGTGGTAAACTTCCCATTGAACTTATTGGTGCTGGTGGAGGATCTTACTTTGACTGCCATAGAATGTCCCTACTGCCTCATCTTCTCCAGCAGCTATTGGTTCAAATTATCTTCACAATGGTCCTTTTCCTTGTAAGGATCAACAGTACTTCAAAATAAAATAATCAAACCCCACTGAAATTATGTCTCTTGCTGGCTTTAGAATTACACTCCAAAAAAAAGAAAAACACCACAAAACATCTTCATTTATCTCTTTAAAGGGGACCCTTGAATCAGTCTTCTACTTAGTTATAACATCATTTTTTTCATAAAATTATATAAAATAATAACTGGTAAAATGTTCTATACATAAGCTTTTAGAGAAAGTATCAAAGAACTGTTGCATTGAGTTTTATCCTCAGAAAAACTGATAGACAAAGTAAGCTTTCCATGATGTTCTTTTCCCTTGTAAGTTTGACATCTTTGATGTAAATGCACTGATGCCTCCTATAGAAAATTTCAGAGCCATACATGAGAAATGTGTGGAATTTTTAAGTGCCTCCCAGATTCCATTAATTGTGGGCCACCTGGTACTAAAGATGGTCAAAACTAGTGTATGAATAAGTACAACTTTGGCAGTGGATGTAGTAAGAGCTAGTATGTATATCTCAGAAAACAGAGGAATTTAGGAAAGTCCACAATCAAGGTAGGACCTCCAAGATGTATATTTGTCTTGAATGAACTCAGTGGATAAAGTATTGCCTCAACAACAACAACAAAATAGTGAGTTCTTCCAGAAACTGGAGTCTTTGGGTTTATCAAATAGTAGATTACTATAGTCATTGACTACTGTGTCTTGTATATCTAATCTATTCCACTGATCTACCGCTCTGTTTCTTAACCAGTACCAAATACTTTTTTTAATAATTTTTTAAAATTAATTTTTAGTTTTCAGCATTCACTTCTACAAGATTTTGAGTTCCAAATTTTCTCCCAATCTCATCCCTCTCCCCGCCCCAAGATGGCATGCAAAAATACGAAACGCTTCACAAATTTGTGTGTCATCCTTGCGCAGGGACCATGCTAATCTTCTCTGTATTATTCCAATTTTAGTATATGTGCTGCCGAAGCAAGACCAAATAGTTTTGATGATTGCAGTTTTGCAATATGGTTTTAGATCTGGTATGGCTAGGCCACCTTTCTTTTCATTGTTTTTCATTAATTCCCTTGTTATGTTTGACCTTTTGTTCTTCCAGATGAATTTTGTTATTATTTTTTCAAGCCCTATAAAATAATTTTTGGTAGGTTGATTGGTATGGCACTGAATAAGTAAATTAATTTATGTAGAATTATCATCTTTATTATATTAGTTTGGCCTACCCATGAGCAAATGATATTTTTCCAGTTGTTCAGATCTGACCTTATTTGTGTAAAAAATGTTTTGTAATTGTGTTCATATAGTTCCAGGTTTTGTTTTGGCAGGTAGATTCCCCAATATTTTATATTGTCTACAGTTATTTTAAATGGAACTTATCTTTCTATCTTTTGCTGCTGGGCTTTTTTTTAGTATTATATAAAAATCCTGAAGATTTGTGTGGGTTTGTTTTATATACTGCAACTTTGCTAAAGTTGTTAATTATTTCAAGTAGTTTTCAAGTATTTCAAGTACTATTTCAATAGTAGATTCTCTATGATTCTCCAAGTATACCATCTTATCATCTGCAAAGAGTAATAGTTTTGTTTCCTCATTGCCTGTTCTTATTCCTTCAATTTCTTTTTCTGCTCTCTTTGCTAAAGCTAACATTTCTAGTACAATATTGAATAATAGTGGTGACAATGGAAGTCCTTGTTTCATCTCTGATCTTACTGGGAATGCTTGTAACTTCTCCCCAATAACATATAATGTTTGCTGATGGTTTTATATAGATACTGATTATCATTTTAAGGAAAGCTCCATTTTACAAATATTTAATATATTCATCTATATATATTAAATACATAAAATATATCTAATAAATATATATATTTAATTTATTGATGACTTGTTCAATTGTTTGTTTTGGTTTTTTTTTAAAATGGGGTATTTAAGCATTTTATTTCCTCTTCTATTAATCTGGGTAATTTACATTTTTGTTATTATTCATTCATTTCACTTAAATTGTCAGATTTATAGACATAGTTGAGCAAAATAGCTCCTAATTATTGTTTTCATTTCCTCTTCATTGGTGGTAAATTCACCTTTTTCATTTTTTTATACTGGCAATTTGATTTTCATCTTTCTGTTTTTTAAACTCAAATAAACCAAATGTTTATCTATTTTATTGGGGTTTTTTTTTCATAAAACCAGCTCTTAGTTTTATTTATTCAATAGTTTTCTTGCTTTCAATTTTATTAATCTCTCCTTTGATTTTCAGAATTTTTAATTTGGTATTTAATTGGAGATTTTAGATAGAAAGATAGATAGACAGACAGACAGATAGATAGATAGATAGATAGATAGATAGATAGATAGATAGATAGATAGA
>NW_020954569.1:58326931-58365719 GCF_900497805.2 Vombatus ursinus | reverse complement strand
AGATAGATAGATAGATAGATAGATAGATAGATAGATAGATAGATAGAAATATAGATATCGTAAGTGTTTTATGTCTGAGGCCAAATTTGAACTCACGTCCTCCTGACTCCAGGGCTGTGCCACCTAGCTACCCCTTAATTGGATATTTTTAATTTGTTCTATTTCTAGCTTTTTCAGTTGTATGCCCAGTTCATTGATCTTTTCTTTCTCTATTTTATTCATATAAGCATTTAGAGATATAAAGTTTCCCCTAAGTATTTCCTTGACTGTATCTCATAAATTTCAGTATGTTATCTCATTATTGTCATTCTCTTTGATGAAATTATTGTTTCTATGATTTGTTTTTTAACCCACTCATTCTTTAGGATTAGATTGTTTAGTTTCCAATTCATTTTTAATATCTCCTTCCTTGACCCTTTATTATGTGTAATTTTTATAGCATCATGATCTGAAAAAGATGCATTTAATATTTCTTCCTTTCTGCTCTTGATTGTGAGGTTTTATGCCCTAATACTGGTCAATTTTTGTGTAAGTGCCATGTACTGCTGAGAAGAAAGTATATTCCTTTCTATCCTCATTCAATTTTCTCCAGAGGTCTACTATATCTAACTGTTCTAAAATTATATTCACCTTCTTAACTTCTTTCTTGTTTATTTTGTAGTTAGATATACCTAGTTCTGAGAGGGGGAAGTTGAGATACCTACTAGTATAGTTTTGCTATCTATTTCTTCCTATAAATCACTTAACTTCTACTCTGAGAATTTGAATGTTATACCACTTTGGTAAATACATGTTTAGTATTGATATTACTTAATTGTCTATGGTACCTTTAGGTGAGATGTAATTTTCTTCCTTATGTGTTTTAATTAGATGTATTTTATTTTTCTTTGTCTGAAATCAGGATTGCTACCCTTGCTTTTTTTTTTAATTTCAGCTGAACCATAACATATTCTGCTCCAGCCTTTTGCCTTTACTCTGTGTGTGTCTCTCTGCTTCAGATGTGTTTTTTGTAAACAATGTATTATAGGATTCTAGTTTTTAATCCACTCTGTCATTTGCTTCCATTTTATAGAAGAGTTCATCCCATTCACATTCACATTTATGATTATTGTGTATTTCCCTCCATCCTGTTTTTCCCCCTGCTTATACTTTTCTCTCTCCTTTCACCCTGTCCCTTCTAACTAGTGTTTTGCATCTGACCATCACTACCCTCCCTTCATCAGCCCCCTCCATTTTCTTTCCCCTTTTCTCTGCTTCTTCTGCCTTCCCTTCTTCCCTCCCTTCTATTCATCCTTTCCCTTTGGTTTTCCCTTTCCCCTCCTACTTCACTATAGGGTAAGATAGATTTCTAAACGTGAGTATGTATCTTCTTCCTTCTTTGAGCCAAATCTTATGAGAGTAAGGTTCAAACAATTCACACCCCTCTTCTTCCTTTCCCTCCACTGTAACAGGTCCTTTGCACCTCTTCGTACAATGTAGTTTACCCTATTCTGCCTCCCCATTTCCTCTACTTCCAGTACATTTTCTCGTGCCTTAATTTTTTTTATATATCATCACATCAAAGATAACCACACTTCTATGTATACGTCTTCTAACTGCCATAATAGAAATACAATTCTGGAGAGTTAGAAGTATCTACATTGTAAGATGATCAGCTGTGAATGACTTAGCTATTATCAGCAATACAATGATCCAAGACAACTCTTAAGAAGTTATGATGAAAAATGCTATTCATCCACAGAGAAAGAACTGATGGTGTCTGAATACAAATTGAAACATACTTTATTTTTCTTGAGGGTTTTTTTTGGGGGGGGGGTCTGTTTCCTTTCACAACATGACTATTATGGAAATGTTTTGCGTGATAATACATATATAACAACAACAACAACAACAACAACAATAAAGTTAACAAGTATCATCTTCCCATGTAGGAATGTAAACAATGTAACTTTATTGAATATCTTTTACCTTCCTGTTTACCTTTTTATGTTTCTCTTGAGTCTTGCATTTGAAGATTGAATTTTCTGTTCAGCTCTGGTCTTTTCATCAGGAATGATTGAAAGTCCTCTATTTCATTGAATATCCATCCTTTCCCTTGAAATATTATGCTCAGTTTTGCTGAGTAGTTGATTTTTGGTTGTAATCCAACTTCCTTTGCCTTCCAGAATATCATATTTCAAGCCCTCTGATCCTTTAATGTAGAAGCTACTAAGTTCTGTGTAATCCTGACTGTGGCTCCTTGATATTTGAATTGTTTCTTTCTAGTTGCTTGTAGTATTTTCTGCTTTACCTGATAATTCAGGAATTTGCCTTGAAGTATTCATTTTGGGATCTTTTTCAGGAGGGGATTGGTGGAGTCTTTCAATGACTATTTTACCCTCTGGTTCTAGGATATCAGGACAGTTTTCCTTGATTATTTCTTGAAAGTTGCTGTCCAGGCTCTTTTTTTGATCATGGCTTTCAGGTAGACCCATAATTCTATTTTGAGGCTTTCCAGAAAGCCCCTTTTACTCTCATATATCTCTGTCAAATGTTGGTCATCTTACCTAAAACTTCACATTAGTAATAATTTCTTTCTGTTTAATTATGGTGGTCTCCAGGTATGCTATTTAAAAATCAGATTTCTGCTGGAAGAGGTAATCAATTATTCTAATATCTCAATGCCAAAGTCTTTACGCAATGCTGTACCAGAATAGAAAAGAATGTGGAAGGGGCAGTTCCTCCAAAGCATTGTAGAGTGAATGCCAAAATACAAAGAAAAAAGTACAGAAATGAAAGGTTGAGGAGGCCATAGAAAGATTTCTTCACCTTCATTTTGTGTAGGGATCAGTCTAATAATAGACTTCCAAAACATTTAGCGTCTTGTCCTTTTGAATCCAGACTTTGTGAGGAACCTCAGCACCCAGAGCTTGTGCCTGCTATAATTCCCTGAGAACAAGATATTTATGTCTCCCCAGAATTGATTGGACCAGTAGTATTAAGACACTGATTTCAAAAACATGTTTTTTTTATTAAGGACTTTGGATTTTGTTCCTCTTTCACACAGAAGGGTGACAATAGTCAGCAGAACAAGAAGAAGGGTGAATAAGAGAAGAAATAACTCCCTGGTTACCAATATGTTTTACTTTAATAGTTCTGTTCATAGACCAACCATTCTATTACTTAAATAATCTGGAAGGGGAAAAGGACAAACCACTGAAGTTAGAAAAAAAAAAAGTAAAGCACAGAAATAGAAATGCTCAAGCCAGGTAGGCTATGCCACAAATGTAAAATGGTTTGATGCTGAGTTGAAGATATGAGCACTACTAGAGAAAAAAAATACTAGCAGTATTCCATATTTAGCAATCAGGGTAGGCCTTGTGCAGAATTGTAAAAGCAAACTAAAGCAACAGATCTCTATGCAGAGCCTACAGTATGTTGGCCATAATTTAAGCACCACCTGGGGAGCAAAGTAAATATCACTTTGTCTACTTTCATGAATCTTGCAATCTGTTGAGGAATACCTGCCACAAGCAGGCTAAAAAGTTAGGTAACTAGGGTGGCTTGGTGGATAAAGTTCTGGATCTCGAATCAAGAAGACCTGAGTTCAAATCCAATCTCAAACACACTCACTAGCTCTTTGACCCTGGACAAGTAACTTAACCTCTATCTTCCTTGGTTTCCTCAGCTGTAAAACAAGGATCATAATAGTATATACTTAATAGGGTTTATATGATAATCAAATCAGATATTTATAAAAATGCTCAGCATAGTTCCTAGTGTTGCTGTCTGAGAGGCTGAGATCCCTCAAAGACTGGAGTACAGGACAGGGTTGTCTGGAATGAATTCACAGACTCAAGCATTCTTAAAGTCAAGGTGGCAAAGATTTATTGTTATGTTTTTCAGTGGGCAAGGATTCTTAAGGAACCTGTGAGAGACTGAGGATGGAGCTAGGGTTTATATGGAAAAGGGCATGGGAAAGGAATGCCAGGGATACTGATTAGGTAATCCAAAGGTCTAAGTGTCTTTGGGAGCTATGGATGGGAAAGTGCAGGGAGTATACCAGACAGGGAGGGAGATGACAGAGGTACGGATCTTGGGAGTCTGGCAGGAGGAAGAGTCCTTGGGCCAGCCAAGAACAAAACTCCTTGGGCCAGAAAAGACACCCCTCTCTCTGTCCTGATCAGAGAATACTCTGCAACAAGGGAAAGTTTTCACACAAGACAGAAGCTTACTAAGGAATTGAGAGGCTTCCAGAGACATGATCTGAGGGCTGGGGCCTGAGCAACCCAGCACTCTCTCACCCAGCTTTGTGTAGCTGCACCAGGAAGAGAGAGAAAGGTCTTGCTAGGACCCATGCATGAGTAATTGCTGGGCCCAGTGGGCTGGGGAGTGATTGTTCGAGACAGTGTTTCTGAGACTAGGGAGAAATTGGGGTCCAAGTACAAGCACAACCACCCAAGCACCCCATCACCAGCACATAGTAGGTGTCTAATAAATGTTTATTCCCTTCTCTTTCCCTAAAAGTTACATTACAACATAAGATTTAAATACCTATTCAAGCAATAGCACATAGGTCTCTAGGGAATAAATGAATGAAACAAAGTATATCAGCAATTTATGTCCTGACTCCTCAAGAGCGCTTTGCTTTGTTTGCCCTAATTAATGATCTGTGGTACCCCTTCTTAGACCTGTCTTCCTTGGTACTTTTTTATGTTCAGGATCTCTACTCTTCCTCTCTCCATGCCCCAACAAAACACATCTCCAACAATAGCTAAACTTACTTGTCCTGGGTCATATTTTGTAAAATCACAAAATGACTCAAAATTGGAATGTTTCTTAAAGGTCATTTAGCCCAACAAATCCCATCCTCTCTACCATAGCACACAGTCCCACCACCAAATACTCATCCAGTATTTCCTAAAAGATATTTAGTTATGGGAATCCATTACCTTCCAAATAAAATCATACATTTTTAAATGGTTCTGATCTTTAAAAAGTTCATTCTTATATCAAGCTGAAATATATCTATTGATAACTTCTACTCATTCATCCAGTCTCTTCTCCAGTAAGCATGTTCAATCCCTTTTCCATGTGAAATCTTTCATGTACATGAAGACAGTTATCATTTTAAATAGCTCTTCACAAGATAGCATTGACAAGTTGTTAACAATGTATTTGCCAGGTGTCATGGAAAGCTAATCAAAAGAGCTTTAAAAGAGAGAGACAGGGAGGGAGAGAGGGAAAGGGGAGGGAGCAAGAGAGGGGAGGCGGTGAGGGGAGGGAGAAAACAGACTGCACATCTCTAAAGGTAACTACCAGAGAAAATAGCATCAAAGATACCCAATAGCAGGTGAGACTCCCCAAAATTCGCAGGACTCAAAACTTAGCTGAAGAGTTGGTAGCAAAACCCATGGCCTCAAGTGTCTATATCCAAAAGCCCAATTTAGATAACAGACAAAAGGAAATAGAGGTTCTAATGCAAGGTAGGGAATTTGACCTTGAGACTAAGTGGGGTAAAATTCATGTCTGGATCAAAGCTCAGTATTGATATACTGTTTTCAAAAGATACATGCCAGGTAAAAGGGGGTGAGATAGATAACATTCACAGTTCTGGTAGATGTTTAACAACCAGATCTCTGAGGAAAAATAAACTTTTAAGTTTAATCTGAATTATTTTCTCCATCATTTTCTTAAGTCTAGAATAGCAACAAAATAATAAATCTAGGCCTGATATGTAGCATTTGCTTATTACTGAGGTTTAAATGCTCACAGTGAAAATTTAGCAATCAATTTCCTTGAAAGCCAGCCAAAGTTGGTTCCAGCAATATGTTAAGAATGCATAATTAGGTGAAGAGTTTCAGGAACCAGAGGGGGAAATAATGATAAGGGACTTCAAGACATCTGATACATGGAGTTCTCTCTCTTCAAAAAGAAAATAATTTATTAACTTATTGAGGTATTTAAGTGATAATTTCAACTTTCAAAAAATTAAAGAACCAACAGGGACATTTTATTCTGGATCTGATTTTCACCAACAAAAAGGAATTAGTTACTGTGGTAATGATAGAAACCTTGTAAGGAAATAACTCCTATATTCTAGAGTTTATGAGAGAGGAGAGGAAAACAGAATGGTCTATAGTCCAGTAAACATGATAATTTCTTGGAAAAAATCTAAGAACAGATTTTTAAAGCAGTAGTTTGTGGACACTAAATAAAAGAATTAATGATTGCTAAGAATCAGAATGATTTCAACAGGTCATGTCAAAGTAACGTGGTTGACTTTTTTTGAAAAGTTCACTAGATTAGTAAATCAGGGAAAGTTATATGCATTGCATATATAGATTTCATCAAATCCTTTGACAAAGTCTCTCTCCTATTTTTAAGGACAAAATAGAGAGATGGAGTCTAAATAAAATCAGTTAAGTGAACTTGTAACTAATAGAATGACCTTCAAAGATTAGTCATCATAGTATTCAATGACAACTTAAAGGGAGATGTTCCAGAGATCTGTGCTTACCCATGTTCAATTTAATGACTATTGTTATTGCTGCCAAGGATAAAGGCAAATATCACATGCTTTCAAATATGTCAATGGCACAAAGATGATAAAGATAGGTAACATGTTGTCTGATAGAGGGCTTCTTAACATTTTTGATTCTGGACCCCTTTAACGATCTGATGAAGCATATGGATGTCTTCTCAAAATAATATTTTTAAATAATAGAATTAAATATTCAACTAGCTCAAGTTTGGTAAAACTAAAGATGTATTTTTTTAACTATTCAAACTTCTTGGCCCCCTGAAATTTATCTACAGACCTCAGTTAAGATTATTGGATCTAAAGAGAACTTGACAGGTTAGAACAATGATCTAAATTTTTAAAAAATGAAATTTATAAGGATATATGGAAATATATTGGAGTTCAGAAATTCACCTGCACAAAACAAAATCAAGAAGACATGCCTAAGCAGTTCATCTGAAAAAGATTTGGTATGCAATTTTAAAAACTGGATAAAAAGAAACTAAAAATCTCTAAATAAACACTTACTTGGAAATCCTAAAAATTAAAGATGAAATTAATAATATTAAGTGTAAAAAAATTTGAATTAATAAATAAGACCAGAAGTTAATTTTATGAAAAAAACAATAAATAGATAAACCATTGGTTAATTTGACTTAAAAAAGAGAGAGAAGACCAAATCACTAGTATCAAAAATGAAAAGGACAAATATATCATTTATGAAGATGAAAGTAAAGCAATTTTAAGGATTTATTTTGCTCAATTGCATGTCAATAAATTTCACAATTTAAGTGAAATGGAAGAATACTTACAAAAATATAAGTTGCCCAGATAGGAAGAATAGAATATGTAAAGAGACTTATTTTAGAAAAAGAAATTGAATGGATCATGAATGAGACTTCTAAGAAAGAAGTACCAGGACCAGATGGATTTACAAGTGAATTCTATCATGCATTTAAAGGTCAACTAATGCCAATATTAAATAAATTATTTGGAATAAAAGGCTAAGAAGGGATCTTATCAAACTCTTTTTATGAAACAAATATGATTTTGATACCTAAACCAGGAAGAGTAAAAACAGAGAAAGAAAATTAAAGACCAATTTCATTAGTGAATATGGGTGCAAACATCCTAAGTAAAATGTTAGCTAGAAGATTACAACAATATATTACAAAGATTATATATTTTGACCAAGTGCTATTTATACCAGAAATGCAATGCTGCTTTAACATAAGGAAAAGTATTAATATAATTGATGATATCAATAATAAAATAAATCATGATCATATCAATAGATAACAGAAAAAGTTGTTGACAAAGTACAACACTCAGTTCTATTAAGGACACTTGAAAGTATTGGTATAAATGGATTTTTCTTTAAATTGATAAAAAGCATTTATCTAAAACCATCAGCAAACATTATGTAATGAGGCTAAGCTGGAAGCCTTCCTAATAAGATCAGTTGTGAAACAAAGTTGCTCAATGTCACCAATAATATTTAACGTTTTATTGGAAATCCTAACAATAGCAATGAGAAGAAAAAGAAATAGATGGAATCAAAATAGGGAATAAGGTATCTCTTTTTGCAGATGATGTGATGATATACTTGGAAAACCCCAAAGACTCAACTAAAAAGTTAGTTGAAACAATTAAAATTTTAGCAAAGTAGCAAGATATAGAGAAAATCCACATAAATCATCAGGATTCCTATGTATTACAAACAAAACCCTTTAAGAAGAAATAGTAAGAGATATCCCATTTAAAATAACTCTAGACAATAGAGAATACCTAGGAATATACCTGCCAAAACAATCCCAGAAACTATGTAAACAAAATGATGAAAAAAATAATTTTATACAAATAAAATGATTTAAATAATTGGAGGAATATTAGTTGTTCATGGATAGACAGGGCCAATATTATAAAAATGATAATTTTGCCTAAACTAATTTGTATATTCAATGCCATCCCAATTAAATTACCAAAAAGATTATTTTACTGAATTAGAAAAAAAATAACAATTCATTTAGAAGGACAAAAAGTCAAGAATTTCAAGGCAACTAGAGATTTAGCAGTACCAGATCTTAAACTATATTATAAGGTAGTACTTGTCAAAACTATCTGGTACTGGTTGAGAAACAGAAAGACAGATCAATGGAAAAGAGTAGACATTCAATTTATAGCATCAAATAAATAAAGTAACCTTGTATTTGACAAGTGTAAAAACCTAAGATTTGGGGATAAGAATTCATTATTTGGTAAAAAAAAAAAATTGTTGGGAAAACTGGAAAGCAGTATGGAAGAAAATGGACATAGATCAATTTCTTATACCATTTACCAATATAAGGTCAAAATGGATACATAACCTAGATATAGAGAGATATTACAAGAAAATTTGAAGAACATGGAACATATTACTTATCAGACTTACGGATAGGTGAACAATTTATGAATAAAGAAGAGATAGAGAGCTGAGTAAGGCATAAAATGGATAATTTTAATTGCATTAAATTAAAAAAAGTTTGTACAAATTAAACAAATATAGCCAAGATCAGAAGAAAAGCATAAAATTGGGAAAAAAGAAAAATTACAGTTTTTTCGGGTAAAGGTTTCATATCTCAAATATATTAAGATAATTTATAAGAATACATACATAAACATATGTATGTATTATGATACATATAATACATATATATGTATATATTATATATATATTTGTGTCTAATAGTAGCCATCTTTAGGGTGGGAGGAAGAAAAAAATAAAAAAAACAGAAATTTACATGATAGCTTTATTATGTTTAAAAGGAATAGCAAATTGTAAAGAATATACTTGCAGTTACGTGTGCAATATTTTTTTATTATGCTATGTTATATAAAAGCTTATTTTATTCCATAAATTAAAAATTTAATAAATAAAGAAAACTATTTGGGGACTTTTTATTGGGTTAAAAATTCAATGTCAATCATGTGTCACAGCAACCGCACATATGATTTTAAGGTGCATTAATAGAGTAAAAAATTCCAGAACAAGGTAAGTGATGATTACTCTATAGTCTGCTCCAAATGGAGCATTGTGCTCAATTCTAAGAACCAAAATAGAGACCGTTCATTTAAAATTTAATTCAAAGGAAGGTAACCAGGGTGAAAAATATTGGAGACCAGGTGCTTCCAAGAGCAATTGATGACCTTGGGGAATTTTTATCTGGAGGAGGTGAATGGAGTTCTAGAACTAGAATCAGGAAGATTTGAGTTAAAATCCAGCTTCAGACACTAGCTAAATGTCCTTAAGCAAGTCACTTAACTTCTGTCTGCCTTAGTTTCTTAGTCTGTAAAATGAAAATAATAATAGCACTCACCTCCCAGGGTTATGATGAGAGGAAAATTAGATTATATCTGCAAAGCATTTTGCAAATCTGAAAATATTATAGAAATGCCAGTTAATTTTGTGTGTGTGTGCCTATCTGTCTGTCTGTCTCTCTGTCTGTGTGTGTACAGCATGGCTTCCTCTAAGTATATGAAAGTCCTTAGGTGAAAGACAAATGAGAATTTTTTTTCTGATTGTCCTAAGAGACTAGAACTAAAAGTAGAAATTGAAGGGAGGAATATCAACATGAGGGTAACCATTCCACAAATTAGAGCTGTTCAAAAGTGGAGGGGCTGGCTCAACTGGAATTGCTTTTGTCTATGCTAGAGGTCTTTGAGCAAAGGTTTGAATGGCCTCTGGTTAGGGATGTTCCATGTGGCCTCACTGTTTATGTATGTATTGGATTAAACTATCTCTGAGGTCCCTGTAATTCTGAGATTCCATGATTCTTATATCAGGATGTTATTCATTGTTTTAACCAATCACATTTTGAACAATGAAGGAATGAATCTCTAATGGTGGGATTTCAGGGACCATTACAAATTCAATTGGAGGGATATTTGGAAGTCAGTGGAGCCTTACATGTGCCTACTCCGATAAAGATTGGCCCAGCCAAAAAAGCTGCTATCACCAAATTCAAAACATAGACAAGGAAAATCTCCATCCACTCTAGGTCACCTCCCCCAACCCTTACCAAAGAGTGTTTTCTTCAATGTTCATATATTAGATATCTCTGCTTCATTTTAGTCTCTGTACTTTTCTAGGCATGGAGGTGGGAGGGAGGGGAGAATAGTGTCAATCCCTAATAATCGTTTCACTACTTCAGTCATCCTATTTTGATGCAGCCTGAAAGAGAATTAGATTAATGATTTGAAATAGGAATGAAGTCATCTACACAAACATTTTAGGGTAAATATTTACTAGAGAAATTTAAATTTTAACCACCTAGATTCAGGAGGGTAACACAGCAAAAGGGTGTGTGTGTGTGTGTGTGTGTGTGTGTGTGTGTGTGTGTGTGTGTATGGTATGTAAGAAATTCAGCTTTTATATATAAATCTTTCCAAATTTCAAGGACTTTCATTTTATCCTTCTCAGTATTTCTTCCAAGAAAAGACATGTTCTCTAACTTAGTAGATGTTTTCACAAGTTTCTGTGACTAGGGGGCAAAAAAAAAATCTAGTAACAGCTATCTGATAAGAGACAGCCTCATCAATAGCAAGGCTGCTGCTCCAATAAGAGAAAGGCTACCTGTCTCAGGGCTGGTGCTTGGAGCCTTCCCAGCTTGATGTGACCTATTTGTGTTCCACTGGCTCAGATTTAGAGAACTGAAAGTTATGTTTGTACCATGATGTGAGACTAAAGTGGGACCTCAGTGAACAAAGTGAAATAAAAGCCTTAGAAACATATAGACATAACACTGTGAAAAGAGGTGTGAAGGGCTCTAATTCTCACATCTGGAAGCTATTTGTCTCTAAAACCTTGTTGCCCTCTTTTCCTCTCTTTCCCTTCCTCTCTATATCCTTCTCTGCCTCCCTTTCTCCATCCTTCCTTACCTTTTTTCTTCTTTCCTGTCCTTTCCTCTTTTGTCTCTCTTCTCTCTCTTACTTACTTCTTCCTTCCTCCCTTTCCTTTTTTCTTTTCTTCATTCTCTTTCTTCCTTCTTTCTTTATCTCTCTCTCTCTTTCTTTCTCTTTCTTTTTCTTTTCCTTTCCTTTATTTCTCTCCCTTTCCCTCCTTCCCTTTTTTCTTTCTTCTCTTTTCTTTTTTCCTTTCTTTTTTCTTTCCTTTTCAGTTTTTTCTCTCTTTATCTTCTCTTCTTTTCCTCTTTTTCCAGAAAGAAGATGCTCAAATACAACCACATTTGCATGAAGCTGTACAAAAAGATTCATTAACAAAATAAATAAACTTTGATGACATAAAGAAAAAAAAAAGAAAACATTATTCTTTTCATAGCTTGCATTTATGAAGAAAGAGAACCTAAGGATAATCTTCCACTCCCCAGCCACACTACTGCTAAAAATCACCTTTTATGTCTCCTTTAGCATACAATCATCAGTTGTTGATGCTCAGTGTAAAGTGTCAACAAAGCATGGCAATAAAGAAAACAATTATTCATATTTACCTGAATAACGTGAAATAAAAAAATAAAACATTATGCTTCTCTTGCTTTATAAAGTTAATGTGTTTCAATGATAGCTGCTACCTATATTTATACTATATTAGAGTTAATATTATATTACATTTTAAACTTGCAAAGTACTTTCCTTGCAACAACTCTTTGAGGTAGATAGGTCAAATAACAGTTTTCTTATTATACAGAGAAGGAAATTTAAGCAGACAAAGTTATGTACCTAAAGTCTGCCAGTCTAATAAGTCACGGAAATAAGACTCAAATCTTGGTCATCAGACACCAAATCCAACTTCTTTTTACTACACCATGCTGTTGTGTTGCAGTTTTCATTGGGAAGGGTATGGTAGACCTATGATATCATTGGTACAAGGAACTCTTAGGTCAGGAAATCACTTCTACCAATGCAAATTTGTACCTGCTTTTGATATCCAAAAGGCAGCCTCTAATTCTGTAGCTTTAAGTACCTCAGCCCTCCAGTCTTTCTGTTAAAAGTAAATAAAGCCAATTATCTATAAGCAAACATTTATGTTTTCCCATGGAGCACATTTTTAATGCAGTCCTGCTATTTAGTATGAATTACAAAATACTTTTTTCATATTGCTTGAAAGTTATAATTTGGAGAGGAAATACATACATACATATTTTTTCTTTGTTAAAAGTACTCCAATAGTTACCACCCTCCACACCCCCATTCACATCTTTGTAATGTCATTACACATTATAACTATGATTATCTTTTTTTAAAAAAAAAAAAAAAGGTTCTTTCTCATACTGGCCACGTAGGCTTTTTCTCCTAATTCTTTGTATAGTCATTGCTTCCACATAATGAAGGAAAACTGAAGAGCCATTGGGTAGATTTACAATGTGATCCACTGCATGTCTTTACAGTGAATGTCCAATAACTCTGGGACCTTGCAGAAATCAAAACTTATTGCTTAACTTAAGCAATCTGTGCCCTATAATCTGGGTGAAAGCAAATATATATTTGTAGCTTAAGGCCATGCGTGGAGAATAGATATACGACATGAAAAGTTGTAGCACTTGTGTGTGTGTGTATGTGTGTATAAATTCATCTTTCTAGTCATTCTCAGTATCATTTTTCACAATTGAAAAGCTTTATCCTCGTTATGTGATATGCCATTTCTAGCTATAAAAATGAGTAATGCTTTTTGAGAAATGTTTGATTAAAAAAAGATACAAACAACTTGCTGTCAAGTTTTAGTTTTTAGATACAAATTGTGCATTTTACAACTTTACCCAAATAAATGTTATCTTTCCCAAGAGGTCACTGCTCAGAAATGCATAAAACAAGAGTTATTGGTGCCATAAAATTACTTGGTACATCTGACAGGGAAAAGCAACAACAAGTGAAAAAAAAATTACATACCCAGATAGTCTAAGCATTGTCTCTATATAGAACTTTAGAAGACCGCTATAGTGCACTATGGGAGACAAGCAATCATTGTACACAGAAGATGCATAAAATAATCATCCTTACTTACTCGTTAACCAATGAAAACACTCTAGGTCCTTGGAATTGCCCTTTCTCTTGCATTACTATTGCTACCATCCTGAAACAGGTTCATATCACCCTATGTCTCAATTACTATAATATGTGTGACAAAGACGGTCTAGGGCAGGGGTGGGGAACCTGTGACCTCAAGGCCACATGTGGCCTTCTATGTCCTCAAGTGAGGCCCTTTGACTGAATCCAAACTTCACAGAATAAAACCCCTTAATAAAAGGATTTGTTCTATACAACTTGAACTCAGTCAAAAGGTCACACCCAAGGACCTAGAAGGCCACATGTGGCCTTGAGGCTGCAGGTTCCCCCACCCCTGGGCTAGGCCAAGATTGATAAGGTCAGAAAATGAGGCCCCTGTTGAAAATGTCTCTCTATATAGATTGTAAACATTCCCATTGTTATTACATTTGTGACTTTATGAATGAGTCATGACTAGTGCACATTTAAGCTGTAGTCTTGAACTTTGCTTCTAAAAGAGAATAAAGGGAGAAAGAGTTGAGAGACACAGATAGGTGAAAAATTACGCACAAAGTGGAGACCCATATCTTGTATATGAGATAGGGAGAGGAACTATATATACAGACCAAATGTTTTCTCAGCCCCAAATATAGGGGCAATGGAAAGGCAGTGAGAGAACAGAGAAAAAGTTCTGAGAGACCCAACCAGTAAAAGAATTCCTGATTCTGGCTCCTGGAGAGAAGAAGAAGCATTGTCTTCAAAGTTCAATATGTGATAATACTGATGGTGATGATAATGTTTAAATAGTATAGGACATCAGAGAAAAGTCATTGATATTAACTGATACGGATTTAACAAAGTAAGAAGAGAAAAACTAAAAATGTGGTTGAACTAGGTAAAAGTATTGCTGATTAAAGTTATTTATATAAATTTCTTTAAATTTATGTATCTTATATATTTATATAAATATATAAATTCCTTCTTGTATGCTCAGTTACCATGTGGGATAATAATTATATATATTTAAATATGCCTGAATATCATTTTAATACTTTTTTATTTAGTTCTGAAAAAATCCACACATATATATGCTTCACTCACAAAAATGTATTTTGTTCTCCAATTTTTTTCCATATATGTAAGTCTTGCTGCTCCAACTAGATGGTTACTTGTTAAGTTCCTAAGACAATGGGTTATAATTTATTTCTTTTATATGCTCCATAGCACTGTGAAAAATGGAGAATATATTATGTGTTTAGTAACTATATGGTGACTCGAATACCCTGGAAATCACTGATTGACTTTGTCTATACAGACAAAAATAATTTAGTCAGATTTATACATTTCACACAATTTTCTCTCAAATAACTAGATTTTTAAGTGGACATTGTAGAGGAGATAAAAGTAATGGATTTGTCTTTTGACATTCTGTTGGACCCCAGAGGCTGGAACTAGGAGTAATAAATAGAAGCTGGAAAAAGGTAGATTTTGATGCAATATAAAGAAAAATGTCCTATTAACTATATTAGAGCTATGTATATTCATCATGGGCTACCCTGGGAAGTAGCGTTTTTTTCTACCACTATAGGTAGGTCTTCAAGTGGATGGTAAAGGGCCACTTATTAGAGATGTAGTGAAGATTCATACTCATTTGCTTAGAAGTTCTTTCTAGCTCTAAAATTCTGTAATTCTCTAGAAACACATATGATTGAGGATGGAAAGCCTATGTTAGTTATTTTTCAATGAATTTAGGCAATTAAATGAAAAATGGCACTTAGATAACTACACCTACCCCTGTCCTATTCTTCTTCTATCACTTTAACCCTGCTGTCTAGAGCAAACTATTCAGGAATTACTCAGGTCAAAATGCGGAAGATACGGGAGAGAAAAGACATGAGGAAAACAATTGTGTATAACACAGAAAACTTTAGTCTCTTGATAGTCTCTCCTCTCTAACTTCAGTCTGATAGGTTCAGAGGAAGGTAGAGAGTGAAGTAACCCCAAATATGAAGGGATAAGGTCTTAGATCTTATTTAGCTTATATGATCAAAATAGAGGAAAACTTTAGAAAGGCTGTTTCGTATAGATTTCTTTGTCAAATCAGACTTGGCATTTACATCTCATCAGTACCTTCTGCTCTTCTGATTGGAGGTCAGAGCCATGAGCTCCAAAACTTTCAATTAAGGAGAGAGTCCAAGACAGCCAAATCCTCATTTTCCAATAGCTGAGTCACACTGCTGTTGGGCTTCTTTGGATATCACCATCATGTCTCAAGCCAGGCACTTTCTTCCTCTGTCACCTTCCGTCTTCCCCTCACTTTTCTTTTTGTGTATTGTCTTTCTCAATTAGACTCTAAGCTTCTTGAGATCAGGGGGTGTCTTTCTTTTTCATATTTGTATCCCAAGAATTTTAGTACAGTGCTTGGCACATTTCTTGACTGATTGAGAATTTTATATGTGAATATTTTCAAAACATTGTAGTTTCATGCTTTCTTAAGCTTTTTTTTCCAATGGAGATTAATAAGGTTTTATTGATAACTCAGTGTCATTATTTATGAATAGCAATTTGCTATAATTTTGTTATGTTACAGTGGTGCCTCAAGGGAGCAGTTGAACTGTACAGAGATATATGCTCTTACCCTAAATAGCCCCAAATTTTTGTATGTTTAAGCTATGTGTTATATCAGCTTCTAATAATGTTTCTGTCTAGTCCCAAGACAAAATGTCAATAGTCACTTCTAACTCCTCGCTCTTGGGCAGTGTGACTGTCTGTACTGCCTACACAGTCTCACTGGTAGGTGAGACTAGAGGAAGGTACTCTGGTTGGGAACCTTTCTTGGCATAGGATAGTAAACTTATAGACTCCAAGAGTTTAGAGGGACCTTAAATGATTGTTCTGCAGGGACATTGAGCGAATGCAGTCAAGAGAAGAGGAAGGGCTCAGTCCAGAGAACAGGAAGAAATGAAGCAAAACACTAAAACTGGAATGGAAGTTAACGATTGAGAACAATTTTTTTCATTTTACAGATAATGAAACTAAAGTCCATAGAGGTTGAATGGCTGTGTACAAGATCAAACTGAGAGTATGTGACAGAGACTCCCACACTTTTGGCCCAGAGATTTCTCCACTATACCCTGACTATTTGTACATAGCTAACTATGAGTTAAGAGGTGTAACTACAGCATAATCAAAAAGACTTTTTGGTGAAGATGATAGGGGAGCCCGTCCTGGAAGGGTAGTTAGTATGCATTCATTCATCAAGTCTTTACTAACATAGTAACAAACACTGTGCTAAGCACTGGGAACATAAATACCAACCAAAAGAAAGACGTAACCTGACTTCAAGGAAATTATACTTTAATGGGGAAAGTGACATATACTGTAAAAAGAAAGTTGAAGAGTGGATGAGGTGAGAAGGTACTTCCCCCAAGGGCATTGTGGAGAAAGAAATCTAGAGAGTCTGAAGAGGAATGAAGGAGTGAACATGACTGGGCTGGACACTTCTTCAAAATGGAGGTTCTTGAAGGAACTGACCAATCAGAGGGAAGGGCTGCAAGAGTGGAAGGATCCTCCAGGATGATAAATCCATAGGGGAATGATGGAAAAGAAACCCAAAAAATTTAGGAATGGAGTCTAGAGAGTACCAAAGGAAGGATTCTAGTGTTAGTAATATAAAGGGACTTTTCAGAGATGAGAATTAGTCCTGGCAAATGTGAGAAAGACAAGATATTAGATTTAGAGGTGGAATGAATTATCAGAGGCAATCTAGTCCAATCCCTTCATTATATACATGAGAAAACTGAGGCCCAGAGAGGTTAAGTGATTTGCCTAAGACCATACAGGCAGAGACAGAAGAACAATTGGACCCAGATTCTCTGACTCCAAAGCTTCTTTCTAATTTTCCAGAATCCAGCTATTTTTCTGAAATTGAAGCAGGTACATAGTGTTCCTCTAGTCTCATTGCTGTGGTACCAAAATGGTGCTTTTTTCCTTCTCAGGACTAAATTATCTCTTTGGATTTGGAGATCTGAAGACTAGAGTGCTACAAATTATATGTGACCAAATCTTTTCAAGACCTGATTTTCTGGTCATTTTTCCATATCCATTCCTATACTTCACTTGGCAAAGCTATCTTTCTAATAAATTCACCTAACTGGTAAATTAAACCTAGAGGAGAATGTTTAAACACATTTAGGAGAAAAAATATAAGTTGTTTGGTTATTTTTTAATCACACTGAGTGTTCTAAATAGACTTAAAAACAGAATCTAAACATGACACTACATATCATTCTATAATTGATTTCTTACTGTGTCCTTCAGCATCTCCTTTTTTTTGTCCTGGCTACATTCACACCAGAATCAGTCAAGGATAATAAGTGTGTATTTTCTCCCCTGGATTAAATGGGGAAAGGGACAATGGTTTATGTGATAACTGGTTTTTAGTTAAGGGTAGGAGGCATTCTAGTCTAATGTTCAACAACAGCATTCCCAAATCCCTAGTCTCTTCCTGTCCTATGGTAACCTAGCTGTACTTCATTTAGGTATACAGTGCCCTTGTGTTCTATTTCCTCCCATTTTCTTTGAAATCAGCTCACTTTAGTTTCTATGAAACTCTGCTGGTAAGACAGTAATCACTGTACCTGCTTAAAGTATAACTCCACCCAAATGTATCTGCATTTTAACATGAATGATGGCTAGCCCTTAAACTAAGAGGATAAATTCTTACCAATAGAATTATAGGCATCAGTCAGTTTTGGGGTGGGAAGGTGAAGTTACAAAATATTCAAGTCCATTGAAATCACATCAAGGGTGGACAAACTCAGGGTTATTACCGGGGCAGTGCAGATGAAACTTTGTCCCAGGCACTGACATGTGTTGTGTACTTTCTTCTTAGAACTGTCCAATGATCACCATCCCCATTTCTCACTGGACTCTACCTCCCCATTCATCTTTAGAGAAAAAAATACATTGGAATAATCTGAGAAAGCAGGGTCACAGTCCAAGGGAAGTTAGGGGAGGAGGAAGAAGTTCTGAAGGCAGTTTCTATCTAAGCATAGCTATGATAACATCAAATTGCCACTGCTGCCAGTGGTGCAAATAATCTCCCTACCTTGAACTACAGCTTCTCAGTTAAATTTGTCCTAGGTGGTAGGATTTTTAGATAGAGCTGCAATCACATGTCAAGTAGAAAGAATCCCCTTCTAGATATGGGTGAGAGGGGATGCTATTTCATGGCTTTCAAAGTATCTCATCACTATCTCTAATAGCCATAAGATATTGCCTATTTAGGCAAGGACTAGGAAGGTCTCTAAATGTGGAGAATCAATGATCATCACTTGAATAACTCAATAAAATTCTTCGGATAGACAGATAATCAACACAGAAGCCATTTAGTCATTAAAATGTTTTCAATACAAATAAAATAGAATGACACAGCACCTACACAGGAAGTGCCTCATTTCTTATTCCTTTGAACGTGGATATTGTCTGTGATTCTGATCCTTATAGTCTGCAAAGACTGGGGCTGGAAAAGGTGTCGAAAAGAAGGTCAATGAGGTGGGCATCAATAATAAATACAATGAGGATAGCACAGGCAAACCAAATCCAGGCCTAGACCTCTAATTAAATTTAGTGTACAAAGCAGCCCTCCAGTAAAAGGAATCCTATTTTTATTGTACATTAAGATACGGGCTAAGAGGTGAAAAGTTTACCTCATGCTGTTTATTTGGCTCATCACCTTTTATAGTGCCCCATTTCCTCCCTCTAAACCCCTTTTTAAACTCTCCCTCCATCCCTCTTCTGGCTCACAGCCTTAGAATTCTTTATTAAAGCTGAAATGATAGCACAAATATGAAACACTGTCTGAGGATCTTTATCATGGCAGGAGTCCTCTCTCGGCATAAATGACTATCCATTTTCTTTTGTCTTGCTCCATCTCTATTATAGAGTTCTGGAGTGCTTATAAAACTAATCTTTAGCCACACATGTCCCCAATATCATCTGCTACCAATGCACATGCAATCCTACCTTAATTAAATAGGCAAACAGAAGTAGAATTCCCTGGCACTGCAAGGGAGCTATGTGTCAATCAGTTGATCAAGGACCTTGTCCTAGAAAGTGGATTGAGCTGGAAGCTGAGAACCCAGGGATCAAGTTCAGGCTAGACCAAGTAGTTACCTGATTTCTTTGTAGTGTTCTCCTCACTTATGTGACAAGAAAGTTGGACTAGAACAAAACTAAGGCTCCTTTTAGCTCCAAAATTCTAATCTTCTATGGAATACAAATATTATACTTCTAATCAATTAGTAAGTAATTAATTAACATCTAGAACACTCAAGGTACTATCTGTGCTAGCACTCTATGTAATAGGTTTAATTTAGTTAAATTTAAAAATTAAGTGGCTATGATGTGCCAGGAACTTGCTGTATTAGGTACTGGAGATATACAACAAAAATGAAGCCAGTTCCTGTTATCAAGGATGTTACATCATTCTGGATGAACTTAAAGAGTAAGACATGATTTTCACTCTCAAGGAATTTACAATTTAGATGAGAGGATAAGATCTAAATGTATATATACATATAGATATCTATATACACATATATGTATTAATGTGATTAATTATCATGAGTGAGATAGATAATAAGTGTTATGTATCAGAAGAGGTCAAAAACATCATGAGCTGGGGTGATAATTTAGGTTTGCTGTAGAATATGGGCTCTGTTTCTGTTTTTCAACATTAAACATTTGCATCTTTAATTATATTCAGAGATACAAAAATGGATTGATTCTGATCTTTGCTTATTTACATGTGACAAATAACATTCTGTTCCTTTATGTACCCCCTTTGATCAGTTAATCTTATTCTTTCTATGTACATGGCATTTCACACTCCCTCTCTTCCCTTTATCAGGATAATATTTCCTTCTTAACTTTATCTTTAAGTATTCACTTCCCTTAGACTCAGTTCAGGTACTTTTAGCTCCATACAGCTTCCCTGATCACACCACTTCTAAACCCACCTCTCCTCACCCCATCCCCAGTGAAAGTTATAGAAAGTGATGTTTTTCTTCTCAAATTGTTCTAGAGATCTTGGTCTAAATCATTCCTCTTTCCCCCACCACATTTTATCTTGTATCATGTATATTTTTGTAAAGGTTGAATCCTCCAGTCCACCTCTAGTAATATGTAAACCCTTTGGGTATAAGGTCTGTGTTATTTTTATCATTGTGTCTTCCTCTTTGTATCTTCAGGAATGGGTCTTGCATATATTGGAGGAATAGATTAGGTGAATTAAATCCAATGAATGGGATGCTAGAGATTACAATGTAATAGGCTGACCAGGATCTTGGCATCATGACCTCCTTCAGAGGCATTTTTGAACTTTGTTAGTTCAAATTTGGTGTTGGTATGAAGTAATGCACTTAGAAGTCATTGAAAAATGAACAAAAAAGGTCTCTTTTGACCTAATAAAGCAAGGATATGCAACAAGGATGTAGTGATGTTGACCTTCTTTGGACATGGCCTTTCTTTTCTTTATATGGAAATGTGTCTGTTCTTCTGATCATTTGGTCAAACCAACTGCACAGTGGATATAGATCATTGAACTTGGAGTCAGAAAGAACTGAATGTCAGACTTCTGACACTAACTTACTAGCTATGTAATCCTAGATAAGTCACTTAATCTATGTATCACTTTCTTCTGCTGTAAAATGAGGATAATAAAATAGCCTCTCTTCTCAGGACTGGTGAAAGAAGAAAATGAGATTTGCAAAGTGTTTTGCAAATCTTAAAGTGCTATATAAATATTATCTATTATAAGATGAAGGATACAGTGAGGAGTGATTTTTAAAACTCCCCCAAGTCAGAGGGGCCCTCATTCCTGTATGAAAGATTTCTTTATTGATTTCCCCTCAATTCTAGAAATGCTTCTTAGCATTCAAATCTCTCATTATAGCAGCCAAAGTTTATGAAGAATTAGCTTTATATTGTTTCTCTGCAAAATGAGTCCTAGCTCTCCATAGTTGCTTATTCTCTTCATCCATGGTGATCAAAACAGACTCTAGAAAAGATGATAGAACAGCAAGTCATCTCTTAGACTTCCCATGTGAGAGTAAAACTACAATTCTGTGAGATTCCATTCTTCTTGTTTCAGGCAACTAGCATTTATTAAACACCTACTATATGCCAGACACTTTACCAAGTACTCAAAATAAAAAGAAAATTTAAAAAAAATTAGCTCCTGCTCTTACCATTGGTAAAGTAACATCATCCATAATCTATGTGGAAGAGGTTATTGGAACTTGTGTGACATTTCTCCTCATTACTAAAACTCATACAGTTCCAGAAAAAATCATTTGTGGTACATCAAATTCACATCAATAGCACATACAAAACGTATTCCACAATGCAAAGCACCTACTGATGGGATGATTTCTTTCAAACAATATATATATTTTAAATTGTTCCCACTACCTGGCCCTAATTGAAAACTTTTATTTTAATCCATCAATACATATAATCATAGTGTGGCAAAACAAATTTTCACATTAGCCATACCAAAAATGTTTGCTTCTTTCTGCATTTTAAGTTCAATACCCCTCTGTAAATAAGTGTCATGTTTCATATCTTTTTTTTCTTTTGTATTTGTGGTTTATCATTGCATTGATCAGAGTTCTAAAGTCTTTGAAAGCTTTTTTTCTTTTCCTCAATAATGTTATGTTGCTATTCAGTCAGTTCAGTCAAGTCTGACTCTTCATGATCCCATTTGTGGCTTTCTTGGCAAAGATACTGGTAAAGATACATCTCCTTCTCCATCTCATTTTAAAAATGAGGAAACTGAGACAAACAGGGTTAAATGACTTACGCAGGGTCACACACCAAGGAAGTGCCTGAAGCTGGAAGACTCAGGTCTTCCTGAGTCCAAGCCTGGCTCTCTCTCTACTGTGCCACCTACTTGCCCTAATAATATTATAATTGTACAAATTATTCTAGTTTTGCTTATTTTACTCTATATCAGTTTACAATATGCTTAGTTTCCTCTGAAAATTTTCATTTCATCATTTTACAGCATAATAATATCATATTACATATACTACAATTAATTATTGACCAATAGGAGGACACTTCTTTCCTTTTCAGTGTATCTATAAAAGAATTGTTATAAATATTTTTGTACATACAGATCGTTTTCTTTAAAACAAAATATTCAGGAAACAGGCCTGTCTAGTGGTATAAATGGGCAAAAGGGTATATATGTAGTTTGGTAACTTCTGGGAATAATCAAACTACTTTCCAGAATGCCTTAGCCAATTCATAGTTTTACCAATAGTGCACTAATATGTCTGTTTTCCCACAGTCCATCCAATTCTAGACAGCCAAAAATCAAACTCAGCTAGTATCCATAGACTCCCTAACTTATCTCAAGAGCATCTCATTTACCTGGCAAGATCAGGCCCAGTGTATTGGATTACACTTAACAAACACTGATTCTAACTTTAAAAAAGACTCCATCTTCCTTTAATACTGTGACCTATTAAAGTGCCCTAATGGCATATACATCAACAGTAAGTATGCACCAAAGGAGATAACACTGCTAATAAGAGCTCTCTGCTATCTGGCTTTATCACATTTAATGTGTCTTTTGAAGTTAAAAAACAAGATTATCCTGTAAATGCTTAGAAAGCCACAGCTAATCCTCATCATCATAAAGGAAAGAGGATATTGCTAGCACTCAATATTGGTGCATGGCTGCAAGTTTATTATCACAAAGGGTGAGTATGGTGTCATTGTGATGAAACTCATCCACAGCCTAATTCCAAATGATGTTCCAGTAGCCATGGTAACCAGGCATTTTCCTTCCAGAAAATGCCTCTATTGGTCTTTTTCCATTTGATCCACTGGAGCTTTAGAGTAGTATTGGCTCAGCCTTGAGCAAGTTCAGACTTAAAAGAAAAAGGTCAAGGCAATAGATTTCAAAAAAAGAAAGAAAAGAAGAAAAGGAGGAAAAGAGAGGAAAATTTTTCAGCTGTATTTTTTTTACCTGCAGAACATTTCTAGATAGAGTGGGACTGAGTCTCATACCACAGTGGAAACTTGAGTCTTGAACCCACCCTTAGCCTAAGCATTCTGCAGGGTTGTTGTTGTTTTTTTTTTTTTTCAGTCTTGAGCTGCCTGTTGATTTCCACCAATCAGGAGTGGAGTAGAATCACGCAAGAACATAAGAAGTCCGGGATCATTGAGAGAAAATATTTCTTAAGCATCATTTCTTTTAATCTGATGTACCATACCAGGAATAAAGATCTCTGGATTGTGAAATAACATTCTGTTCTGTTCTATTCTATTCTGCTCCATTCAATTCTACTAATATTTATTAAGAAACTATTAAGTACTAAGCAACATGCTAGGCAAAATGATAAACAATACATAGATATTCTCAAGCACTTAAATATTAGAGAGCTTAGGTAAAGGAGGGAGGGAGGATAAGGGAAATGAAATGAGAGGTAATAAAGTTTTAACTATTTTGTTCCAGTAAGGGATATGAAGGAGCAAATTACTACCTCTACCTAGCCATTAATTTTTCCTGATCTTTAAGCAGTGACCCCTCAGGCTGTATAAACTCTACTGAATAAATAGAATATTTTGCCTAAGAGAGGGAGAGAGACTTGCAAGTTTAGAGATTTGGGGAAAATTTTCTAGCTCAGAATAAATATACATATCTATCTGGAACAAACTAATAATATAAATATGCTAATATAACATATTCAAAGACATCCAAGCATGCTTAGAAATAGTATGGGATTAAATAAGTGTTTGTTGAGGATGGCAGAGGACAGGTCAGGACCCAGCTGAACTCTCCTACCATTCCTCTCCAAACAGCTTTAAAATAATGCCTCAGATAAGATTTTGGAGTGGCAGAACCAACCAAAGGTCAGAGGAAGACATTTATACAGTCTAAGACAATTTAAGAGGTCTGAAGGAGAGATCTGTAAGACAAAGTTGGATGAAGGCATAAAGCAAGGCACAAGCATATGGGTCTTGTAGGTGGCTGAAGCAGCAGCAGCAGCAGCAGCAGAAGCAGCAGCAGCTGCTTTTGGAGTTCTTTGCCCAGAAACACAATAAGGGGGTCTGACAACTACTCAGGAGGAGATTACAGGGGACCCCATTGCTGATGCTGATTGGCAATTCTATTGTCCATATGCAGTTGAGGGTCAAAGTTCCAGGAATGAGAGGAGAGCTTATAACTAGTCTGAGGGGAGGAGATGCCCTGGTCACAGTTTCAGGCCCAAGAGGTGCAAGAGATCAGGGGCCCTTCCTGAGTAAAGATCAGAGCAAAGTCCAGGAGAACAATACCTCTACTAAATAATACCAACTTGAAAGCACCAAAAACTTGCAGACCCTCACAAATAGTCCTTAAAACAGCAGCAGAAAAAAGCCCAAAGTTTGGTACAATGTCTCTCCCTCCCCTGCCCCCAGGGGAGTAAAGCCTAACTTTAATATAAAGTTCAAACTGAAGAAATAGGCTGGCAAAATGAGCAAACAAACAAGCAAACAAAAAGAACTTGACCATAAAAAGCTGCTATGGTGACAGGGAAGACTGAGACACAAACTTAGAAGGAGATGATAATGTGAAAACAGCTACAAAGCCTCTAAAAATTCTAATTGGACCAAGGCCTGCAAGAATTCATTGAAGAGTTAAAAAAAGAGATAAGAGTGGTAGAGAAAATTGGGAAAAGAAATGAGAATGATGCAAAATACATGAAAAAGAGAATTAACAGTTTGGTAAAAGAAGTACAAAAAAAAAATGCTGAAGAAAATAACACCTTAAAAAAAAAAACAGAATTGACCTAGTGGTAAAATAGGCACCAAAATTCACTGAAGAAAAGAATTATTTTAAAAGCAAAATTGGCCAAATGGGAAAAAAAGGATACAAAAGCTCACTGAAGAAAATAATTTTATAAAAATTAGAATTGGGCAAATGGGAGCTAATGACTCCATGAGACTTCAAGAAACAATAAAACACATCAAAAGAATGATAGGAGAGAAGAAAATGTGAAATATCTCATTGGAAAAACAACAGATCTAGAAAAATATACCAAGGAGAAATAATTAAAGAATTATTGAGTGGCAGCTAGGTGGCGCAGTGGATAAAGCACCAGCCCTGGAGTCGGGAGGACCCTAGTTCAAATCCGGACTCAGATACATAACACTTACTAGCTGTGTGGTTTCATCCTTCAGGAGGTAGCCATACATCAATCTGGCTACCTCCTGAAGGATGAAACCTCATGCTTAGATGTTTCCAATTCTTTGATTTTAGAACTTAGTGCTTTTCTTCACTATACTTTTTTCCCCCATGTGAAACAGCAATGGCATGAGACTACCAAGAAGGAAATGAAAATTGAACATTGAGAACTATTTTGCTAAAATACAGCATCACACAATACGACATTATATTTACCCAAATATCTATGTATGTATATACATGTAATATGTATGTATATATGCATACACATAATAATGTTGTCTATAAGAGAAAAAAATTATGCCTTTCAGAAGTTACTAAATTTTCAGGGCAAAGTGGAATATAAAGAAAATTTTTTCAGCTGCTTGTAAGATATTCTGTGCATCTGTTGGATACTTATTTTGAGAGATCTTCATTGATATTCTCCTAAATATCCTTCTCTCTGATTCCACTGCCTAAACTAATCAGATTTTTTCTGACTTCTAGCACATGAAAAAGTGATTGATTTTTTCCCTCAGGTTAATATTCCATTTGCCATTGCCTCTGATCCTGATAATAACTGCCCCATGTTGCATTCTGAACTATTTAACCTTCTTTTACGGACAGCAAATTATATATCTGGATGGAAACCAATTCATCTTGGTAAAAGATTTCATTCAATGCAAACCACGAACCATTCAGTGACACGTAAAATGTGGTTATTTTGCTCTTGTTAGGGTCGATGTTGGGCTCCAATTAATTGTGTATTTGCCTTGCTGTTTGTCTGCTTTCCTTTTGTGTGTATGTGTTAAAAAAAAAACATAATTAGTATTCTGAAAGTAATCTATTCATTCCCTAGAAAAAGCAGCAACAGAAAGAGTTTGACATTCAAAATCAATACTTTCCTGAACATTTAAGGCGTGCTAGAAATATCAACAGGCACAAGTCATTTATGTTCTAAACAAAGTTCTAATTAGTGATTTCATATAAAGTGGATAATACATTTCATCATCGCTCACTCTTTATTTTTCGCTTTTTATACTCTTATAAAAATATCAAATTACATAAGCAATATATTCTATCTTTTTTTTACAATGCATTTTAGTCATGAGGTTGAGACACAGGAAAAACTAGATAAATCACAGATTTGTGACATTATTTTGCTGGATGGTCCCACTCATATCCTCCAAATACAGAAACTTTTGCAGGACTTCTTCAATGGCAAGGAGATCAACAAGATTATCCATCCTGATGAGGCTGTTCCCTATGGTGCATTTGTTCAGGCTGTCATCTTGTCTGGAAAGAAATATAAGCATGTTCAGGACTTTCTGGGGTCAGCCATCCATTCTCTTTCCCTCGATACTGAAATTGTTGATGGAGTTATGACCATTTTGTTCAAATGCAATACCATCATCCCTACCAAGCAGACATAGACTTTTATTACTTACTCAAACAACTCATGTGGTATGTTTATTTAGGTTTATGAAGGTGAGAGAGCAATAACAAAGAATAATAATCTGTTTGGCAAGTTAGAGCACACAGAAATCCTCCTTGCCTTAAGGAGTATTCCTCAGATTGAAGTAACAGTTGACATTGATGCAAATGACATTCTCAATGTGTCTACTGTGGATAAGCACAGGCAAGGAGAATAAGATCACCATCAACAATGACAAAAGTAGTCTGAGCAAAGAAGACATTGAGCATATGGTCCAATAAGCTGGGAGATAAGAAGTCGAAGATGAGAAGTAGAGAGACAAGGTGTCTTCCAAGAATTCTCTTGAAACTTATGCTTTAAACATAAAGACTACAGTAGACAATGAGAAACTCCAAGGAAAAACTGATGATGAAGACAAACAGAAGATTCTTAACGAATGTAACAAAATAACCAACTGATTAAAAAAGAATTAGACTTCAGAGAAAGAAGAATGTGAGCTTCAGAAAAATATTGGAGAAGGCCTTCAATCCCATCTTTATGAAATTGTACCAGACTACAGAGAGGCATGCCAGGAGGCAAGCCTGCCAGATTCCCAGGGGGTGGAGTAGCCCTATATGAGCAGCATCTTCTGAATCTACTATTCAAGAGGTGGACTAAACACCCCAGAATAAAGAGCATTCCACAGAGTTTTCCAAATATTGAAGGACCCCAATTTGTGGCCAATGCAGTGGCAACCCTTAAGCTATTGAGTAAATCTGGCCATTCTGAATACTTTTATGTGAACAGAAGGAGAGGAATGAAGAATATTGCATTTTATCAGAAATGTAAACCAACAAAAATACAATTTTTATCCTGGAGAATAAAATCTATTTAAAATTGGCACCAAAAAAAAAAAAAGAAGAAAAGGGCTTGGTACCTTATCAAGGATTAGTTAAAGCAAGTGTCTAGTGTAGAGAGAGGGCTAAACAACAGTGTCAATAACTTGTCTGATTACAACCTGCCAGTCTTTTCACTAAGAAGATAGATTCAGGGTTTTCTGACTCAGAGAATTTGTGAACTCCTTTAGTCTCCCTGTTAGGTCTAAAGTTTGGCTTCATGGAAAAGAATGGAAGACTGTCCATAGTACTGCTCCACAAAAGAAGGGAAAAAAAATAACAGTTGAAGAAAAAGGTTTCAAATAACTTGGCACGAAAGTGAATTAAGCCAGCTTGACCTAAGAGTATTTGCAGGTACAACCAGGGAGAGACAATAAAGAAATTGAAACCACAACAAATCTCTTGCCATTTTTATTGTTATGTTCATTGATAACAACAGTATAACCATCATAAATATCTTCTGCTACCTCAATATTCAATATGATGTACTCTGTGAAAAATTAGCCATGATGCTTAAGAAGATGATTTTAAGTAAAACAGCTGGGCCTGACAGAATATAGGTAGGAAAAAAATCTGTTTTGTAGGAAATGCAACTTTAAATTAATTCAAGGATCAATGATCAAGATATCACAAAGACAGAAATATTTTAAAAATCACAGATGATGCTTTTATACAACACACTATCCATATTTCTATACATATCTATGTATTTGTACATATATATACACAAACACCCATATGCATGAATGTGTATGTATTTGAATATAGATATATTTCAATTCAAACAACAATTATTAAGCATCTTCTATGTGATAAGCACTGCATTAAGTGCTGGGGATACAAAAAGAGGCAAAAGATAGTCCTGCCCTCAAGTAGATTACAATTTAACGAGGGAAACAACATGCAAATAAATATATACATAGTAAGTTATATGCAGGAAAATAGGAAATAATTAACAGAGGGAAAGCACTGCAATTAAGATGGGTTGGAGAATGTTTACTGAAGGAGCTGAGATTTTAGTTAGGACTTTAATAAGACCATATAGAGATAGTCTACTGTAAAAAGTTGTCTGTAAAATCCCAGTGCTTATTTTCTCACTCTCTTAAATATCTTCATAAGAATGGTTCATGCACATGTTAAATGTGTCCTTTATGTAAGCAAAAGAGGGGGATATCTTAGGTTTTGCAGCCAATTTTCTATTGAAGATCCTATCTTTATGGTAAGACACATAAATTAAAGGAACAAAGAAAAAATCCCACTCTGTTCAATGTTTCTTTCTTTATTTTTTTAAAAATGACTTTGACTTTATAGAATGAAATGAAGTTCTGAAGAATCGCTTCAGATCAGGTATCTCCCATTCACATAATAAAATTATGCAGGGTTGTATGGCACAAGTCAACACAGAGAGATGATTTCATTAAATGAATATTGAAATTAAGCAAGATATAAAAAGGAGAAAAATATGTTCACCTAAGGTGTTTCTCTGTCTCATCAAAGATATCTTGCACAGAGGCAAAACAAAAGAATAATTTATCAATATCAAGATTGTCAGGATGGAGACAAGATGGCAGAGAAAAGGCAGCAACTCACCTGAGTTCTCCCTAAATCCCCTCCGAATACCTTTAAATGATGATATAAAACAATTCCTGGAGCAGCAGAGCCCACAAAAGGAGGGGGTGAAATAATTTTCCAGCCAATCACAACTTAGAAGCTCAGTAGGAAATGTTTTTTGTACCTAGGTCAGAGTGGAGCACAGTCCAGTGCAGGCCATGCCAGCACAGCCCCAACCCCACAAACTAGGAGCAGGCCTTGGGAGTCACCAAATCAGCAGAAGAAGCAGCTGATTCCAGCACTCTCAGTTCACAGAAAGTAAGGAGGTCAAACAATTGATCAGAAGGACATTACAGGGGTTTCTTTCCTAAAACAGAGGCAGGACTTTGTTGCTTTGCCTATACTCAGATGTGGATAACAGTCCTGCATGGCAGATCCAGGGTCAGGGAGAGCATTAGCACACCAGAGCTTGTATTCATAGTAGAGCATGGCCCTTTGTCATAGTTCCAGGGCAGAAAAAAAGGGCTTGTGGTTGCTCACAGATCAGAGCATAGGCCAGGAGAGTAGTAAACACATCTCTCCTTAGATCATACCACCTTGGAAGAACTGAAACTTCCATGTATCTTTGAAAACAGCTGCACAAAACCCTCAAAGCTTGGAACAGTGCATTGTCCACCCTAGAAGCAGAGTCCTACTTTAACAAAGAGTTAAAAGTCAAGTAATAGGCTGGGGGAATGAGCAAACAACAGAAAAAAATTCTGATCATTGAAAGTTACTATGGTGATGAGGAAATTCAAAACATACACTCAGAAGAAGATAACAAAGTCAAAGTTCCTATATCCAAAGCCTCAAAGAAAAATATGAATTGCTCTTAGGCCATAGAAAAGCTCAAAAAGGATTTTGAAAATCAGGTAAGAGAGGAAAAGAAAAATTGGGAAGAGAAATGAGAGTGATATGAGAATGATGCAAAAAGACCATGAAATAATGAGTCAATAGCTTGGTAAAGGAGACACACACAACAACAACAATAAAAAATTGAAGAAAATAACACCTTAAAAAACAGACCAGGTCAAATGACAAAAGAGGCATAAAAAGATAATGAAGAGAAGAAAGCCTTAAAAAGTAGAATTGACCAAATGGAAAAGGAGGTCCAAAAGCTCACTGAAGAAAATAATTCCTTAAAAATTAGAATTGAGAAAATGGAAGCCAATGCCTTTATGAGAAATCAAGAAGCAATAAAACAAAACCAAATTGTTGAGCTATCTAAATCCATGATCAAAAAAAAAAAGTCTAGACATCATCTTTCAAAAAATTATCAAGGAAAACTGCCCTGATATTCTAGACCCAGAGTGAAAAAGAGAAAATGAAAGAATCCACTTATCAACTCCTGAAAGAGATCCCAAAATGAAAACTCTCAGGAATATCATAGCCAAATTCCAGAGCTCATAGATCAAGGAAAAAATATTGCAAGTAGTCAGAAGGGAACAATTCAAGAGTTGTGGAGCCACAGTCAGAATAACACAAGATTTAGCAGCCTCTACATTAAAGGATCAGAGGTTTTGGGATATGATATTCTAGAGGATAAAGGAGCTAGGATTACAAGGAAGAATCACCTACCCAGCAAAAATAAGGGGAAAACTTCAGGTGAAAAATGGATATTCAATGATATAAAGGACTTTCAAGCAATTTTAATGAAAAGACCAGAGCTTAACAGAAAATTTGACTTTCAAATATAAGACTCAAGATAAGCATAAAAAGGTAAACTGGAAAGAGAAATCATAAGGGACTTCATATACCTTCTTACATGGGAAGATGATACTTGTAATTCATAAGAACTTTTTCATTATTAGGGAAGTTAAAAGAGTATATGTAGACAGATGTGAATTGAATGTGAAGGGATGATATCTAAAAAAATAAAATTAAAGGGTGAAAGAGAGGAATGTACTGGGAGAAAGGGTAAAGGAGAGGCAGAATGGGGTAAATTATCTCATATAAAAGAAGCAATAAAAGCTTTTACAGTAGAAGGGAAGAGGGAGGAAGTGAGGGGGACTGAATGTACCTTACTTTCATTAGAATTGGCTCAGAAAGCGAATAACATATATACTCAGTTGGTGCAGAAATCTATTGTACCCTACAGGAAAATAGGAAGAGGATAGAATAAAAGAAGTGTGTGTGATAGAAGGGAGAGAAATTGGGAGAGTGGCCAGTCAGAAGCAAAACACTTTTGAGGAGGGACAGGGTGAAAGGAGAGAGAGAATAGAATAAATAGGAGGTAAATAGAATGGAGGGAAATACAATTAGCAATAGTAACTGAAAAAAATTGAAGAAAGTTTCTCTGATAAAGACCCCATTTCTGAAACATGTAAAAAACTGAATCAAATTTATAAAAATAAGAGCCGTTCCCCAATTGAAATGATCAAAAGATATGAACAGTTTTCAGATGAGGTCATCAGAGTATCTATAATCATTTGAAAAAATGTTCTAACTCACTATTGATTGGAGAAATGGAAATTAAAACAATTCTGAGGTACTACCTTAAACCTATGGATAGGCTAATAGGATGGAAAAGCAGAATGACAAATATTGGAGGGGATATGGGAAAAATGAGATATTAATGCATTGTTGGTGGAGTTGTGAACTGATTCAACCAATCTGTATAGCAATTTTTGCCCAAAGGGCTATAAAATGGTGCATACCCTTTGACCTAGCCATATTACCACTAGGTCTGTATCCCAAAAAAGACAAAAAAGGAAAAGGACCTATATGTACAAAAATATTTATAGCAGCTCTTTTCTGGTGGCAAAGAATTGGAAACTGAGGGGATACCCATCATTTGGCAATGGTTGAACACACTGTGGTACGTGATTATGATGAAATACTATTGTGCTATAATAAACAATGAACAAGATGCTCTTAGAAAAAAACCTTTAAAGACTTACATGAGCTAATGAAAAGTGAAATGTACTGTGTACAAACTAACAGCAATACTGTAAGAAGATAAGCTGTAAATTACTTAGCTATTCTCAGTAGTACAATGATCCAAGACAACTGTGAAGGACTTATGATGAAAAATGCTATCAATCCCCAGAGAAAGAACTGATGGTGTCTGAATATAGATTGAAGGATTTTTTTTTTACTTTCTTTATTTTTGGTCTATGTTTTCTTTTACAACATGACTAATATGAAAATGTTTTGCAAGACTACACATGTATAACCTATATTGAATTGCTTGACTTCTCAATGGGGGGCGGGGGGAAAGGGAAGAAGACAGAGAATTTGAAACTCAAAGTTTTAAAAATGAATGTTAATTTTTTTACATGTAACTAGGGGAAAATGAAATAATTTTTAGAAAATTCTCCAAATGTTTTTTTTCCTTAAAGAATAAATGGCCTGCATTAAACTTCTTCATATTACCAAATTCTGTTTAATTCATATATATATATATATATACATATATACATATTGATATAGATATATCTATTGGAATTAGATTAACAAAATTGCAGGTCTTTCAAATATTTACATATTAATATAACACATATATGCATACCTATATGCACTAGAATTATTTCATGTATATGTGCATTCAACCACAAAAAGGCACAACAGGCCAAGTGGCTGAAGCTAATGTACTTACAGAGGTCAAGCACTGGAAGTCTCACATCCCCTCTAAGGTTTTGAACTCCAGCCAACACCAAAAGAAGCTTAGGAGTAATTGCCAAGTTCTTTATGGTTCTCAGAGAGCTGGCTAATGTTGTCAAGGGTTCTTAGCTTGGAATCTTTAAAAAAAAATTTAAAAAATTTTAAAAGCCTTTTAAAATATTAATACAAATATGTTATAATATTCCAATACATTTTGTTTCCTTTGTAATTCTGTATATGTTGTTTTATGCTTTAAAATCATCTTTCTAAGAAGGGGTCATAGATTTCACCAAATTGACACAGAAGTCCATGACACAAAATGGTTAGGAACGCCCTGCTCTATCCCCTAATTCTACCTGTCTGTTGGATGATAGCATTTTTCCATTAGTCTAGAGTCATGATATTTGTATGAATCCATCCTACTGACCTTTTGTAGCTAATGACACCTCCACCCAATGAGAAACTTTACCCACTTACCTCCATACTATGTTCCAAAGAAGATATAATTAAATGAGCAAGACATAATGGAATCATCCATACAAGCACATTTTAACAATTTATGGTCATTTATATTTATAATTATATATTTGCATACTCATGTATCTATACATGAGTATGCAAATATATAATTACTCACAGTAAATAACTATAACTATACATACTATATAGCTATGTGCACATATATGTATATATATACACAAATATATAGATTTATACACACATGCCTATACTTATATCTAAATCTATATCTCTCTATAAATAAATTATATATATATGTGTGTGAGTGTGTGTGTGTGTGTGTGTGTGTGTGTGTATACACACAGTAATCAATTACTGTGCGACTTGCATACCTGAGCCTCTGCCCAGTTCAGGACAGCCTTAAACCAGTCTAAAGATGTGTACCAAACACAAACATATATTCATTCATTTACATGTTTTATAGGAGTAGTTTGGCATAGCCTAGGTTCAAGTCATGCATGTGCTACATAGAGATTACTTAACCTCTTGGGGTTCCAGGAAACTCACTAAGACTATTAACTACAATCTGAAGCTATAACCTGAGTTGTAGAATATATACAATCTGAGAAAGCATAATCTAAACTAGAAGAAACAGTTTCTTTATACTGAAGAAATCACAGGTCTGGTTCAATGTGTATAGAAACTTATACATATATGTTTTGGATAGGTACTAGATAGTATTTAATAAATTGTGCAGTGTTTTCTATTATTTCAAACTGCTCACTACTATAAAATTTTGTCTTATTAACTCAATATTCTCTCAATGAGGCTATATGACTGTAAAGTCATTAGCCTACACCCTTAGAAGAATTAAAATTTACAACTACCCCAGAGAACAATGGAAAGGCACATGGTTATTAGAAATAGGCTGCCACCGTATTACTAATGATTTGCCTTCAATATGTGGCATCAAAGATATCCCCAAGGAAAAGTATGACCAGAAAAGGGTGTAATATTTTTGTGTAAGTAGAATAAAGGCTTCTGTATGGATAGTCCAATATTACTTTTGTATCCCCAATATCTTAAAAGCAACCGAATGGGTCCAAAGTATTGCATCTGACCTTAGTACAGATCCTTTATTGGGGCTCATGTGAGATGCCATCCACAGCCCCAAACACTTAAGATTTTTGTCCTTGTTTTTGGTTTCTTTTGTTTTGCATCATCCATAAAAGGCTTAGATTATAAGTGAAAGTTCTTCCAGTTCTGTCCCAGGAGCTCACTAATGTATTTTAATTCAGATATGTTTGGTCAGATAAAATTCTCATTTCATTTCTAAAACCAATCCATACTTTTACTCTATTTCTTGGATTCTAGCAGTCCACTGATGGCCGTCAATTATAAAAGTGCTTTTGTTCATGCTAGGATGTTAACTAAGACCAACTCATTTCATAAGTCACTGAACAGATGACAAAGGATAATGACTTGTAGACCCTCCCCACCTGGGGATAGCTTCAAACAGAAAATACAGAGGTAAAAGGTGAGCATCCTTTCAAGGGCCCCAATGTAGTTAATTTATGCTTCATGGAATTATATTTTTGACCAATGAAAACATCTAAATGCTAAATAACTGTCAAAAAGGCATTTAGCTCTGTCTCGTACTTCTGCAACGGTTTCTCCCAACTCAGTTTGGAAAGTGGTGGGTGCCAATTCTTTCGGTGTAAGTAGCTTTGACTGTGTGTGTCAACAAGGTAGTCATGCACAGCATGTTTTCATAAAAGAATTCACTGGAGCAGCAAAGGAAAGTCTGATTTAAGTTCAAGACACATGATATTGTTCAAATTCTCTTTAGCAGGGTGGAGAGATTAAGTGATTTTTTTAGTTTATTTTTTTTAACTTTGTTACATACCTTCATTAGCAAGTATTACCTATATATATATGAAAAAAAAACTCCTCTGACTACATTTTCAGAATGTTTACTCTATACTTTTAAATGTGAATTGCAAAATGCACTGTCCATCCCACAAGTGTCATATTTAGATAAAAACATACATAGAAACTTAGGCTGATAGTGAATTTCTATCTGCATTATGGAAAAGTGAATAGAGGACCAAGAGCTGCCTGCACACTAGGTCCGAAGTGTCAAACTTAAGGCTTGTGAGCAATAACAATTTCTAGTACAGCCCAAATCAGATTAAAATGCAATTGGGAAATATTTAACAAAACAAATAAAAATAAAATATAGATAATGTTAATATGTGGTTTTCTAAGTCTATATATACCTTTGGGTATCTCTAAATAGGATTTAGTAACCCTCATTTCATTTGAGTTTGACACTACTAAACTACTTCATAGTATCTCTGAATTATATTGTTGGAAGCACCCTAAGAGGTTAATATCTACTCATGACAGAAGTTCTATTTATAGTATCTCTTGCAAGTAGTCATATAGTCACAATTCAAATAATTTGTGTTAATTTGTTATTCCCCTAGTCCATCCATTCTAATTTTAGAGATGCCTAAATATCAGAAAGTTTTAGTTTCAGTTTTTGTATTTGTTTTCCTAGAAATTGAGTAGAAAACTGCCTCCCTATAATTTGACCCTTTAGTCTTAGTCCCAGTCCCTGGGACAAGGAAAAATTAGAGCAGAACAAGCTTCTCCAGTTGAGTTCATCTCACTTTCCCCATATAAACGTAGATTCAGATACAAAAAGAATTGGCAGTTGTGATTTCTAAGCTATTGTTGATGATAGTTGAAAGATTCTGGTAGATAGGAGAGATATCACAGTGGTGGGGAATGAAAAATATTCTGATTCTCCCTCTTCCCTCACAAAATGGAAGAGAACATAATTACAAACTATAGGCCAATGAATTTGACATCAAGTCCTAGAAAATGCTAGAATTTCTTACTAAAGAAATAATTGAACTTCTAGAAAAATAACAATGAATACAAAGAGCAAGAGTAGCTTTATCAAGAATGGGTTAAGCCAGACTAGCCTCTTTTCATTTCTTGACAAGGTCACTAAATTGGAATATCTGGAGAGTGTCATAGTTATGGTTTATCTAGATTTTAGTGAAGTTTTTTTCTCTTTTTATAAAGTCACTTATGCTATTCTTTTAGAAAAAATGAAGAGATGTGATATAGACTATAGTACAATTAAGAGAATTTGCAAGTAGTTTAATAGCCAGATGAAGAGCAGTCATTAATAATTTGCTGTCACCTTGGAAGAAGGCTTCACTTTTAATGGAATAACTTTGGGTTCTCCATTTGACCCTATTTTGTTTTTTTATAAATGACTTGGTTGAAGGCATAAATGACATCTTTATCAAATTTGTAAATAATTCAAGGCTAAGAGGAATAAGTAAGATAGTGAATGACTGGCTCAGACTCTAAACCAATCTTGTAGACCAGACTATGCAGTCAAATGTGTGAGGAAATTTAATAGAAACAATCATAAAGTCTTACATTGAAGTTCCAAAAATCAACTTCACAAATACATGTGGTGGAATTTTGGTTAGATAGCAGTTTGTCTGAAAAAATATCTGGAGGTTTCTGTGCATTTTAAACTCAGAATTAGTCAAAAGTCATCTTGCAGTCATCTGATCTGGACTTGACCACTGTCTTCAGTAACTCATCTTCCAACAAGATTGACTTAACTCTGATACTCACTCATCCTCAGCAGCCTGACCCTGGGACCAGGATGGTTAAGAGAAGAAAGAAATTTGAATATTTAGCCTGTAAAAGAAAAGGTTCTAAGGAACATCATAAGTGTCTTTTACTATTTGAAAAACTATCACAGGAAACATGGGCTAGACTTGTTTTCTTTGGTAGCAGTGATCAAAATAAGGAGTAATAAGTGGAATTTGCAAAGTAGCAAATTTAGGCTTGAGGTAATAAAAAATTCCTTAAAACTAGAGCTTTCTAAATGTGAAAGGAGTTGTCTCAGGAAGCAATAAGTTCCCTTTCTATTGGAAAGCTTCAAAGAAAAGACTGGGCATATGACTTCAACAAGATGAACATTGAGATCCCTTCCAGTTCTGAAATTATGTGATTGTGGGATGTCTAATCTATCTTACACATGCTAAGTCTTTATACACTTTAAAACAGCTGAATTGTCAACCCCATGTCTTCTCTTCTCCATAACACAATTCCACAATCCCTCCAGCCAGTTATTCTATGATATGGTAAATAGATCTCTTAATCTCCTGGTCACCCCAATGCTTATCACAGTGCTTGGTGTATAGTAGGGGCTTAATAAGTGCTAGCTAATTGACTGACATATACTAACTTGTCAGTTTCCCTACTAAAATATTTTGCCAAGAACCACATGACAGCTAAAATTCAGGTTGATCTTGAAATTCAAGAGAAAAAAAAACTCTTCATTGCTTTCACATGAGCTCCTTTCCAACTATATCTCCAACATATACATGTATAGATGATACATATATGTACAAATACACATGTATGTGTATGCACACATACATGCATGCGTACGTACATACATTTAAAACACGTCCATGATCCCTTTGATTGATTATCTGGATTTTTTTAAGTCTAACATAGAGACATTTGACTGAAACTCATTGCATCTCACAACCTATAACACTCCTTATCTTGTACCAAGACAGAATTCTACTTGTAGGAAATAGGATCCTCTAGGTTCACATTCATCATTTTATTACTCTCACCTCACAGTCCTTGAAGAATTTGCTAATTTTAGTAGTTGTGATGGCCTAAAATTCTAAGGGGTTGACCCAAAAGGAATGAAGTAAAAAAGAGTGATACATACAACAGATTATATGAATTGGATATGGAACTGACCATTTATTCTTACACAGAAAACAATGCTAAACAGCAAAGAATCGTAGTGCCCATTTAAATAACAATTTTAATCATATTCAGTAGCAAATTTAATCATATTAACTTAGACCTATAGATAAAGTTGCTTAGGAGACTGATAATTAAACCTCATTAAGGCATAAAATAGTTAGAAAGATTGGTAATTAGCCAGTTCACATTTTATCTTGGCACTAGAATCTGTCTGATAAAATGGCCAAGCTTGATTTTCTTTCCAATGAATGTTCTCTCTCTCTCTCTCTCTCTCTCTCTCTCTCTCTCTCTCTCTCTCT
>NW_020954569.1:58303183-58326921 GCF_900497805.2 Vombatus ursinus | reverse complement strand
TCTCTCTCTCTCTCTCTCTCTCTCTCTCTCTCTCTCTCTCTCTCTCTCTCACTCACACATACACACACACACACTTTCCCTCTCACCATACTACTCCTGCTGCTCCTGCAGCCACCATCATTGTTGTAGATGATGCCACTTTGCCTTTCACATCTCTAAACCTTGAAGCTTACAAGGTCTCCAACTCAAGGAAAAGAAATACAAGAGGCAAGAGATGACAGAGATTCAAGCATAAATTCTCCTAGATGTAATCCCCAGCACTAGCTGCCATGTAGGTAGTACTGCCATGATATAAGAGTCAGAGAAAAGACCCTGACCTTCTCCAATCCTCAATAGAGTCACATCTTTGTTGTCTTGAAGTCTTCAGTCAACATAAGAAAGCCAAGCTGCTTCTTTTTACATATCTTATGAGTCATTATTCCTTCTGACTTAGGAACCAATCAGAAGACTCTCAGTGATGAGTCATATTGGCTCAAAGCCCCCGAGTTTTTCCCTCACCAGCCAATTTTATGTTGTCTCAAGAAATGGTACCTGGGCATGCTGTGAGGAAGGGGCTTCATTACATTTATAAAACATCAGGTAATTAGCAAAGGAGAAAAGTTTTTCTCATTTTTTGCCTATAATTATGCATATAATTTATTTTTTTTTGCTGTTCCTATTGCTACTATTTCTAGATCTGTTGAATAATAATGGAAATGGGATATTCTTGCTTTGCTCACATTTTTATTGGAACTACTTCTAGTATTTCATCATTACAACATTATTCCCTATAAAATTTCACCTAATTAATGTCAGTTTTCAGCTCTGAATTATCACAGTGAGGCACACTGGTGTAATGGAAAGATCCTTGGGTCTATGGTTAGAGAGCCTATGTTTGAATCTAATATGTTCTACTTATTTCTTATGTGACCTTTGTATAAGACCCTTAATCTCTCTGTAATTCAGCTTCTTCATCTCTAAATTAAAGGTTTTAGCTTAGATGATCCATAAGATTCTTTCACTCTCTAAATCCCCCTAGAATCTAAGATCTTCAGGATCCTAATACTATCTTTCAAAATATCAGTCATCTCTCCAAGTTTTATGTTATTTGATAATATTACAAGACAAATTTGGCTTCTATGTTATCATTCAATTTGTTGATTAAAAAATGTTAAACAGAGCAGTGAAATATAGTCTCTTATGATATACTAAAGAAGAGGTGCTGAAGTCAAATAGAAACAGATATCTGGGAACACATATTGACTTAAAAAAAACAAATATGAATTAACATTATCTATAAAACAAATATGAATTGATATTATCTATGCTGCATTATATTTTTGTTTATTTTGTTAAATATTTCCCAATTACATTTTGAGCTGTGAGGCCCTCTTCCAACTTAACATTGATCCTTTAACTAGGTTCTGAATCTAATATGTTAAGCAGTTCCAAATGCAGTTCCAAACTACTCCACATTTTGAATTTTCTTCTCAAAAGTAACATAAGAGATTTTGTTGAATGGCTTGCTAAAATTCATATATACTATATTTGTGGCATTATTCTGATTTAATAGCTGAGTAACCAAGCCAAAAATTGAAATGAGGTTCATCTGGAATGACTTTTTCTTAATGAACTCATGCTGATTCTTAATGATAACCTCCTCCCCTCTCTGAATACTCACAAACCATTGTCTTAATAATATGTTACGGAATATTATAAGTGGTTGATAAAAAGGTTTAAAAGCCACTTTTCCTTCTTTTTCAAACTTGAAAAAAGAGTTTATTTATTTTCTCTCCTCTTCTCTTGTCCATAACATTTGAAAGATTACTGGCATTGGTATAATAGCCACATTATCATATTATTTTAATTTTCTGGCATGCAGTTTGTCCTTGGCCTGATGACTTCATCTCAGTGACAGGTGTTTTTTGTTTTATTTGTTTTTATTTTTTAACAGTCATCAACACATAATTGTTTGGCTTTGTTTTATTTGTTTTTATTTTTTTTAAATCATCAACAAAACAGAAATTTACAGAGAACAAAGGAAGAGGAATGTATATAAAATTATAAATTTTAATTATATATGTTTTGTTTTAAAAGTACAAATTTGATGTAATGTGAAATTAAACAAGCTAGTAAGACAATTTTCCTGTTTTGATTTCTTTCTGACCCCTCCTGAAGTTTTTGTTTGCTTTTCTTCTGTGCGCATTTTCCTTTTGTTGAGCTTTCTTCACATCTCTGACACAATCTGCTAACCCAGCCCTATAAAGCCTTCCATTGTTACAATGGGCAGTCAAACAAAAAAAAAAAAAATCAACATATTGCTGATTTGTAGAATTATACACCCTGTTCTGAATCTACAGTCTTTCACTTCTATGCAAAAACTCAGAAAGCATCACACACTATTAGTCTTCTAAAATCATGATTGATCACTACTCTGACCACTACATTCAATCATTACATTGTTTTCCTTTACATCATTGTAACCAATATATAAATAGGTTTGTTATTCTGGCTCTGCTTACATCACTTTGCATTCATTTGTATGTCTTCCCAAGTTTCTCTGATTTCTTTATATTTGTCATTTCTTATAGTACGATATACTTCAGTAATCTAATTTGTTCAGCAATTTTCTGATTAATAGATACCTGCTTTGTTTCTGGTTCTTTGTCATTAGAAAAAATGCTACTATCCATATGTTTGTATGTGTGAGACTTCTGCTTTTTTAAAAAAAAAACCTTTTTTGTATTATATGCTTAATAATAGTTTCACTGGGTCAATGATTTTGTGTAATTCCAAAGATTTTTCACCTTTTATCATTTTCAACAATCTGATGGGTGTAAAGTGAAATCTCAAAGTTTTTTTTAATATGCATCCTTTATATTATTGGTGATTTGGGACATTCTTTCTTATGATTGTTGATAGCTTGAATTTATTCTTTTGAAAACTTGCTTCATCTTATTTGACCACTCTTTTCTTTTTTAAGCTCTTGATAACCTTGCCCTTCCTACCTGTCTAATCTTCTTACACTTTACCCCTCTACAAACTGTGTAACCCAGTGACACTGGCTTCCTTGCTATTCCTCAGATAAAACCTCCATATCTGAACTTTAAGCATTTTCACTGACTGTGGATGGCTGAAATATTCTCTCTCCTTATTTCTAACTCCTAGTTTCCCTGCATTGCTTCAAGTCTCCTCTAAAGTCCTACCTTTTGCAAGAAGCATTTCCCAGTCCTCCATAATTTTAGTGCTTTTCCTCTGAGACTACCCCCAATTTATCTTGTATATATCTGATTTATACATAAGTTCTTTGTGTGTTGCCATTTCTTCTTCCTATTAATTTGTGAGCTCTTTGAGGGTAGGGACTGGTTTTGGTTTTCTTTATAACCTCAGTACTTAATATAATGTCTGACACAAAATAAGCATTTAATAAATGATAGTTGACTGACTTAATGATCATTGATTTATTGGGGGATTCCTCTTGATCTATATTTGTATCACTAAATTTATTTTGAGTATCACAATTTTATCAGAGATATTTGCTGCAGTTTTTTTCTTTTCTAATTAACTGCTTCTCATCCAATATGAGTAGCATTGATTTAGTTCATATAAATGCTTTTCAGCTTTATGTAATTGAAATCTTTCATTTTATCCTATGTGATTATCTCTAATCTTTAGTTACTTAGGAATATTCCCCCTAGAAAGAGTTGTGAAAAATACTCCATTCCATCCTGTAATTGTCATTGTCGTTCTTGCTTTTTTGTGTGTTTTTTTAAATAACATGATCTTTTATATTCAAATTCAATGGAAATTTCTGGCATCTCACCAGTGATTCCTTTAGAATCATGTCACTCTCATTTCTCTGTCCATTATTTACATTTTATTCTGCCCAGTCCCCAAAAAACTTTTCTTTATAAATAGAAAAGAAACACAGACAATGCATTCTCACTGATAACATGAATCTTCTGTTCCAACCATTGATTATCTTTTATAAAACAATAATTTATTCAATAAACATTATCAATCATATATTATATGCATGCTATTATGGTCCATGCTATCAAAAATATAAAGAAGTATAAGATAGAGTTCATACCTCAAAAGAATTTAAATTCTTATTGATTAGAAAAGATACATTTATAAAAATATAATTAATAAAGCAAATGCCCATAATAGACCAGGTTTACCATCTGACTTAACAACATGGAATATTTAGGACTTCTTAGTTTGGGAAATTGAGGCAGGACCAGTTTAGGAAGTCATGGTTCTTCAGAAGTATTACTTATTATTATTATATTATTATTACTTAATGATGTAATACAGAAGCTTTTCCAGGATGAAAGTGGCCATAGTACAAGTATTAATAACAACCAGTCATTCCAAGATTTGTTTGTATGCTCTGAAAAAGAAGTTAGATTCATAATTCAAGTAGCCTAGAAACTAAGAAAGTGAAGTTTGGGTAAAGGTTAGTTAGTGACAAAATATTAAACAATACTGCTCTCTTCCTATCACTTACTAGGAATGTCAAGTATCCATTAGTAAAATGTCTTGGATAATCTCTTCTCAGGCACCCATAGAATCATAAATGGAAGATGTTGCTACATCATTGAGGTAGATATAGGGTTTGTCAGAGAATAGAGAGGCAAACCTCTCCATCCCCCAACACACATGTTAAATCTTGAATTATCATTTAAATTATCACTTATAGAAAGGACTGGAGGGTATCTAATGAGACTTTGGGCCATGGCTATGAGACTGTCTTCCCTAGGATTTTGCTGAGCAGAAATTAACCCTGCCTTAGTTAGGTACTAGCTTCATAAAGTTTGCACTAATTTTCACATATATAGATTTCTGTGGCTGGCACTCATGTCTGATCTGATTACTCTTTCCATTTTTCAATATACCAAAGTTTGTTTCTACAAAATCACAATGTACAAGATGGTTCTCCTATGCCCAAAGGGCTATGAAACTTTGCATACCCTTTGGCTCCTCAATGTCACTTCTAGGTCTGTATTCCAAAGAAGTTAAAGGAAAGGGAAAAGGACTCATTTATACAAAAAAAAAACATATTTATAAAAGCTCTTTTTGTGGTAGCAAAGAACTGAAAATTAAGGAGATGTCCATCAATTGAGAAATGGCTAAACAAGTTGTGGTATGATTGTGATGGAATACAATGGTGCTATAAGAAATGATGAGCAAGATGGTTTCAAAAAACCTAGGATATTTTATATGAACTCATGTAAAGTGAAGAAAGAAGAACCAGGAGAACATTGTACACAATATTATATGGATGATCAATTGTGAAAGACTTAGCTACTTTGGTCAAGACAATGATCCAAGAAAATTCCAAAGGATCAATGATGAAAAATGCTAACAGAAAAATGATGAGCTTTAAATGAAGAGTGAAGCATACTTTTTTTCACTTTCTTTATTTTTTTTGTTTGTGTATGTGTTTTCTTTTGCAACATGGCTAATATGAAATTTTAATTTGCATGATTTCACATGTGTAAGTGCTATTATATTGCTTGCTTTCTCAAAGGATAAGGAAGGGTCTGGAGGGAGGAAAAGAATTTGGAACTCAATTTTAAAAAATGAAAGTTATTTTTTTAAATATATAAATGGGAAATATTTAATGAAAAAAAAAATAAAATTTAAAAATTATAGTTCTGTCATTAAACTTTTTAACACAGTTCATTAGCATGATCATTTTAATAAAAGACATTGTCTGGAGAGGCAAAAGATCAGTGAAACAAGACAGCCAACTTTAAAATTTTTAGAAAAACTTAAGGATTGGATTTGTAGTTACATGTCCATTATTTGTCTCTCCCCACAGGGAATCATTGGAGAAGTGAAATTCATCTCTTAAATTTTAACTTTAGAAGTTTGTTATTAGAGAGTAGTTTGTGAATTTCCCTATTAGTGGTCTGAAATTCTCCAAAGTAATGCTCTTCTGTCTGAGGTTGTCTGGGAAATAACCAGTGTACAACCTGTAATTTAGAGAGAAACAGGTGAGGTTCATAGACTTTTTAAATACATATATTTGGTAGCTATTTCAATATAACTGTTTTCCTTTGTAATCCTGTGAATTTTATGCATTTAAAATATGATTTGAGAAGGGATCCATAGCTTTCACTAGACTCTCAAAGGAGTCCCTGACACAAAGTGTTAAGAATCCCTGATATAGATCCTGTAATTCATGCTGGAGGATGTATATTTATATCTTTTGGGCATGGTCAGGTATATGAGTTTTATGGTTGGATATTATTCCACTAGTTCTGGGAGGTGGAAAAAAAATTGAAAACAAGAATAGTAAAAAATTCATTGATTCAGCTTGAAATTTATGTGGAGGTACTCAAGACTCCAATATTCCAAGAGAATAAGGTGAGATTTGCATAATAAGCAGAGGTACAGAAGCTTACCAGAGGCTAACCATTCCCAAGTATAAACATTATGTTTGAGTGACTATGAAAATTCATAATCATAATAGGAATCTTGTTGGGGTTGATTGATTTGTTGAGTGCCCAAAGCAAGCAAAGCATTCCCTCAGGTAACATGAAACTTCTGTTCCAGCCATTGGCTATGAGATGAAAATTCATCTTCCCATAAATATCAATATTCAGGAACATAGATGATAGAGAATTGAACTTTTATTACTAAGCACAGTGACCCCATCCCACCCCCAAATCTGGAAATAATTGGTCTTCTGGGTAGTCTGAAGGTGTTCTACCTTCTTGTGGTTGATTTTGGATGATGGTGACGAACTGTAGTCCCTTAACATAAGGTTTCTATGCAACTTTGTAAATTAATAGCTAAGAACAGCAAATTTGCCAGCAAATTTGGAAAACTCAGCAGGGGCCACTAAAATGGAAAAGATCAGTTTGTTTCAATTCTAAAGAAGGGCAATGCCAAGAAATATTCAAATTGCTGAACAATTGTGATTATTTCATATGCAAGATTGTTCTTAAGATTCTGCAAGCTAGGCTTCAGCAATACATGAATAGAGAACTACCAGAAGAGCAAGCTGGTTTTTGAAGAGGCAGAGGAACTACAGAGTAAATTGTCAATATTTTCTGGATTCTGGAGAAAGCAAAGGAGTTTCAGAAAAAAAAAAAATCTACTTCTTCTTCACTGACTATACTAAAGTCTTTAATTATTGAATCATAACAAAATGTGTCATCAAAGAGATGGAAATACCAGATTATCTTACTTGTTTCCTGAGTAATTTATATGCACGCCAAGAAACAACAGTTAAAAACAAACATGGAATAACTAATTGGTTTAAGATTGGGAAAAGAGTATAACAAGACTGTATATAGTCACTTTATTTAATTTATGCATAGCACATCATTTAAAATGCCAGGGTAGATTAATCAAAAGCCAGAATTAAGGTTGTTGGGAGAAAAATCAACAATCTCAGATATGCAGACAAGACCACTCTGATGGCAGAAAGAGAAGAGGAATTGAGAAGCCTCTTGATGAAGGTGAAAGGGGAGAGTGTAAAAACTGGTTTGAAGCTTAATATTTAAAAAAAAACTAAGATTTTGGCAACTGGCCCCATCACTTCCTGGGGCGGGGACATGTGCTATAGGCATAGCTCCTGTGATTCCCACTCCTGTTAGCATTAGACAATGAAATATTCACAAAGTTTTTCATACCAGCAGGCCCCACACATTGGCCCCTATAGTCATTTGCTCCTTAGAAGGATATTCAGTCAGCTCATTGGTCAAAGTTCTTTGGACAAGTTCTTTTGGACAAGAAAGGAATATCTACTTTTAAAACACTGGAATATCTAATTTTAAAACACTGCTCTGTAATTTCTCTTAAAATAGATGATATTTGCTTCTCCCAGTGCTGTGGGAACTGTTTTAGCTCACCATGGAAGTCTGCTTGTTTGGGTGAGGGATATCTCTATCACAGGCTTTAGTGAAATGTTACATATATTTAAAGCAATGAATATAACACTGATTCCAGTGGCTAATCTGTATGGAATATGGGAAGTTATGCATAGGAGCACAGATTTCAGCTTTCACTCATTTGTAAATCACTTTATTCACACATCACTCACTCATTCATTATTTTGCATGATGGAATGGAAACTGTTATAAACCACTAAGAACAACTGACCAGCCCTGTGACTGAGACCATCTCAGATACCAGGGCAGAGACAGACTTAGACTCTCTACTAGTGAGTTTGTATTGATCATTCTGAGAATAGCCACATAGAATAAACACTATGCTGGCTAGCCAGAGGAGCAGCAACAACTAAGGAAAATGCACAAGTCCAAACAGAAATAAAACTTCAAATTTCTCTTTAGCTCATTTTTTTTCTCAGTGAAGAAACATTCTACTTGTCAGACATGTTGGAGTAATGATTCTTGTTAATGTGTGGGTTTGACTACAGGTACCTTCCAGCCTCAGGTACCTTCCAGCTCTCAGATTTTTAACATATTCATGCATCATTTGACCCAAAACCTCCCCATATCTTTCTATTCTATGCCATCACCCTCCCTTCCCAAAAAAACCTCCTGCAGACATCTAATACAATGCAGGATCACACATGCATTAAGACTTAAGTATACCATAGTAAATTATGTGGTCAATTTTTCTTCCTAAGTTTCTCTATATATCATCCTCATCATTTTTCCAAGTCTTCTTATTGAACCATAGGCGTATTCTTTCTCTTCTTTCATCAAACCAGACTGCCCTAGTGCCAGGCAGGCATTAGTTAGTGCCTGTCAGTCTGTCAGTCAATAAACATTTATTAAATGCCTTCTCTGTGTCAGACACTGTGCTAAACACTGGGGATACAAAAAGATGTGAAAGACATTTCCCATCTTCAAGGACATAGCAATTCAATGAGGGATATGATAAGCAAACAAATATATACAAACAAGCTATATGCAAAAAAATAGGAAATAATAAAAATGGGAAGGCACTAGAATTAGGAGGGATTGGGAAAGGTTTCCTATAAGAGATGAGATATTATTTGGGACTTGAAGGAAGCCAGAAAAGTCAGTAAACAGAGATGAGGAGAGAGAGCATTCCAGGCATGGGGGACAGCCAGAGAAAATACCTGTAAACTGAGTGTCTTGTTTGGGGAACACAAAGAAGGCCAGTATTACTGCATCAGAGAGTACCTAGTGAGGAGTAAGGTATCAAATAACTAAAAGAGGGAAGTTTATGAAGGGCTTTGAAAGCCAAATATATGACTTTATATTTGATCCAAAAGGTGATAGGGAGCCCCTGGAATTTGTTGAGTCAGAAAGTGAGATGGTCAGACTTGCACTTTAGGCAGCTACACTAGAAGATGAATTGGAATGGAGAAAGATTTGAGGCAGGCAGAACTACCAACAGGCTCTTGCAAGCAAGAGGTGATGATAGCACCAGGGTGGTGGCAGTATCATAAGAAAGAAAGGAGTTTATTCAAGAGATGTTGCAAAGGTGAAATCAACAGGCCTTTGCAACAGATTGAATGGGGGCCGGATGGGTAGAGAAAATGAGGAGTCAAACATGACACACAGGTTGTGAGAGTGAGGGACTGGAAAAAATAATGTTTCTTGAAATGGTAACAGGGAAGTTGTTAGGAATAGGGTGGGGGAGTGGGTTGGAGCAAAGATAGTTCTGTTTTGGACATGTTGAGTTTAAGATGTCTACTGGACAAGCAGTTTGATATGTCTGAAAAACCATGGAGATTCAAGATTGGAGGTCAGCAGAAAGGTTGAGGCAGGACAGGTAGATCTGAAAATCCTCAACAAAGATGGTAATTAAATCCGTGGGAGCCAATGAGATCATGAAGTGAAGTAGTATAGAGAAAGAAGCGAAGAGGGCCTAGGACAGAATTTTGTGGGATGTGTATGGTTAGAAGGCACAATCTGGATGAGGATCCAGCAAAGGAGACTGAGAAGCACTGTTCTGGTAGGTATGAGGAGATTTAGGAAAGAGAGGCTCCTAGAATGCCACGTCTCTGATCAAGAAAGCGTTGGAGAAGAAAGAAAGAAAAATTCCCACAGCTTCCCTTAGGGTACCAAATGTGCCCTCAGACTTCAGATTTTGGGACCACAGCCTATTCTTGCTTGAACTACCTCATTCACTTTAGTCCTCTAGCCACTTTAATCCCCCCAGCCACCATAACAGAAGGAACAATTGGGAATCCTGGGAATGGAGTTTCATCCATCCTCTAACATTAACTTCCTGGGCAACCTTGAACTAATCACTTTGCTTGTTTGGGATTCAAATATCCAATGAGGGGGAATACTCTCTGAGATCTCTCCCAAACCCAAAATTCTATGAATACTTCACATGCATCCTCCAGTAAAGGCCATTTCCAAAACCATGTCATGTCAAGGATGTGATTCTCAAAGCTTGCATCAGCAGAACATAAACTCCTGCAATTCCTACCGTGTTGGAAAAGCTTTGAGTATCAACCCGATAATAGAGGGACCCCCAAGAAACTAAGTATGTAGAGGATCCTCACCAGACAGTGTTTCCTCAAGAGGTGAATAGTATTAACCACAGCAACTCATAAAGACTGTCTGAGAAAGCACTGATAGCTTGTGATTAGAATCAATGGATGAAGTTCTCACATGACATAGTGAATAGATCATATCAGGAGACATGGATTTAAATCCTGTCTCAGACCTTTGCTTAGCTATATGTTCATAGGCAAACCAAACATGAAGTATGTGCCAGGCAAGTCAAACCAATACTACCACCACCTAGACCACTATTTTCCCTGGACCCTGATGGAGATATTTTAGAACCCTGAGTCCAACAGCCTTTGGAATGGCAATATCTTTAGCCAAGTATCTATGGCCATCATCCTGGAAATATACCCCCTGTGGCAATGAAGCCTGGCAACTGCTCCTTTTGGTGCCAAAGCCATATCTAGTGAAGACCAAGAGAAGAAAGTTCTTGTTTTCTAAGTCTTTGATACTGTCAAATAATTCAACATCAAAACTGACATGGTTTTATCAGTGGAAACAACATTAAAGTAGAAGCATTAAAATTTGCTTTGCTGCTTCACCATAATGACCATGAGACCTTTCCATCTGACCTACAACTGAAACCTTCCACATTTGTTGTTTTTCCCATTAGAATATGAGTTCCTTGAGAGCAAGGACTATCTGATTTTTAGATTTATAACCCCAGCCATAAGCACCATGCTTTGCACATAGTAAATACTTAATAAATATTTTATTCATTCATTCAAATCAGAGACTTAGCTTTCTCAACTGTAAAATGGAGGTAATATGTACCCTACCTACCTCACAGGATTGTTGTAATGAAAGTGTTTCACACACCTTTCAATTCTATGGAAATGTACTTTGTTTTTTTATGAGGAATACTTGTGTCTTGCAGGGCATACCAATAACAGCAATGCAAAAAGGGTTACCAGAGTAAATGCATTTCGATCAAATTTCTGACCTTAGGTGAGTTTTCTAAGAATATCAGAATGCCTTATATTCATAAAGTCTTTTATACTTTTGAAAGTAATTTCACATACTGTTTCTTTATCTGACCCACACACCACCATTATATTGTAAGCACTGAAGTTATTTTTTTTAACTCTTTCACAGATTGAGACTAGCTAGCCAGCTAAGTAGATAGATAAATAGGAAGTCATTTCTTAAACATTTACTATGGGGGGGGGCACTGTGCTAAAGACCTGGGTTGCAAATAGAAGGAAACAAAGCAGTTCCTGCCCTCAGGGAAATTACTTTCTAATAGGAGAGATATAATATTTAAAGGAGATCTGGAAGAGCTGGCATGAGTACTTGGTGGCATGGCTTAGAACTGGATTCCAAAATGGAGGTCTTGTCCTGGGCAAGATAAGTCAAAAACTCCCCTGTCAGAGCTCAGGGTACTTCTAGGGGGTAGATTTCAGGATGGGGGAAGGGTGTAAAATGAGGATGAGGATGAGTATAGGCAACATTGTTTAGAAATGTGGACTAGAAGACCTCTTAGGTCCCTTGCAGCAATAAGTCTTGTAACATTACAAGTTTAGCCAGAAGGCCTGATGTTGCCTACAGACACTGAGAGTTCCTTTTTCCTGTCAGACCTCTAAGGAACTCTACATACCTCTTTTAATAGTTCCTGGACCTTGAAAATCAAGAAGAGGAAGTCCTTCAGAGCAAAACTGGCCAATTAGACCTGGACAGCCTCCAGATTAAAAAAAGGAGGTGGGGGAGGATTATCTCTTTTTTTTTTTAACTTGAGCTCTTGACCACAACCAAGAGGTTCTCTCAGAATTATCTTTCCTGTTCACTTCAGAATTCTAATCTCTCCCTACTTCCTCTTAGAGGAAGAACAATCTGCTTCTCTACCACGAATGGATTTGATGCAATTTAGCAAAAGAGTATTGGACTGGGAATTTCTGGTAAACCTGGCTTCTGGTTTTGACCCTGCTATGAATTAGATTTGTCACCTGTAGTGAGGTGCTTAACCAACTCTGTTTCAGTTTCCCTTTTCTATAGAGTGGGGTTCATTATGGCTATTCCATTTTCCTCCTATGGTTGTCATGAGACTTAAATTATGAATGTTGGAGGACTTTAAAAAAATTTTAAATGCTATATAAATTTAAAAATTGGCTTTTTGGAGTATCTCCTATTTTTTTTAAAAAAATTAAATAAAATGAAGGCATTGGTAGATGATTTTTGAGCTTTGAGATCTTCCACCTGTAAGATTCTAATTCTATGATGTGGCAGAAGAAGAGTAATGTTGGCTTTGCAGGAAAAATCTTTCTCCGGTACCTGAAATCCATGAAAGTATATGAAAAAAAGATAAAAGAAATATGAGATTTACATGAAATAAAGGTGGTCTTAAGGGTATTTCATATAACCCGGTTGGTAGATTCTTCAGAAGCCAGGAATCAGGCCTCACTTTTAAAGATGTGGAGTTTTCCCAGGTGAATGGTATCTTTCTTCTTTTATAGGCTTTTACTGACTTGCACTACCCATTTCACAGGGTTATTGTCAGGAAATCAATTTGTAAACCTTAAAGTCCAATGTGAATATGAGCAGCCCTAATCATGAAGGAAGCAGGGTTCAGCCAGAGCTGGGTGTAATAGGCCCCTCCTGGACTTCTTCTACCTATCCTCTAAAACAGTGAAAAAACTGAAGCTTACCACAATGGGCAAGTGGTCTCTAGGAGCAATCTAGCCTTCAACTGAGAAAGAAAACTATTTGCACAAATGAAACTTGGGGCAAGTGTCAGAATTATTTTCCCTCTTGCACTGAAAAATTCAACCCATGGAAGACTTCCGTATGATCTTCTTATGTTGTAATCTTAGGCTAGTTATTTTTATCTCTCTGGGCCTCAGTTCCCACATCTGGAAAAGGAAAGTGTGGGCCTGGGAAAGATTGTCATAATCTTTCAGAAAGATGTTCATTATTGGACAATCTTTTTCCAGAGATGGGGCATTTATCTCAAAATGTGAGAGATAAGACATGCAGCTCTGAAGCTGGATCTGCTAGACACATCATCACTACTTACACCTTCTTTTAAATGTACTCTTCATTTTGTCTCCCAAGCAGGTGGAACCTGCCTGAGGTTTTATAAGAGCCTCCAGTAAAAACAGGGTCTGCACAAGCTCCCAAATGACTGATATTCCAGTGGCATAGCAACGTGGACTAGAGGTCTAACAAAGCCCAGACCGCCACAGCCAAGCATCTGGAAACTTCACAAAGACTTGCCCGGTCATATACCCACTTCTCTGCTGTCTCATACTCCCCATTGAAAGTCCTGAAGGGCGATCTACTCTGACCAATGTACACCAGCACTGAAAGCAATTCAGAACTGAAATAAATGCTTGCCAGATTTGTGTGGAGCCCCAGATACTAATCTCCAGTGCACAGCCTCAGCTGAGCTCTTCCGCCCCTTTGTTTTCTCTTCTCATTTACTTCTGGTCCAAAACTATAGCTAAGCTGCCCCACTACATGCTTGTTGCTAACACAGATGATCTCTTAGGTCCTTTCCAGCTGTAACAAAAAGTTCGTGATTTTCTTTCTATGGTTATACCCCAAAATGTAATCAACCACCTGCTTTTTAGACCTAAAAGCAAGAAGATTGTGATAATGAAGCCACCAGCTCAGAAGGATTTGATGACAATGAAAAGAAAAGGTGGGTCAAGGATACATTTTCCATGCATTGAGGTTATGCACCAAACAGTTTTTCACCTTATTAAAAATGACTGAGTCTTTCAGCACTGAGTTAATGTACTGAATGCAGTCACTGAAGCTGTCTGTTAACCATTAAACTAAATAGAACACTATTTCATGCATGGTTTCCTTCACTTAGATGAAGAATGCAATGGCACGTTGGAAAAGGTAGTGGGGAATCGTAGAAATAAAGAATGCCTCTTTGTGTTAGGTGACATTCCCCTCTGATTTTAAATGCCTTATTAAGAGATCACAGCTACCCTGCTCATGGGAGCAGAGCACTTTAATGGATAGAGTAGCCGCTTTGCTGATAACGCAATTGTTTGTCTTCCTCACAATAAAAGGAATAGGAATAATATGAACTGGTAATATGGGACAGGAGTCTAGCTTCACAGATAATAAATGCATTCTTAATCCACTGGTTTGTGGGAGACACAGGCAGTCAAGTGAACAAAGCCTTATAACTTAGGAGGTCAGGACCCATCCAAGGCAAAACAGAAAATTAAATGAAAACTGATTGTTTTTAGCACTCTGCCCTTTCTCCCCTTACATTGACTTTCCCTCTGCCAGGTTCTTAGTGCTATCATTTTGTCTAGGTCCTTCCTGTCACAGAGGAAAAGCACCAAATATATTATTCATTTACACTTACGTCCTATCAGTCTTGTTCCTACTAACTCATGGGATTAGTATTACCTAATACAGGGATATTTTAAAAGGACATTTAGAGAAGATAAGGATTAATGCAAAAACAGTAGATACTAGTGGAAAACAGAAAGGAGAAATCAGACAACATGAGTTCTTGACCTGGCATTATCATTTGATTGTATGACTTTGATCAAATAATTCTTCATCTTTGGTCTTCAGTTCCCCCATGTGAACAGTGAATGGATTAGACAGATGATCTCTGAGTTATTATTACTATTGTTATTCTATATCTAAAAATGAATCTGTGAATTCAGTGACATGGTGAGGAGTTTAAGACATTCAAAAGGGAAATGTTTTGAGGTAGAAGTTGTCCAACTGGCCTTCTAATCAGTTTCAGGCCATACAATATAGACATCTACCTACTTTTTATAGAAAGGGTTCATTATTACTCAGAAATCAGCTTGCCAATCTAACTCAAAGGTTTTGTGACATTAGGTAAGGCTTTCTTTTTTGGAAGCCTCCTCACTTTAGCTCTATTGTTTATTGGACAGCACCAGCTATAAAAAGAGGAGAAATAATTTTTATTTCTTTCCTCCCTCCCTCCCTCCTTCCCTTCTTTCCTTCCTTTCTTCCTTCCTTCCTTCCTTCCTTCCTTTTCCCAACCTCCCTTTGGACAATCCCATTGGACATTACACCCCACCTACATCCCATGATCCAGCCTAACTAGCCTCTCCATTTCTCATCCATAACACTATATCCCCCTTCTCTGTACCTTTGCATGACCCATCCTTCATTCCTAGAATGTCCTCCCTCCTTACTTCTACCTCATAGAGTCTTTCTTCTTTAAGATGCAGCTCAGACACCATCTTCTCTTCCTCCCAAACTGCATCATTTTTAACTACATCATGTGTGTATATTTATATATTTGTTAACTTTATATCTATGTTGTATTTATTTTAGATGTTCTTGTTCTCTCCCCATTAGAATGATCCTTTCATCCTTTGAACTTGTATCCCTAGTTCGTCACACAGTTCCTGGTACTTGGTAGGTCTTAATAAATACTATCTGATTTATTAATTGATTTTTTTGGGGATGAGTCCATTTTATTGGAATGTGAAATGCATGACATGGAAAGAAACCCACTAGTGAATTTAGTGCAGCTTACGAAAAGGTCAAATAGCCAAATGTCTTGCACACTGCTATACAGTTAGAAGACATTCAAAGCTATAGGGAAATCCAACCGGGGGGTTAGCTTTCACTGTTGCTATCTCCAAGCATGTATTTGTCAAAGAGGTACCCTGCCATGTCAGACATCTTTAAGAACCCGTATAACTGGCAAAGAGGTGGCTAGTTATATAGTGCATGTGAGAGATGAAAGGCAGACAGCCCCAGTTCTACATTGGTTCCCAGGAAATTTTGAAAGAACCAGAGTGTGGCCTGAAGAATATCAGGTGAAGTTTCTATTACAGATGTATGGAAGGACACCGATAGGAATCAGACACAATGAGATGATGGGGAGAGATTATGATCTCCACTGATGAGGTGTGTATATACACAAGTGAGAGCATGGATCCATTCAAGTTTTGAGGAAGAAAGATATGTAGCAATTGTTATTTGAATCCACAAAAGGAAAAAAAAGTTTATCCTTTCAAAAGTATATGTGACATTTATTTTTCTATTAATTACTGTTTATATGGGAGTCACTTACCTAATACATACATCTCAATGTGAACTGAGGCTAATTGTCTAAAAGTATTTCTAGAGCTTAAGAAAAGTGTCTTGGGATTACTTGATCCCTTTCTTTTTAGGAATTTAGGGCTATGTCACACATATCAGAATCAGTGGTAGAGGTAAGCAAGTTGATTAGCTGAAATTTAGGGAAGCATAATAAGGGGCATGGCTAATCAAGCTGTCAGTAAGTTAGCTGGGAAACATTTACTAAGCATTGAGGCACTGTGCCAAACACTAGGCATACAAAGAAAGATAAAAACAAAAAGACAAAAAAAAATAAAAATAAAGGTAAAAAAGAGTCCCTGCTCTCAAGGAGCTCACAATCTAATTGAGGGGACAACATGCAAATACCTACCTATAGAATAAATTGGAAATAATCAACAGAGGGAAGGAATTCGCACTAACGGGGGTAAAGAAAGGCTTTCTATATAAAATGAAATTTTAGCTGAACGTTGAAGAAATCCATAGAAGCCAGGAGGCAAAGATAAAGAATGGAGTATTACAGGTAAGGGGGACAACTAGTGGAAAAGTCCAGAATTGGGAAATAAAGTATCTTGTATAAGTAATAAAATGATGCAAAATCCCATTCTCCTTGATACATTATTATATTTTATAAATGAAGAAACTGAGGCCCAAAGAACCCACTTGCCCAAGGTGACAGAGCTAGTGTCAGAGGTTTGAGCCTAGGTTTTCCTAACTCCAATGCCAACACTATTTTCAAAGATGATGATAGACTTAGAATGTTCATGGAAGAGGGTTATACAATCTTGAAATTTGTCAAGGTGGCAGAAATGTCCTGCCCTGGCCATGTGTTAAAATGACAGAATAGAAGGGTTCTGGAACTTGGCACTTCACTTATTAAAAGCTGCTTCCGAGGATGATGGCAATGTTGCTATTGATAATAATGAATCATCCCAGGAATTAATTAGTAACCATGTATATAATTAATGTTCAAATCACTTATATTGTAATTAGTTGTTGTTGTGTGAGGCAGTGTGTTATCTGGGTACCAGCTAATTTTTTCCCTAGTACCTGGGACTCAGGAAAATTTGTTAAAGGCTGAAATAGAGACCATGGATAGAATAAAGACAGAGCTGGGCACTTTCAAATGACTCATTGGACAAATTCTCATGAAGAATGTAACACTATCTGTGTGAGCCTAACCAAGTTATAAACCTTTCAGAGTGTCAGGCAACACTGATATTCTCAGGCAAGACTAATATGCTGCTGTAGGTTAAAGATGCATTGGGATCTGCCTTGGTGGAGGGAATTCCTACATAGAGGTAGTATTGACATACTGATGCAGAATTGCAGTCTAGATCTCAGGCCTATGTTTGACTGTTTTGGTGCCTGTGTTGCTACATTTCTGTGAGCATCCTGTAAATTTCTGTGCACTTTTCAAATTTAGTAATTTCTATTTTATGCATGACATCATCATTATTTCCACCAGCGGAAAGCCAATTCACTCTTCTAGACCCAAATCAAATGTAATATCTTCCATGAAGCCATCTCTGATCTCTCATGTAACTATGGCACTTGTCTTATGAACTAAATTTAGTTTTAATATAAAGAAAGTATTACCTTAATTAAGTTCTTAATTAAGAACTATACAAAAGTGCAACAGGCTACCTCAGGAGGAAGTCAATTCTGCTTTAGTAGAAATTTTCAAGCAAAGCCTGAATAACCACTTTTCAGGTAAATCGTAGGGAGAATTTCTTTTTTAGGCATGAGTTCAACTTGGTGGCTATTGAGATACCTGTCAAATCTAAGATTCTATGATTTTTTTGGTTCACTGGTGACTTTGGAGAAAGCAGTCTCAGTAGAGAGTTGAAGTTTGAAGACATATTGCAAATGTCTGAAGAGTGTGTGTGGCAAGTAATATATTTCTGTTTTGTAATGTTATAATTTAGTTGTTTGTGCTCATACGTCATCTCTCCACATAGGCTGGAGGCTCTTTAAAGACTGGACTATGTCTCATTCATTCTTGTATGTTGTACCCAATAGTGCAGTGTTTTGCACATCATTAGTGTTTAACAATTCATTTTTGAAAGAATGAAATTAAAAGTTAGGGAGGGGTATTTGTGCAACATAGGACACAGGGTATTTGTGACCCTGGGCAAGTCACTTAATCCTGTTTTCCTTAGTTTCCTCATCTGCAAAATTAACTAGAGAAGGAAATGACAAACCACTCCTGTATCTCTGCCAAGAAAACCCCAAATGGGGTCACAGAGAGTTGGAAATAGCTGAAATGACTGAAAAACAGTAAATGGAATAAAAGTACAGAATGAGCCGTATGTTTCCAGGTATGTCTCATGATTTGATTTTTTTTTTTTTTTTTGCTTAACTGTATTCTTTTTAAAAAGGAGGGATCTACTGGGGGAATGAGAAAGTCATTGGGAAGTAAAAAATGATGGGGGAAAGAAAAGAACATCAGTAAAACATTTTTTTTTTAAGTTCTTGTATTGCCCTTGTTCACACAGCTGAGTTATGTCTCAGTAAAGACTGGAGCCTGGGTCTTCCTGACTCTGAAGAACAAAGAAGTATAAGGTGGAAGGAATCTCAGAGATCATCTAGTTTAACCTTTTTCATTTTGGAGATGAGGAAACTGGGGGGTAGAGAGGTTGTGACATCCCCAAAGTCATAAAGCAAGTGACTGTCTGAGCAAGGATTTCATTGAACCCAGTTTTTCTGACTCTAAATCTTGCATTCTTTCTGAAGAAATCCAACCAGTTACCAAAGAAAAATTCTTTCAAATACAAGTTGGACCAAGTTGCCTCCCTGCTGAATGAATTTCAGTATTTATCTATTTTCTCCAATATCAAATATAAAATCCTTTATTTGGTACTTAAAGCTCTTCATAATCTTTCCCCTTCTTATATTTTTATTCTTCTTTGATCAACCACAACAGCCAATTTCCTGTCCCTTACTCACAACGCTCTATCTCCCATCTCTATGTCTTTGCACTGTGTGTCCCTGGCACCTAGAAGGCTCTCCTTCCTTACATCTTTATAGTTATATTTATATCTTTCTTTCTCTATTTATGTCTTTATATTATCATTATATCTACCTCCTAGATTTCCCTACTTCTTTTAAGATTCAGCTCAATTGTCTTTCCTGTGGGCGAACTTTCTCTTACCCTTACTTTTCTCCCTTGTGTCTTACCTCTGAGATTGCATTTGATCTGCACTACACATAGCTTGTATGCATATAATTATTTGTGTATTATCACTCCCATTAGAGTGGGAGCTCCTTGAGAGCAGTGTAAGTGGGCTTTCCATATGCCCAGCTCATGTAAGTTGGAAGCACCCATGAGGGAGATGACAAAGATCTGCTTCTGGGGGAAGACATCATGCATGCTCCTACCATGTAATTGGGAGGAAATTCTGCCATTGGCTCAAGCCTCCTACTAATTGTGTTTTTTTTTCCAAATTTAGGGATTCTTTATGCCCCAATACATGTCAGATTAGTGTCAAATCCCAGGGCAAACTAGACTTTTAAGTACCAGCAGTGGGATGGGGCTTGTGGAAACTACTTATTATCGGTAAAATGAGGAAGCTGGACTAGATGCCATTTGAGGACTCTTCCAGCTCTAAATCTATGGTTCAATGAACTTATCATCTGCATAGTATTTTTTTCAAATATATATAGATAGTGTTCTCCTAATGACACATAAATTCACCTGAAAGCTCTCAACCCTCCCAAAATTATCATTCTCTTTTTTTTTCTATGACTAAAAACACAGGTGTCTCAGTTTCACATTTGCAAGTGGAAAACGACTTATTTAGTTGAAAAACAAATTGTCTTATCACTATTGCCATAAGTTCACAGATTCAAAGCAACCTTCAATTGTCTATAATGAATTGGGGAAAGACATAACAAAGATAATTAATATCTACCAATAAACATCCAGAATAAAATATAATTTCATCCATTGTTTTTAACCTCCTGAGCCACTATACCTTTTAGTAGAGCTGCTAATGAGTTACAAAAGAACTAGAAAGAGAATAAGTAGGGGCAGCTAGGTGGCGCAGTGGATAGAGAACTGGCCCTGAAGTCAGAAGTACCTGAGTTCAAATCCAGCCTCAGACCACACACTTGACACTTACTAGCTATGCAACCCTGGGCAAGTCACTTAACCTCAATTGCCTAAAAATAAAAAAAAAATTTAAAAAAAGAAAGAGAATAAGTAGTTTGAATTGTAGAGGTTTGGTTAAGTGGTCAATTTAGGTTTCACTATGTGGATTGTATGGAGTGGAAGATACAAGGAAAATAGAAAACAAGGACACTGTCCATTATAAATCTAGTCCAATACCTTACACATAGTGGGCACTCAATGACTAACTACTGAATGAATGAATGAGGAGCTTACAGCCTAATGAGAAAGCCAGACCAGTTTGAGGGAATACCCTGAATGAGAGACAATCAAAAATGACCTCTTCTCCCCTACTTCCTCTGTCCTGAATTTTCAGCTCTCCAATAGTTTCTTTTCCCCTGACCTTATACTAAGGACTAGGGACTGCCATCTTTATCACTGGCCCTTCAAGGTATATTGTCTTCCTTCCCTGGCCTAAGTAGGAACAAATATCCTTTCCATTTTAGTTTAGTTAAGACATGTCAGTGCTTTTTAAAGAGTTACTTTGGTCTTAAATCAGGAAAATAATTTAAAAAACAAAATACATGAGTACAGGTATTTAAAGAACACAGACAAAGAGCATAGATTTCTAATTCCAAAATTACTAAAGCCTTGGGTCTGTGATACATTTTAGACAGTTTATGAGCTCAGATGGGGGAAAATATCTTTATTTACAATAAACTCTCATGAAAATTAGCTTTTTCTTCAATTATTAAAAAAAAAATTCTGAGAAATCCATAGGCTTCATCAGACTGACAAATGAGTCCAAAGCACATGTACAAATACACACACATACACACACACAGTCACACACACACATATTCATAAGGTTAAGAATCTCTGTACTAAAATCTAGTCACAGTTTGGCTTGGCTAAGATGACATATAAACACTATTTCTAATTTTTTTTTGCCTGAATACTAATAAAGATACAAAAGCTACAATTGAAAATGATGAGTTTATTCCATGCCCATTATAAATGGGTTACAGAGTATCAGAGAGTGAAATGGAAGTATGGAAAATCAGTCCTCTGATCCAAAACTCAGTTTATCCAATGACTTCATATAAAAGTTATTCAATAAAGAAACATTTAATGACTACCTATCAAATGCAAGCACTGCACTAGTTACTTCAGAGTTAGAGAAAAGAAAAGGGTACAAAGAAATAGTTCTTGTCCTCAAGGAACTTATAATCCAGTTGGAGAAACAAGACATATATCTTGTTTCTCCAAGTAGACAATAAGTAATAAAAGCAAATACCAATAAAAACATAAATAAAAACAAAAAATTTGATGTTCATAAAATGCATGCCTTTCACATCTATACTTCTTAGAATTTATAATATCCTGAAAAGCAAAAAAGACCTTTACATGAAGTCTTTCCTCATCTCTCCAACTGCTGATGCATTCCCCATCATCCCATTAACTTGTATCTATTTTGTATCTAATAACAGTTAGATAAATAGAGCTATCCATATGTAGATACAAATAGATATCTATATCTATATCTATTTATTTATACATATATGTGTATATGGTTGTCTACTCTATAGAATATAAGATCCTTGAGGAAAAAAACTGTAGTTTTTGTCTTTGTGTTCCTAACACTTAGCATACTGCCTGATACATAGAAAGTATTTAAGGAATGTTCTATGTATGTATGCTCTGTCTATCTAAAGGAGAATCATACATTAAGACAGTGCATGATTAATTGAAAAATGAGTTGTACGGACTGTCATACAGACAATGAACGTTATAGTGCAAGAGGAGGGACTGTAGTTGTCTGGAAACTGAATCTTCAAAGATGGATGAGTCAGATAAGAACAGAGAAAAGAATAAGTTATAAGGTTTGGGGAAGTATAGAAAACATTAACAAAGAAACAGACACAAGAAAATACAGAGTTACTTGGGGGAAAAAAATTAATAAATCTAATTGATTAGAGCAAAGGAATTTCAAGAAGAAATTCTAATAACATCAAATGGATGAATGACTGAAAAGGTAAATTGAGGTCTGTTTGTTCAGGGCCTGAACAACCAGATTGGGAGGTTTAAATTTTATCTTGAAATGGCTACCTGATAATGGATATTGAGGATTCTTGCGAAAGATCTTTAGAAAAATCAATGTCAAATATGGAATGTTTTGGAGAGAAGGAGAGTCTCATTACCATCATACCTGAGGTACTATCTAAGCTTTCACATTCATACCTTAGCTTTAAGAGGCCTTTAATATGTAATTAATTTAATACATATTTGGCAAGGAACAGTCTTAAAATGTGTCTAATATCTAAGGAGAAATTCAAAGAAAAAGTACTTGAAATTTTCTATGAGTTGTTTTCCTATGATATTTCTTTTTTTGGAGATGGAGGAGTAAAGGTTAAAACAATGGATAGGGAGTTGTTAATAAAAAAAAATCCACTGTATTAACATTCTTTGATTTTAAGCCAACTATAATAGCAACTGCACTAGAAGGTGAAGCATTGCCTGCTCCCCTCCCTTCATCCTTCCAAACTCTGAGAGTAGATGAAAGGCAAGGCTCTGAACTTTGAGGAAAGAGTATCACATTGGTGAGCTGGCAAGTAAAGGTGAAATTTCATTGTTGAGTAGAGAGCACCTATTTTTCATGTTATAATGACTCGATAATTATGTGTGACCTGCCTGTATTCCAATGATTGTCATCCTGTGGTTTTGGAATGGGATATAAAGATTTCATTGAAAAGCATGTAGTCCCTTGGGGGTCTCTCAATATATGATGTCTTCAAGGTTGTGCTTCCTAAAATGCTCCTATAAAAGACTATTGGCACCTACTTTCATCGTTAAGGCACAGCAGTGAAATCTGATTGCCAGGATTGAAACAGGACAGGAGGTGCTTTATGTAATACAGATACCAAAAACAACTGACAGACAGATTAAGCTTTTCCAAGATTTTCAGATGGTGACTTAAACTATTTTCTGTTGAAATAGTCTTTATCATTTAGGAGAAAGACCAGTACCAGTCTTAGACAAAAGTGTGGAATAGGTTAAGGTTGTCCTTTGTTCCCTTGTCCTTTCAGTTCTTTTTTTTCCCCCTTCCCAGTGACATCACCTCCCTTGCTACTTTGTTA